>NC_139699.1:32614361-32976861 GCF_964188405.1 Protomyctophum parallelum
GAATCAGGCGTTAGTCTAAATAAATGGATTGTACCCCTTTTCGCATGTTTTTTATTTTTTTATTTTATGAGAGACAATTTGTCAGCCAGGGTGTTTCAGAATAAACCCAGGGTTTTTGGCCGTGTGTGTGTGTGCCGGGTCTTGCTTAGCTCCACCGTATTGATTGGTGCTGGAGCGTCCATCCATCCCTGTAACAAAGACTATTGATGTCTGAGGAGTCCTGATTTCCCCTTTGGTCAAATACCATGGACAGCGCACTGCACACACACACGCATGGACATGGACAGCGCACTGCACACACACGCATGGACATGAACACATGGGCAGCGCACTGCACACACACGCATGGACATGAACACATGGACAGCGCACTGCACACACACGCATGGACATGAACAGCATACTGCACACACACGCATGGACATGAACACATGAACAGCATACTGCACACACACGCATGGACATGAACACACTATCTCACACAAACCCACACATGGACAAACAAATGGATACAAAAAAAGACAACACATTCTCAACACACAAGCTTGCGATTAAGCAATCATTTTGGCTAGGTGTGGGTTCCATCTGTTTGTAAAAAAAGTATGTTGGTATATTTTGCATTAATTTACTTTGTGTTTTCCTGCAAACAAAGCATGTTGAGCTTTCCGTATGTTAACCCATTTTGGGCGGGAACCCCTTTTTGGTGTTAGCATCATGTCGTGCTTTAGCTATTGAAAAATAGCAGATCTACAAGCTTGTAGTTCTGCTATTTTTTTTTAATCGAAGAATGACTGCCCTAGAAACATAGCTTTTTCAGAAAACCGTCAGGATGTAGAAGACATTTTTAGAATCTGATCTCAAGTCAAAATGGGTTAAAATGATGCTGTATCAATAAAGTTAGTTTGTTGGATATTTATATGGATATGAAACGGTTCCGCTAAAAACAACTTTTAGCCCTGAGCCGGTTGCTAGGCAACACCTTGCTCACCCCCACCTGCACGAAACATGCGCGCGCATCCATGGACCATATACACACCACAGCCATCTTACCATAAGTTAATGGCAAGGTGCTAACAAGGTGCAACTTCCCATTACAGCCCATTCATCCAAACAGAAAAGTCCTATCTGATTGTAGTACACAACCTTAATCTCACCAACATTGCAACTGTACGAAAAGCTTGAATTATCCTCTTTCTATCCTCCTTTGTTTCATAAAAATCCCCTGCAGACATGTTATGAGCTACTTTCTGTCCTTGCAGGTGACTCTTTTTCTAAGTGTTGCAGTTTGGAAGTGCTCGTTAGATATCACTCAACTGCCCTGCGTTACTGCGTACCACCTGATTTGAATTTGCACATGATGCAGGAGGACATTGCTTTACTGAAAACGAGTGCTTCCAAGATGGCCGCGGTCTGCAAATGGTCAATAGAGCTCATTTAGGGATGCGCCGATCAGCTTTTTTGGGACCGATTCCGATCACCGATTGTTTTTCTCATGATCGGTCGATACCGATCTTGTGTGTAAGGAGAAGATTTGAATATTTGCAAAATTATATGTCAAAACCCACATCCAAACTGTTCCTGTGTGTGGGGAGGAAGGGGAGAATGTTTAGGCCTGTCGCAAAGATGCTAAATTATGTTGATGTTTCTCCAGATAGGGTGAATTGCCGATCACAGATAGGGTGAATTGCCGATCACAGATAGGGTGAATTGCCGATCACCGGATCGAGTCATTTGGAGCGAATATCTCCCGATCGGTAGCCGATTGAACAGAGCATCTCTAAGTCCAATTGTATAATTACTTGCGCAAGCAGAGCGCGCAAGTAATAATTTCGCCCGGTCTTCGTTCACCGCGACAGCCAACCCGCCATTTTATGCGTATGCCAATAAAACAGCAAATCTGTGCCTGGTTTGCTGGGACCAGATCACATAAATGACCATATGTCTTACGTCATCATTTAGAGCTAGTCATACGTATACTATATACATAATCAGTAAAATAAAATAGCAAATTGTGCCCGATCTGCTGGGACCAGAGTACATGGTGTGTATATGTATGACTAGCTCTCAATGATGATGTAAGAAATATGGTCATTTATGTAATCTGGTCCCAGCAAACCAGGCACAAATCTGCTGTTTTATTTGCATATGCATCAAATGGCGGGTTGGCTGTCACGGTTTTTGGCGCAAAGTAACCACAGTATACCGCTAATCAACTTACTGTACAACTACATACTCTATATAGTATATGTATATGTATACGTATGTCTTACGTCATCATTTAGAGCTAGTCATACGTATACTATATACATAATCAGTAAAATAAAATAGCAAATTGTGCCTGATCTGCTGGGACCAGAGTATGTGGTGTGTATAATATGTATGACTAGCTATCAATGATGACGTAAGATATATGGTCATATATGGTAGGAAAGAGTCATCTTATTAAACTGATCCATTACGACTGCATGAGATTATTCAATTCAGTTAACTACATAAAACCTGATGAAACTATTTCTATGATTACGGCATCGACGGGAATAGCAGCTTTTAATATTTGAGGTGTGACACTCCATTCAGCTTTATCTTTAAAATCATCGAGATTTGGAAATACTTTCTTACCACTGAATCAAGAAAAGGTAGCATTACTAGAAAATCCCTTACAAAATCTGCAATTATTAATTATAGATGAAATTTCTATGATTGGTGCAGACATTTTTCAAGTACACAAACGATTGAGTCAAATTAAATGCACAAATGTTATTAAAAATGGCTCAAAGGTACAAGAACCGTTTGGCAATGTATCTATTTTAGCCGTTGGAGATCTATTCCAATTACCACCAGTAATGCAAAAATACATCTTTCAAGGTACAAGTAATGCAATGGCTAATATATGTGGTAATGGATGGGATTCATTTAAATTGTTGGAACTTAATGAAGTAATGCGACAGAAAGATGATTTGAACTTTGCTGTAATGTTGAATCGAGTCAGAGAAGGAGAAATAACAAATGAGGATATCCAACAGTTACAATCAAGAGAAATAAATCCTAATGATGATAATTACCCAGAAGATGCACTTCATGTCTTTGCAGAGAATACATCTGTCGATGAACACAATAAGTACAAACTTGATAAATTGAATATTACTATTTGTCATATAAAGGCAGAAGATAGTAGAAAAGATAAAGACACATGACTATTTGATCTGGATTGCACAAAAAGGATACTATCACAAACAGGAGGTTTACCAACTACTCTCAGTATAGCAATTGGTGCACAAGTGATGTTGACTACTAATGTAATGGTATCTGATGGATTAGTCAACGGTATCAGAGGATTTGTTGAGTATATTGACTTTGGGAAAAACGGCACCTATGTTACAGTAATACTCGTTAGATTCCAAGACAAAGATGTTGGTCTTAATGCAAAGTCTAATAGCAACTATAAAAATTACCCAGAAGCAGTTCCAATCTACAGACATGAAGCTATCATTTTCCATGGAGGCAGAAGAACAGGATCAACAAATAGGTTTCAATTCCCGTTGACATTAGCTTGGGGATTAACTATACAAGAGATTGTCGTATCTATGAAGGGCTCACATTTTAACCCGGGACAAGCCTATGTAGCATTCAGTAGAGTGAAAAGGATAAGAGATCTATATATATACTTGACTTTAATCCTAAAAAGATCAAAGTGGATAAGAATGTAGAGAGAGAAATGATACGATTACGACAATCACCTCTAGAAAATCCAAATATACGGAAGATAATTCAATTACCAATAAAACATTCATTAAAAGGGGGCACGGTGGCACAGTTGGTAGTGCTGTTGCCTCACAGCTAGAAGGTCCTGGGTTCGATTCCCGCTCGGGGCGCTGTGGGTGCTGGCGGCGTGTTTCCTCCTCCGCGTCATCAGTGCCCATACCCGAAGGCGGGGTTGGCGAAAGGGCCTTTCTGTGTGGAGTTTGCATGTTCTCCCCGTGTCCCCTAGGGTAGATACCCTCACAAAAAATGCAGTAATCCTGGTCTCTAAACTGCCTCCCCCTGGCCAGCCGGGGCGCCTGATGGAGGGGAAAGGAACTGGTTGGAATAACGTGTTCCTTCCACGCGCTACGTCCAACCAGGGAAACTCCCCCCTGTCAGGTGTAAAGGAGCAACTTGGACACTCAAGCATGAAGGAAGCATGAGTTAAGTCCGTTGCTCTCCCCAGGTTGGCGGAGGGTGTGTAGAGCCCAGGATCACATTAGATGATTGACACAGGGGTGAAAATGGGTTACAAAATCGTGGGATAAAAAATATATAAAAATAAAAAAAACATTCATTAAAAATCGGATTGTTGAACGTCAGAGGTTATCTAACACATTTAGAAGATATAAACTCAGATTCCCAACTCGAAATGTTGGATCTAATAGCTTTTACTGAAACACACTTAAAGAAAAATAATAATATTACTTTTAAATTAAAAACAATTAACACGAATTACAATACAATCAGGAATGACAGAGAATATGATATAGGTGGGGGAGTTATGTTTGCTATAAAATAAGATATTTCCATTGAAATAATTCAAAATTAAATCAGGATATTAGAAAGAGTAGAACACGTATGTATACATGTAAAAGATAAAGATCTATATATCATTCTTATGTACAGATCACCTAAAACAGACCTTTCGAAATTAAACACATTTCTCGAAAACATGGTAAAGTATCTATCATCTCCGACTTCTGCAATTATGATAATAGGAGATTTCAATGAAGACCATTATACTGAGAAAGATAGAAGTATAAAGACCTTCATGTCAAGATTAGGCTTTAAACAATTAAATACAAATCCAACTACAGATTACGGAAGTATTTTAGATCATGTATATTTTAACAAATGTGAAAGTATTATTACAGAAATTTAAGTTAGAGACACATATTACTCTGATCATGATTTAGTATTAATATCACTATAGTCCAACATGAAATACATTTAAAACAATTGACAATTTACAATAAATAATAAAATTATTATACTGTATAATATATTTTAATTCAGTTTATATACCTTTTTTTTCATCACATATCAATGATTTATTTTTCTTTGAAAAACTAAAAAGGGATCCAGAATATATCTACAACGATAAAAGTGTATTTCTTATATAGATAGAAACTTGAACCATACTTAATAATACTAGGTGTTTATATGCATAAAGTAGGTAGGTAGCAAATAGTTACACCTAATAATTATACATTTCAAACGTTCCTTCACAGATATACAGAGATTTGACAGTTTACAGCGGTCGAAAGTACTTGCGCGCTCTGCTTGCGCACTAGTTGGCCATTTATGGCCTACTAGTGTGCAACAAGCAAGTACAGTATGCACTCGACAGAGTGCAGTTCTAGTTACATATATATTTTAATTTGGTTTTTAACATTTTAAAGAACAAAACATTTCGTTTCCCCACACCTTCCTCCCCCCCAGCATAAATACAAATACATAATTGTCCTCTTTCTCTGTCAGGTCTTTGTGCACTGCATAATGCATATTCCAACTGTAATTACGATCTTCTGTTGCTGTTTTCTCGGAAAGTACGCCGCTGTCCATGGTGTTGATCATCCATCCTAGGTTCAGATCTGTGATTTGTGATTTTTCACGGCATTGCAATTAAAATATTGACATTTCTGGCGAAAGATAAACATTGTGTGCTAATGCTAACATCAGCCGTTTCTTGCGGTGGCAGTTAACTTGTTTTAAGTAACCAAAAGGCAAGCCATATACAGTATATTGTCCAAAAAACAGCCAACAGTGTATAGAACAGAATAAATCTTGGTAAACTGTAATTCTATATGGCCTTTTGTTTTTTTGTTTTTTTTGTTTAGTTTTCATTTCTCACAGCTTAGATACAGAGATGTTACAGGATGATAATCTGTCTTGCTTTAACGTGTTGTCAGCCTTCCACTGCCATTACCACTATTGTGATAAATGAAGCATCAATTTATCATCCAAACCTCGGCCCCAAAAAAATGAAAAATCTTGTCCTCCCCCACCCTCTCCATCTCTAACCTGTGCACGTTTCCTCTTATTTCTTCATCTACCCCCCCATCCATCCATCCATCCATTCATCCTTCTTTCATTGTCAGCTGCGTATGGGGGTTCTTTGTGTCTGCTAGCGTAGGACTTGAGATGGTGCCTGTCACCCGGCCGTTCACTGCAGTTTTCTACCCACTGCGCCAAAGGTGGCCCGTCTCCCGTCAATCACTCAGGCTCGCTATAGCTGCGGGGTGTGTGTGTGTGTGTGTGTGTGTGTGTGTGTGTGTGTGTGTGAGTGAGACAGATAAATGTACGCCAGATGATGACACAGGATGGGATTGCTCAGTGCTTGTGGAATCCGTCTTGCTTTTTAATCTGCGTGTGTGGTTTCAGTCGGTTTAATTTGATTAGCTTATAACCGATCCCTGTCCTAACATGATTTTGTCTACCCTCTCCCGCTGTAGGACTCCGTGGTTTAACGGCTGGGGGTTCAACCTGCCACGGGGCCAGTCTCTGCTGGATAAATGGAACCAGGTCCCCGAAGGCATCGACATCCTCATGACCCACGGCCCTCCCCTGGGTGAGTACAATTAACCAATCACAGCTCCCTCATCACCGTGCATGATGGCTCCACCTGTCATCACCAAAAAACCTCTATGAATATATTCCACATGATTTGAAATCATTGGCACACTGATAAAAGTGTGTGTGTGTGTGTGTGTGTGTGTGTGTGTGTGTGTGTGTGTGTGTGTGTGTGTGTGCGAGAGAGAGTGTGTGTTAGCACAAATGTGTGTACACGATTAGTACTGTATGTATGTGATTGTTTGAATGCATACTGTATGTTCATGTTTCTGTATTCTATTGATCTCAATGTGCAGCACTATAGCTCAGTCCCAAATATGAGTCCTCATTCTGTGGGTGTGAGGGAGGGAGGGTGCAAGCATCTCTGTATACGACTGCATGCCATGGTGAAATATTGTTTGGGTGAAGTTGTTTGTTTCTCGGCTACAAGCTGATTTAGTTTTCTTTAGTTGTTTCGCCCTAGTCGTTTCATTCTTCCTCCAGCCTTGTTTCTTGTGAGCTTCCCATCTGGCTTTATTGAGTGATTTCCTTCCCTGGCCTTCAGCTGCTGCTGCTGCTGCGCCCGTTTGATTACATGGAAACTCGATTTTGCACCAGTGTGACAGACGATTGGAGAGAGCAGGGCTGGGGGGAAAGGATCGCTGTAGAGGGGAGGGGAGAGTGAGAGAAATGATTTATTGTTTTGTGTGTGTGTGTGTGTGTGTGTGTGTGTGTGTGTGTGTGTGTGTGTGTGTGTGTGTGTGTGTGTGTGTGTGTGTGTGTGTGTGTGTGTGTGTGTGTGTGTGTGTGTGTGTGCGTGTGCGTGTGCTGTGCAGGTTTCAGAGACTGGGTTCCTAAAGAGTTGCAGCGGGTCGGCTGTGTGGAGCTGCTTAACACAGTCCAGAAGAGAGTGCGACCGAAGCTCCATGCCTTTGGAGGCATACATGAAGGTACTGTTTGTAAAATATGAAGGGGGGGGGGGGGGGGGCAGGTGGAGGTAATCAGAAGAATTGGCACCTGAGAACCCTTTTATTTTATATTTATTTTATAAATGGGGTGGGGAGGACAAATACATACAGTATAATATTTTAATGACTTAAGGCTGAATATTTCTACAATTGCTATAATTTGCTGTAAAGCCTGTGGCTAAGCCAGCCAGTCAGTCATTTTGGGCATACATGAGTTGAAGCATGAATTTAGGTCTGATAATGATGTAATATACAAGTCATGTATAGTTGTCTCCACCAGCCGAAGGCATGGGGAGAGTATGTTTTGCACTCCGTCCGTCCGTCCGTGTGTCCGTGTGTCCGTGTGTCCGTGTGTCCGTCCGTGACCAGCTAATCTCAGCCACCGTTAACCCGGTCGATGCCAAATTTTGCACACACACTCCCTGGATGCCAACCATGAACCTCTGCCCCAAACTTTCCAGAACGGCCTGTTATAGCGCCACCAGGAGGCCGCTTTGTGCAAAACAGGTTTTTGCACAGCACACCTACAGATTTTGTCCAAACATCACGCAAATTGGTACACAGTCTCTCTAGAGCCATTCAACCAAACCGGTCTTTCATATTTCTCACACTCCATCCTGATTGGTTAAGATTGGCTTCCAAAGTTCACAGGAGTGCTCAGTTTCAAACAAAATGCTGCAAATCATGAACACATCGCGTGATTTCCGTGAAATTGTGCACCCACATTCCCACTAGGCCGAGGACAAAATGCCACATGAACAATTTCAACTCAGCCTCAAGGTGGCGCTATAACTGGCCGAAAAGTGTTTTTACCTCTAACTGCACGGATCTGTGGATAACCTGGTGGAGACCTGTGCCCAGAAGGGCACTTTTTCTAGTTTACAATATTATCGACCATTTTCCAAAGCATCCTTATTTGTTCTTTTTTTTTTTTTTACATTTTGGAAAAAAACATCCAATTTATCATTAACCCATTCTGGGTGGAAACCGCTTTTGGTGTTAGCATTATGTTATGCTTTAGCTATTGAAAAATAGCAGATCTACAAGCTCTACGATCTTGTAGGTCTGCTATTTATTTTTTATCGAAGAACGACTGACATATAAAAACATAGCTTTTTCAGAAAACTGTCAGGATGTAGAAGACATTTTTAGAATCTGATCTCAGGTCAGAATGAAAATTGTCAGGATGTAGAAGACATTTTTTGAATCTGATCTCAGGTCAGAATGGGTTCAGGTGCCCACAATGTTTAGGTGCCCCGCCCACTCGACCTGTATCCCAGGTAGAGTCCTGGGGCTGAGCCCCTGGGGCTGAGACTCCTTAATGTGCACACTTCAACATCTCAAGGTCCTGGGTTCACATACGGTTCAGGTCCTGTTAACGTGTCATCTCTCCTCTCTCGCATTCACCTTCCTCTCTCTCCTCTCCTCATGTCCCATAAGTAATATTAAAAAAAGATTGTAATTATATGGGAAAGCCCTGGCGACCGCACCACTGAGGCACAGACGTAATTGACTCATGACACACGTTCCAGTTCATCCACCTTTTTGCTCTCTATTCCCTGTCGTGCTCTCTGTACTGTCCTACCTTCTGAAAGCAGAAACGTCTCAAGTATATGCCTATAGAAGATGTTGTAGCATTGACATAATACTAGGAAATGCTGACTTTTTGGAGCAGTCATGCTTTCAAACAACATACAGTATAACTTCAAAGACCCAGGGAAGCCATGCCATCATTAGACCGCAGCTCGTTTTTCAGTGTTTGACACTAAGGTTTCAAAAGTACAGATTATGTCCACTTGCCTAGTTTGTTGAAATTACTTTGGTCGACAACTATTGCAGTGACCTTTGTTTTTGTGTTTTGAATAGCAAATAGCATTTTGTACCCATTTTTACTCCCTAATTTAGTCTTTATGCCAATTAATTCCTCTCCGCTGTGGTAGATTATTCAGAACTCACATCAGAGTCTTTAAGAAATAATCAAGGTAGAGAGTGGTCTGTACCCGCCCAGGGAGGAAGCACGTATTCAAGCCTCCTGAGCCCTTTACATTTCTCTCTTTTATACACAATGACAGAGCAGAGAATACATTGGGGTGGTCAGTGGACATGGTCAAACATCGGCCTTATGTAAGAATACGTCGTCTGACAGACAACCAACAGACAGCCTTGCTTTCTATGTTTCCAAGGCAGTGTAGTATTCTCATCTTCAAAATCCTATTACACCGCACACTATAGTGTGTTGTCCCTGCTGTTGTACTGTATCGGTCCCAGTGAGGAGCCCCCATCGGGAGGACGGAATGCCTCCGCCCTACTCCTCCCACCCAACAAGTGCCACCCCACCCTGTAGGGATGACGTGTCGTGCAGTGACAAAATTTCAACCTCCACGCCCAGCTTCCCTCCCCTGACCACGGGCCAATTGGTGGGCAGATGCTTTACCACTGCGCCACCCGAACCCCCTGTGACCCATTAGTTGAACTGGGTTACACCTTTTTGATAGTTTTTACTTGTATGTTGTAAAATATGGAATAATGGCTCATGTAGCCTACCAGATCTGTATGTTAATCCTACTAGTGTTCCAGAAGCGCTAGCATTAAGAATACTGTGCATCTTATCACTGACACCCCTCCAGGCTGATTGGCAAAAGCCTGGAATAAAGATTCAAAGGATATGTCCGTGATGTACTGTACTGTAATGTGATGTCATGTGGAAGTGTTTCACAATCGGGGGAGACATTAACCACTTAATCCCCAGGCTCTTTTTTTCCAGTATTGAAGACTGTCACCACGCACTGCTTTGGTTGAGTTGACATTATGTGGTAGCTGTGCCGACTAATTCGTATATATTTCTTTATAATAATTTGACCCCAGTCGACGATTATTCAAGGCTTGATTGTTTATTTGACTGCCCCAGGGGGCACACTGTGCGCATCCCTACACAATTGTGTGTGCGTGTGTACTTTAGTGTACAAGTGATGCCACTCAGTTTGACTTTGCTTGTGGCAGGTCAGGATAGTCTGTTTGAAACCGATTAGTATTTAATCGGTTACTCTTGCATGCTTGTTCACATTTCTCAGCTGGTGCAGTCGGAATACGTTTTATTTGTCACATCACAGGTTTACAACGGTGGGTGAAATTATTTTTCTTGCTCCATAATTTTGAGAAGAGAGAGGACAGGTAGAGTGAGAGGAAAGGGATAGAAAACGGAACAAAAATAAATATTATTTATGTATTTATTAGAGGTAGGGAGCTATAGGTACATTATTCATCCCCAAGTGGAACTTGTGTTACAGCAGCTCTTATCATCAGACACAAACAAAGAAGAAAAAGGCATCTTTAAGAGACTGGGGAGAGAGAGAGCACTCTCTGAACAGAGCGCTAGGACATTCGATTATCTTCATGGACAGATATGTCTCATATTGTGTTAACAAATGACCGAAATAAAAATAAACTAACTAACTAACTTGCACTCTACTACTGCTTTCAATGGCCTGTATTTCCAAATCGGCGCAATGAATGTCGTTTCTGGTGAAAACAAGGTTTTTCAACGGCCGACAGCAGGCGCTGTGATACTCCCGGTCGGGTTATTCCACCACCGACAGAGAGAACAACAACCGGTGAAGACACCACACACTTTTTTTTCAATGGATATGGATATTTGGCTCTTCAAAATAAGGGTTGCACGTGATAAAACCTTGGCAATGCGCGATAGATAAATTAATTAATCCTGGCGGCCAGACTGTTTAACAGTGAAAAAATTGCATTGCTTCTCAGTCCCTATAAACACTCCAAAATGGAAAGCAAACTCCACTTGACCAAATACTGTATGTGCATGCGTCGGTTTGTCAGGAGCGAATCTCAAACTCCTCTCAATTGAGATCAACCAGAAAGAAAACAAAAGGCTTGCCTTGCATTACCAAAACACCCGCTGTCTCTCCATATTGACATCTTGGATATGAATGATATGATGTCAGAGAGATGCACATGGCAGCCACACCGTTGTTAGACGCTGTCTTGTTTTGTAGTTTGTAGTTCAGAATAGGGGGGTGGGGTTGATGCTACGATTTAAAAGCGATGGATGTCTATGAAAAATGGAGGGCTGAAAGCGTAGGGGGAGAGACAGGAGGAGGGTTTATTACCCAGAGATGAAGATAAGCTTCATTGGTCACCAGATGAAGGCCAGTTTCCCACCACACTCCCCCTCCACCCATCAGTCCTGCTAAAGGTTTTTCTCATCCCCTTCCTGTGCCAAGTGTTAGAGCTGTCTTTCAACATGACAAAATTATTCGGTCGTTCCTTAAAAAATGTTGTTTCTCCTCTTTCACTATCCATCCATCCATCTATCCGTCCTTCCACTTTGTGTGTGCCTGTTTATCTCTATTTGTCTACCAGGTGTTCTCTCTCTCTGTGTATGGTTGCCCTATTTGCTAACTGGCGTGTTTTGTTTTCTCTTCCCTGCTTTACGCTCCAGGCTACGGTATCATGACGGACGGCTACACAACGTTCATCAACGCCTCGACGTGCACGGTCAGTTTCCAGCCCACAAACCCTCCCATCGTCTTTGACTTGCCCAACCCCATCAGCTCATGAAACTAGAGAACATTGCAGAAAACCCCGCTGTCATGTTGTGGAAGTCGCGGGGGTGGGGTGGGGTGGGGTGGGGTGGCATGAGGGAAGCAGCCAGAAATAAACTACAGTTGCTGTTTTTGTTTTTTCTATAAATAAGTCAAAAGAAGAATTCTAAGTGTTTCTTTTGAGTAAAAAAAATGTAATAAAAAAGAATATTGGTCTTCTTTAAGCTGTCGTTGGGGTTGAGAATTATGTGGGTGTTGGATAATGAAGGGGGGAGTTTGGTGTGAGTGTGTGGGTGGGCTTCCGGGGTGTTGAGAGGGGGGGGATTACGTGGTTAAACAATCTTGCTATTGATAAGATATTGGTCGGATCTGTAAGATAAACTAATGCTTTGTGAATTTGTATAATTTCTTTTTGTGTGTGTGTGTTGGCCGGACAACGGATGCCATTGTTTGTTTTTTGTATCATCTGATTTCTTTTCTTTTTTTCTTTTTTTTTAATGCTCTCGTCAGTTCCTCTTTCTTATTGGCTGACAGGGACGCTGCCTTAAACTAGCTTTAATGTTTCTCAGCCGAAGCCCCGCTCTCTGCTAGCTCAGAGATAAATGTCCCCTCCTTATTTATTGCTTACTCATCCTTCCCCAGCGCAACACCTCCGCAATGTGCAGGGACAAAGAGCTATCACTGTCCAAATTCTAAAACCTCTACAAAAGCACCCTGTATTAAACACTTCCTTCTGGATTTCTGATTTAAATGAAGACGTAAAAAGAATTGGAGAAAATGTAATGTAAAAATATATATAAATATATATTCATGTTGTTAAACATCTGTACTAAAAGTCGTGTTGGGTGAAATGGAAGAAACATACTTTTAGGTGCATTTATTTTATTTTTTATTTTATTTTATTTGTGAATGCACCTCTATGGCAGACTTTGTCGCCACTCCCTTCAAATGCTCTTTGAACTTTTCTTTTAATGTATTGTTTTGTTTTTTGTATTTACTCCCCCCATTAGGGTAGATTGTTAATCTTGGATGAGAGAGGATCTTATTTTTTATTTTTGTCAGAGGCTAAGTAATTTCACAATCTAACAGGTGGTGGTTGGTTTGATTCCCAACAGCACGCCTGCCTAAACATGAGTTGTTTAAGTCCTTTAAGGTGTAAATCAGATAGTATTTGTGTTTTTATTGCTTTGTTTTTTGTTTTGTTATTCTTCTAATTTTGCACTGTGTGTAAATGCAATCTTGCTAGCACAAAAAAAATGTTGCCAATAGGTGTCTCAACTTTGCCGCTGTAAATGCTCTTTTGTGCTCTGTACCTCTCTCTCATTCTCTCTCTGTCCTTCCCTCCTTCAGTCTTTCTCTCCCCCCCTCTGATTGTATCCCTTTTCATGGAAATATTAGTTCCTGTTCTTTCAGTTCATTGTGATATATTTAGCTGCCTTTATATGCAAATAAAATTGCAAGATTTTTACTTAAGAAAGGCTGTTTGTATATTTGTTGAGAAAATGACATTCTATTCTATCTGTATATTGCCGTGATATACAGTACCTAGAAATGCAAGACGTTGCTGTGCCTATCACTATTTGAAATGTCTGCAATTTGACCCCGCGTACTGTATGTTCTGCATTAGTAGTGTAATTGTTGTTTTCTTGAACATTAGGTAAAAACTAAATGAGCAGTGCTATGTGCTTGTCAACATCCTAGTCCCCAGACCACTTTCCACATCCATTACTCCACAAATTTTACTTTATTCGTTTATTTGGTCGGGAAAGTGTATATTGATGAACATTACATTAAAAATGCAGTGTAAATATACCAGATTTAGCAAAACTTGCTAATTTCCATCTGCAGTCCCCAGACATCAAACAATACAAACAGGACTGACATACAGGACATGGCATAAAAATACCTAGTACATTTCAAACGTAATAAGACTAGTAAGAATAAGAATTAGAAAAGATTAAACTATTAGATAAAACTATTATTAGGGTAGGTTTACCCTAATAATCTCTCTAACACAGTAGTTGATATAAGTGATTTATGATATAAATTGTATATACATTAATATACATTTTTTTCTTCATTTTTTCCACCCTCAACACAATATTCAACCTTGGATAGAGACATTCAGACAAGAGTATTCTAGTGGATCTTTTCCCACTGTATATAATCCCTGTCTGCACGAATGTCAAGATGTAGAAACGTTTTTCCACAGATGGGTGCATGGTTAGCAATGGAGACTTTCTCTTTCCAGATCTCTCCCAATGAACGAAAGAAAGTAATGCATGTAACTCACTTAATTTATTGGGATATGTGTGGAGTTCTCAGGACTAAGCCATTTTCCTTCAGCGCCATCAGGTATAAGTTCCATTTTCCAGGGAGCCTGCAGAGATCTCTGCCAAGCCAAAAATAAAAGTTGCCTGATGCACACTGCACCTCCTTCACTCCGCCCTGCACCCCCGCCCTATTCCCAAACCACCTTCTGCCATCACCCCAACATCAAAGCAGCCTAACCAATTAACTATTCCTGAAAATGAGAGCACCGGAGCATCGCTGTGCAGTGCGCCCACCCCCTTTTTTTATACATTACCATAATCCGGTCTAATCATATTAACGGTGGACACAGAAGAGCGAGAGGAGATGCAGAACCTCACTTGCTCTCTGATTTGTGCGTTACGGCTTCTAGTGTCTGAGTCGATGGAGGGCACCTCTGTGATGCGCCATGTATACCTGCATCTTTTTTTTTTACTCCAAGGAACACCTATGTGTTCACCTATGTGTCTGCCTATGTATGTGTCCGCCTATGTATGTATGAGCACCAGAATGACTATTAGTACCAGTAGGGGCGCTGTTTGCCAGAAACAGAGAGAGAGATAGTGCTGCACTGTTGCCTGCTAATGAGAGAGAGAGAGAGAGAGAGAGAGAGGAGGGGGGTGGGGGGAGGGGAGTTGCACCACTCAGTTCACACAGGTGTGATTTTTTTATTGGAGCCTAACCGCTCCAATAAACAGCTGTGTACTCCCTATGTATGTATGTCTCCATGTATGTCTGAGTACGGACAGCTGCAAAACCGCTGGGTGACCTAAAGTGGCGCTGTTGAGCAGCGTGGTCGTGTGTGTCTCTATATGTACAATATGTACCTATGTCTGTTTAGCCAGCACACACACACACACTCTGCACCGCTCAGTTCACACGGTGTGTGATTTTTACTTATCGCTCAGTCCTTGAATTTCTGCCTGCGTACAAATACAGTACTCTTAAATATACACTTGCATCATGCAATTATTGTGATTGCCAAGCATGCAAGTTGCATGCTTGGCAATGGCAATCGATGCTCGCTTGACAGTAGCAGTATCATGCAGAGCAGAGCATGCAATTGCAGTGTATAATAATAAATATCGGGACTAGGGAGGCTTACTGTACTGTACCTTCTATGGGGAATAGAACGTGTACAGTATCCACACAGATTATGTCTCTGATACAGTGTCCAAATGGATAAATCCCAAACTTCTTTCCCCTTCTAATACTCATAATAACACGAGGAAAGAATGAATGCACGTGCAGTTCGTTGCAACTGTATTTTTAGCCGTGCTAGCTGCACAGCTCTTAGGACAGCGATGTTAGTCCGTTGGTTGGTCCGTCTGCATCATTTCGCCTTTGGGATGAAATAGGTCTAATTCATACTGTATGGGTAACTGGCTGCCTGGGGGGCCACATGGAAGCATAACTTGCTTTAATTACTTCAATCTACATTAGTAGCTTGTTGACTATTGAAGTATTAAACTTTTATTGTCTTTTTTATGTCCAATGTATTTATGCTGTTACAGTATATGTACAGGGACAGAAGCTGGCTGAGGACGAGATTAGTTGATGGATTTCCTGTTCTTCTTGTTATTTCATCCTACCTTTACCTGCAGATATACTTTACTGTAAATGTGTTCTTTAAAACCATATGGGACTCATTTGGGTTCCAATCATCATCTCTTTTAAAGTAAAACCAAAATAATAGGCTACAAGAAGGCAGAGATATGCTTTGACCTTGTGCTGGTAAATGGGGAAATTGCCAAATTTGGTAACATTCATATTATACATGTACAGTAGGAAGTACCGAATGCTATGTTGGTTACCTGGTAACATACACGTGTTACCAACCAATAAATACAAGGTATGTTACTCTATATAGAGATAATGAGAAGTACATTTTTAGTTGATACTGATTGAGTATCAGCACTATGTAATGGCTGATAATCCCACTGTTGTGTCATATGGCGACATACTTAGTTCAGTTCATATTGTATGTGAGAGGCATAACTACAATGTGGTTTTAAACCTGTTGATGTATTCATTCAAGAAGGTCACCTAAACTAAAAGCTTGCATACCGTACTGTATAATGTTTTCTCTTTGTGCGAGGGCTTGATTGAATTTCCTGCACTGCAACAATATTTGCCTCGAAAATGCAATATATTTGCCCAAGAGATGTGTTAACGAAATTCAATCCCTGAGGCGTGTGTGTGTGTGTGTGTGTGTGTGTGTGCATGCACAACTTGTTTGTGTTATGATACTTGGATTATCACAAATTCCTTTACAGATGGCACTTCTGTGCCACCTTCAAACACTCCTGCCCTCCCGTCTCTCCTCTCAACCTACATGAAGGTTACATGCACTAGTCACCCCACACTACATGACAAGTGTCAGTGTCAGGGCTTTTATAGCTTTGCCAAATTGCTGGCTATATTAATTATCCATGGCCCAGCAGCTGCTGGTGATATTGGATGTTTGTCAGGGTTAGCCTTCGGCTGCTGTTGATGGATATGTAGCAAGACACTGAAAGCTGTCACATTCTTAGCCGCCGATGTGTGTGTGTGTGTGTGTGTGTGTGTGTGTGTGTGTGTGTGTGTGTGTGTGTGTGTGTGTGTGTGTGTGTGTGTGTGTGTGTGTGTGTGTGTGTGTGTGTGTGTGTTCAAACTTGGGTAATAAATAGGAGGGAATCCCAGCCAAGTCCTCATTCCTTGGTGAGGAAGGGTCTGATCCTTGGGACGTTGTAATGTGTAAACCTGCAGGATGGACTCAGTGATAAGGGCAAAGTGTACATGCCTTGACAGCTGACTGTCTGTGTCCAGGTCCACACCCAGGCTCTTGGATACTTTAACTTAGAGTGTACAAAAGTAACCAAATAAAGCAGAAGGGTCCATTTGGTTACATGTGTACACTCTCTCGGAGTTGCAAGTTGCAAGTAAATAAATGAACATTGAGGATTTTACTGTGTGTGTGTGTGTGTGTGTGTGTGTGTGTGTGTGTGTGTGTGTGTGTGTGTGTGTGTGTGTGTGTGTGTGTGCGCGCACGCGCGTGTGTCTGCGTGCGTGCGGGCGTGTGTGCGTGCGTTCGTGTGTGCGTCATGCGCACTGTGTGCGTGTGTGGCTTACCCTGGTGCCAGTGCTCTGCATGCAGTGTTTATATGATCTTAATTGCTCCACCAGAGGTATTATTGTAATCTGGAGCTCATTTGGCACAAGGCACCTCGCTGCAGAATGATTCCTGACATCAGAGCCTGTCCTCATGTCCTCATCTTGCCCATGTGGCTTCGGTTATGTATTTTTGGACAAAACATGTTTTATTATGCTGATATATATATATATATACAGTTTGAGTCTAACTATGGAATGCTTGGGAAATGTAATGCAGAATTGTTGTTAGCATCCAAAACGTGGTGGAAAAGAGAGTGTTTCCTGCATCCACAACAACAAAAACAAATACTGTATATAACATCACAATACCCACTACTGTACGTGACAGGGGCTTGAAGACTAGAGCGGTCCTTGAGGGAGTTCCAGGGGGTCCCCAGCTAAAGGAGAGTTTGGAACCAAATGGACCTTCATGGGTCTGTAGCTCTGAGAGTGTACAAATGGGGGTCTGTATAGACTATAGACTAATGCATGTCAAACTGGGGGTCCTTGAATTTAAACGGGTTGAGAATCTCTGCTAGAGCCGTAAAAATCATCTCTTATGGGGGGTCCCTGGCAATTAGTAATTAGCTAATTAGTGTAAATTTGGGCGTCCTTGACATGAAAAGGTTTGGGAGCCACGGGACTAGAGAACAGGCATACTACAATCAAACTCTGGTTATAATCCCCCTTAAACTGAATACCTTCCATACCGTATGTATTGTAAACCCAACACTGCAAAGAATTTGCTAACAGATCATTATTCCCCATTATTCTTTGATGACTCAATTACCTCCATATATGAACCGGTGATGGGCAATTGTGCAGAATTAAATCTTAATACAAAACCTCTCCACAGTTGATTGCAATTAAAGGGAATTATATCAAGTGGATCAGCTGATTGACTGGTGGATGATGTCTCAGTAGATTATTACATACCTGCGTCTGCGTGTTAATGTATAATTTCTCTAAAAGCCTATCTTTCCTCTGTTCTAATTGCAAGGGCTTCAATACGGTCTTCATTGATTTGTTGGGTGCAGTTTGGAAATTGCACTAATGACATTTATTTTGCACCATTGTCCATTATTCAGTAATCAGGTGCATCACTTAACTGACAGTTGATCTCCTTCAAAGTCACCTAGATTGTATTTATTTATTTGACTGAACATATTATAACAATTATGAAATGTGTGAGTGTATACGTGGATGTACTGTATGTGTGACGGAGAGACCACTGACCATTGCATTAATTGCCATGGGGAGGTAATGAGTTGTTATAGAAGTCTGTTTCACAACCAACCTTTTTTCCATACACCACGTGTACAAGTTGTACCAGTTGTAAATTGTAACTTATTTCCATTTCATAGAAATGTGAAACTATGCCAGCTTTGGCCAACATCCAAATGTTACTTAAGACCTAACAATTTCCAATGGAACAGCCCACGGAGACAACCAGTCAATACACTGACCCTAGACGACGTTGCCTATAGTATACGCTGACAAACAGGCAGAGAGACAGAGACAAAGCTTACGCAGCAGTCCAGGGCAGAGGTCAGGGATTCATTAATGTCTGATTAATGTCTTCAAGCTGATTAATTCAACTGAGCTTTTCATTACATGGAGTGTATTTATAGAAGTGAACGAGGGTCTCGGCAGGCCCTGTTACCAGCCATATGGGGGACCATTATGTCTGTGTTGGCAGGCGGCAGCGTAGCCAGCCCAGCACCGGGATGCCAACCCCAGTGCGGCTTTGGGTCGTGCCGGGTAAACGCCAGAGATTTGGCAAGAAACCATGTGAGAGATTATTTCCAAGTGCAGATCACGATCTGGCTGAGAGAAGGCTGCTCTTGTTTGTCTTCTATCTAATGTCACATCCCAAGTTCCCAACTAACACGCCCAGTCGCCCACCCATATAGGTTGGTGTTTATATAAGCTACTGTTATGTAGGGCCTCACTCACATACATATATACAAAACATGTGTCTCGTGTCTGTTGTGGTGGAGAGGAAGGAAGAACAGCTTAAATTAATTTTCAATGGAAGTCACAGGTTTGAAGAGACAACCTTGTCTGATGGCTGCAGTCCCCTATCAAACTAGACTGTCTCTTCAAACTATGTGACTTCCATTGAAAATGTATTGAAGCTGTTTCTTCACCCCTATCCCCCAGAACAATCATTAGACAATTGTCTGCCATGTGTGAGTGAGGCCAAGAGAAAACGCATAGACCCGACCACCACAATGGTGCTCCAATAGCATACACTAATCCTGTGCACGTTTTGTGCAACCCTGTGTTAGCCTACTGTTAACACCAGATACTTGTGTTCCTGTAGATAGCCTATAGCACATACACACAGAACATGCCTACACAGTCAAGCAATGCTATAACACATAGATAGAAGCTAAATGCACGTCATACACACACTCACTGTGTACTGTAGATGGCACACAGTGTCAATTGTGTGCTGCCCTGGGAGTTAATAGCAGCCACTCTACATGAAATGACGCCTCACCCCTCAAGTCCTCCATGTACTGATGACCAAAGATCTGTAACTGTGTCGAGAATGCTTATGCTGAGGTCGACGGTTAATTGAGAATGATAACCCTGGGGTCACACTTGTCTATATAGACTCTCCTCTCCATTCCATGATAACCTTGGGGTCACACTAGTCTATATAGACTCTCCTCTCCATTCCAAAAGCCAGAATTTGAAACTCCTCTGGCATCACAATGTGGGGTTTCTGTGAACAGAGAACTGAACCACACTGAATAGGTTGCAATCTGTACTTTTGTCCTATCTGGGAAGGAAGCTGAAGCTGAAGAAACTATATATCTGACAAAGAGTGAAGAGGTACAAGAGAGGTGAAAGTTGATGCATGGGTGTTGGCTGATGACGAGCTGGTTGAAGGCATGGTATGCAATAGCCCTGAAACATGACTGCCATGATGATTATCATGACAATACGAGAGTCATGAACCATGGCTAGGTATGCAATATCCAGGCGAAGAGGCGAGAGAGAGGCAGGACAGGAACACACACACACACACACACACACACACACACACACACACACACACACACACACCAACCAACAGAAGACACACAAGGGAAGATACTATAGAGATGCACAATATAATCTGTAGCGTATCGGAATCGGCCATATATCATCCAAAAATGTCATATCAGTATGGAAATGAGACCGTCAATGGCTTTGTACTCGCAGAGTAGTTTTCACCAGCAAAACAAAATGAAAAATGTAAAAAGTCATCAAATATAAATCTGTGTCTTGTACCTCTAGTCTAGAACAAAAGCCAAATGAAATATGATGTAAAATCTTAAGTAAAAATTAACTTTACATTTTTCTACATTTAATTTGTGTATTCATCTCATTCAGTAGTGAAAACAGACACATGGAAAAAGAGTATAGTCTATTTATTGATTGATTGAATACTTTATTAACAGGCTTTGGGCCAAGCCCCTTTTTTTATAATGGGATGAATCTAGAGTTGCAATACCCTCCATTGACAGCCTATTCATCGAAATCGAATTTCCGATCTGCTTGTATAAACAACGTTAAACTCACCAACATTGCAGCTGTAGGGCCATCTTGAATTATCCTCTTTCAATCTGCAAAGCCTTTGTTTCATAAAAATCCACCGTAGACATGTTATGAGTTACTTTCTGTCAATACATTTGGTGCAGGTGATTCTTCTTCTTCTTAGTTTCGGAGTTTGGAAGCGCTCGTCGAAGTTACTGAACGGCCCTACATACCACCTGTTTCCAATTTGCACATGCTGCAGGAAGCAGCAGCACGACCTGTTAATAAAAACGAGTGCCTCCAACACTTGTATCACGGCACGGAATTTCTTGACAAAAAAGTATATAGCTCATAACAACGCTACGGTGGATTTTTATGAAACAAACGCTCTGCTGATTGCATTTGGATCAATGGGCTGTCAATAGAGGGTATTGCAACTCTAGATTGATCCCATTGTTTAAAAAATCTAGTGTTGCAAATTGCGGCTAGGTCCTCTGTATAATATATCAGAATCGGTATCGGCAGATATGACCCTGCAAATAATCGGAGATCGGATATCGCTCATATCAGTCGTAATTTAATAATCGTGCACCCCTAGAAGATACAGTACCATAGCAGGATAACATGACAGTGGCCATGACAGATTAGATTCTTGACTCTCACTCTTAACCAGTACAAATTGCTCCGTTTCATTCTTAGTTACTGCTGTTGCTGCTACAGTATGACACATTCATTTCCCCAGGGGATCAATACAATCTTAAGTCTACAGTACAGCTCTGAAAAAAGGGCATTAAAAAGGTTAAGGAGATTCAGAGGACCCCAAGCTAACAGGGGGCATGATTTATGGATAATTATTTGTCTGGGTGTGTGTGTGTGTGTGTGTGTGTGTGTGTGTGTGTGTGTGTGTGTGTGTGTGTGTGTGTGTGTGTGTGTGTGTGTGTGTGTGCGTGTGCATGTGCGTGTGCATGACACAACTGCACTCCACATTTCTGTTGATGATTATTGCATGGACATTTAGATTTTATTTCCCGGTCACTATGCAAACTTTGGTCTGTAATTACCTCGGGCAACAACAATGTGGCGATAATTTGTTTATTACACATAGCAGCTGTTTGTTTATGGGAAAGATGGTCTCCTCAGTGGAGACACAGTTAAGGGTCCGTGCACAATTGTCAGAAACTGCAGCTGGGGTGGCAATCTGAGAACAGATAACCCATTGGCAAGAAATAAAGGAAAAACAGCACCCTCTTTTCCTTTGAATTGACATTGAGTCAACAGTCTGTCTAGAAAGACAACTGGGGTGGAGGTTATGGTTTGTGTCTGTATGTTTGCTTTGCCATATAGTTATTTCTCCTTTGTCATTGGTTCCAATATGTCTTGGAGAGCAGAGCAGTGAGATGATTACTATCAGTGTGATTGGCGTGCACCTGGGCCCGGGTGCCAACGTCCTATAAGTATAACAGCATGCCTTCCCAGTCCCCATTTGACTTTTGCACTTCACCAATGCACCTTATTCAACATCTTACAATAAATGCACCACTCTCTCTGTCCACGTAATTCGAGAACCGCTCGCCCCACTGAATATATCACTTCATAATGTAGGCACAATTGAACTGGTACTGCTTTTTTCCATCATAGAAATTCAAAGAAAGACTGTAAGAGTTGCCGAGCGGTCAAGGTTCCAAGAATAGACTTAAGTCCAAGAATGTAGATCTTTTGAACAGCCCATATGACGGATTGTCACAGCCCGGGTCTGAGGCAAAACAAAATACTGCAAAAATAATACTGGCCACAATACACTTTCAAAAACCAAAAGTAAGAAATACTTGATAACTAAAAAGACAAAAACAACAAACCAAGAACTAAAGACACTGAAAACAGGCTATGCCTTCCCTGAAGACCCTGGCAGCTCTCCCTTGGTAATAATAATAATAATAATAAATTTTATTTATAACGCACTTTACATTTGAAACAAATCTCAAAGTGCTACAGGCAGAAAAATGTAAAATACAAATAAAAATAAGAATAAAACGGTTAAAAACAGTACACAGGGCAGCTTAAAAGTCCGACTGGGCAAATGCCTTACTAAAGAGGAAGGTCTTTAGTCCCTTTTTAAAAGCGTCCACGGACTGTGGTGCTCTCAGGTGGTCGGGGAGGGCGTTCCACAGCCGAGGGGCAGCTGAGCAGAAGGCCCGGTCCCCCATGGTGCGGAGTTTGGTTCTAGTGCATTTGAGTGTGTTAGATGTACCGGAGCGGAGGGAGCGGGTGGAGGCTGGGGGTTCAAGGAGTTCCTTTAAGTAGGGGGGGGCGTTGCTGTGGATGCATTGGTGGGTGAGGAGGCAGACCTTGTATTCAATCCTGAAGGAGACGGGGAGCCAGTGAAGGGAGTGGAGTATGGGAGTGATGTGGTCGTATTTTCGCACTCTCACCAGGATCCTAGCAGCACTGTTCTGGATGTACTGGAGCCTCTGGATGCTCTTGCTAGGGATCCCGGTGAGAAGTGCGTTACAGTAGTCGAGCCTTGAGGAGACAAAGGCGTGGATGAGTTTTTCTGCATCAGGGAGGGTGAGTGTGGGGCGGAGTCTGGCTATGTTTCGGAGGTGGAAGAAGGAGGTTTTGCAGAGGTGTTTGATATGGGGGTCGAAGGTCAGGTGGGGGTCCATTTTTACACCCAGGTTGGTGACTACAGGTGAGAGTGGGAGGTCTTGGCTGGAGAAGGTGATGCTTGTTATTGGGGAGGATTTGACCTGGTGTGGGGTGCCGATGAGGATGGCCTCAGTCTTGGAGCTGTTGAGTTGTAGAAAATTGTTGGTCATCCACGCCTTTATCTCCTCAAGGCAGGTTGTTAATGTGGATGATGGTGATGATGGTGACGACAGGGGGGCAGAGGGGAGTGGGATAGTCCTGAGATAGAGTTGGGTGTCATCAGCGTAGCAATGGTAGGATATGCCATGCTGGCTGATGACACGACCAAGGGGGAGCATGTAGAGGGTGAAAAGGGTGGGGCCAAGGACGGAACCTTGGGGCACGCCACAGGTGACAGAATGTGACCGTGAGTAGACACCGCCTAGGGAGACACGCTCAGTTCTGTCAGTGAGGTATGAGGTGAACCAGTTGAGTGCAGTGTCGGTGAGTCCTATGGTGGAATGGAGACGGTTGAGGAGGATGGTGTGGTCGACTGTATCGAAGGCTGCGGACAAGTCCAGGAGGATGAGGAGGGAGGGGGAACCATTGTCAGCTGCCATCAGGAGATCATTTGTGACTCTGACCAGTGCTGTTTCTGTACTGTGAGCTGTGCGGAATCCTGACTGAAATTTCTCGAAGAGGTTATTGTGTTTGAGGTGTTGTTGGAGTTGAGCGGCAACCACTTTTTCCAGTACCTTGGAGAGGAAGGGCAGGTTGGAGATGGGCCTGTAATTGGAGAGTATGTCCGGGTCAAGGGTGGGTTTTTTTAGGAGAGGTGTAATGATGGCTGTCTTTAGGGAGGGTGGAACATGGCCGGCTTGGAGGGAGAGGTTGATGGCTGTGGTGATGAGGGGGCTTATGGCAGTTATATGGGTTTTTAACAGAGCTGTGGGGAAGGGGTCAAGGGCGCATGTGGAGGGTTTCATCTTGTTGATGATGGCCTCGACCTGAAGATGGGATATGCTGGCCAAGCAGTCGAGAGACTGGAGGATCCCTGGCTGTTGGGTGGTGGTCGGGGGAGGGGGGGAGGGGCTATGTGGGGTAGTGGTCAAGGCAGGTGGAGTGGAGGAGTGAGATAGGGCGGAGCGGATGTTATTTACCTTTGACCTAAATGAATCGAGGATGTTGTTGCACTGGTCCTCTGTGGTGTCGCTGTGGGTGGGTGATTGTGGTTTAAGGAGGTTATTTATGGTGGAGAAAAGTTGCTTGGAGTTACCGGAATTGTTATTGATGATATTCGAGTAGAACAGTGACCGAGCATCTCTGAGGGCTTTTGAATAAGCTTTTTGATGCTCCCTGTATGCCTGTCTGTGGACAGTGAGCCCTGGTGTTGTCTCGTTGCTGTCTCAAGCCAACTGAGCAATCTCCCCTCAACATTTCCAGCCTCCCTTATACCAGGTGAGACCCACCCTCAATGATTAGTAATTGGACCATCTACTCAAACAAGGTAAAACATAACCCATGGCCATGAGATAGACTAACTATACAATTACACATTTCCTTAACAGACTCTGAATGTATTTCAAGGCATCAAATAAATCTCAAAACAATTACAATAGAATTAGGCAACACAGATAAGCGTATTATGATGCTACACATAGCCACACCTCCAAGGAGCTTGATGACCGTCAATTAATGGAAGCAGCTGTGCAGTGTGCGTTTAATTGTCATGATCAGTTTTATATTGTGGAGTCTTCTAGTGTCTATAGGGCACGGGTTGCCCCGTGACAAAGACATATATTGTAAATTACTTTTCTGCACTCTGCCTCTCTAGCCCTCCGCCCTCCTATGGGTGTTGATCAGATCACCCAGAAAAAGGTTGGCGCTCACTCCAAGCATCTCTTATTCTCTTCTCCTTCTGCATGGCTCAGGCTAATGTGTCTCTGCACCTCACTGTACCTCCTGGGTCCAAGGTTGAATCGTTTAATTAGCTACAATTCGTCTGCCATGATGAACCATGTAGGTGTACGAACCTCTACTAATTAAATGACCTTCTGTGTAATTACTGTCATTGCAAGCTGAGGACATGGCTGGGATTCCCTCCTGTTTCTTATTACACACACACACACACACACACACACACGCACACGCACACACATGCACACACACACACACGCACACGCACACACATGCACACACACACACACACACACACACACACACACACACTCATGTACGCACACGCATACACAGACTCTCACTCCCTTTCTAATCCTCACCAGTGGAAGCCATAAAGGGCTTGTGATATTGATCACTATGAGGATCATACATTCACCAACACATCCAATACAATAAATTACATTGTGTGTTTTTATCAGAAAGGATGTTGACTTTAGTTAGAATCAGAGGTCTATGTGCCTACAGCATGTTAAAGAAGATACACAGCCAGGGTCTGAATATGTGAAATATCTGCTTAGTGCCTGTGTGGTGTACATGACTGGCTTGCCCTCGTACAGGGTGTCAAGCTGCCTTTGTTCTCTGGCTAATTAAATCTTGAGTAATTACCGAGACACAGAGGGTTGTCAGGAGAAAATAGACGGAGAGAGAGAGAGAGAGAGAGAGAGAGAGAGAGAGAGAGAGAGAGAGAGAGAGAGAGAGAGAGCATAGCACCACAGTATATCTAAATGATTGGACACGACATACAGTCCACAAGATCATGGTGAGATGGTGTTATGTTCCATTAAGATATGACATGGAAATGTTTTGCTTCAATAAAGCTTCTATAAAGCTCAGTAATGCAGAATCATGAACACAGATGATCTATAGTCTAGTTAACAATACGTTTTATTTTTCTAAAGCATCTTTCATGCAATGTGACTTATGAAGTTCTTTGTCAAAGATAATCTTGTGTATATACTGTACCAACACGATGGGCTGTTCCTGTCTATCATTGTGTCCATCCACACAGTGCATTCATTGTGAGAAAAGCTCTCATATTAGAAAAGTGGCTTTTTTTGTGCGCTCAATAACAAATCATGGTTTTCAAGCGGATTTTCATGGATCAAAGACACAAATACTTGTACGCTCCAAAGGTAATTAAAGAACCCCAGCAGTCACGGTATCTTGTCAATTATACTATAACGCATGGAATGTGTTAATTAAATAACATTATTATAAATAATGTATTTAATAGTATTTTAAATGTAACTTTTATTGTGTGGTCTTCTAGTCTAGCAGTCAGAGGGATATAAGTCTCTGAGGCTCCTTTATGTCTTGCCTTTAATATGATGGGATGTATTACTGCAGGTTGTGACTGTTTCTTTGGGGACAGACACAACACTGAACACAAAACTGCCAAGGAGAGGAATATATACTGTATGTCCCCAAACAGTCTCTCTCTCTCTCTCTCTCTCTTGCACGCACGCACGCACGCACAAAACCCTCCTGTATGACAGCATCAGCACCAGTCTCTGTCTCTCTCTTGTTCTGCACCTAATCCGTCCGTCGTGCTCCTATATCTCCATCAATAAAACATCGAGATTGTCTGTCTGTCTGTCTGTCTACCTCCCACTCGCCCTCTATCTCTCTGATCAGCACTACAGTAGCCTACTTCTCTCTAATCGTCGTGAGACTTAGAGAAAGCAGTCATACAGTATATCGCCTGGAGAATTTCCACCCACACACTCAATACACATGTGCACATTGCACATACATTTCTATCCTTGTCAAAATGTCCCTGCGTTAAACGACAAACCATAAAACAGAAATCCATAGTCCCTCCCATGGATTTAGAACCAACGCTATCAGCAAGATCTTAAAGTGAGGATCTTAAAGTGAGGAAGGCAACTGCATGGAGGGCCGTGAACGGCATGGCCAGTGTATGGAACTCCAACCTCCCCGTCAAACCAAACTCAGTGCATTTTTGAGTGGTGCAACCACTCCAAGGAACAGCAATGTCCGTGTTCCCGTGTTCACCTATGTGTTCCCGTGTTCACCTATGTGTTCACCTATGTGTTCCCGTGTTCACCTATGTGTTCCCGTGTTCACCTATGTGTTCCCGTGTTCACCTATGTGTTCACCTATGTGTTCCCGTGTTCACCTATGTGTTCACCTATGTGTTCCCGTGTTCACCTATGTGTTCACCTATGTGTTCCCGTGTTCACCTATGTGTTCACCTATGTGTTCCCGTGTTCACCTATGTGTTCCCGTGTTCACCTATGTGTTCACCTATGTGTTCCCGTGTTCACCTATGTGTTCCCGTGTTCACCTATGTGTTCACCTACAGTATGTGTTCCCGTGTTCACCTATGTGTTCACCTATGTGTTCCCGTGTTCACCTATGTGTTCACCTATGTGTTCCCGTGTTCACCTATGTGTTCACCTCATAGACTGTAAAATAATATGGACAAAGCGTTCTTGTTCAACTAATGTCCAGTTGGTCACTTTACCATATTCAGCACAGATAGGCCCATATCATCATTTTACCCCTAGCCTACTGCCTGTTTACACTGTAAATTGAATATAATACTTACTAAAATGATTGTTACACTTAAAACCTTAAACACTCTTCTCAGAAGTTTATTTGGTCTCTGCGTCTTCAAATTACTTTTTAAGGTCTTTTCTATTTTTTATGGTTCAAGTAGCGGTCTTGGTGAATTCAGGATTTAAAGAAGAAATCAAAACCTGTTTGACCAGAGAGCTGCAGTGCTATTTGCTACTTGAACTTGAGTGTGCCTGTGCCCAGCAGTGGCTGCCTCTAAGGTCAGTGGGGTCAGGCTTGAAAGCTCTCCCAGAAGGGGAATGCCACCAACCGATGTGGTCTCTGGAGAGGGGGAGAGCCACAAAGGTTGAAAGAGTTTAGTTACATTTAGTATACAAGACCCTCTTGCTTGTAGCCTTTCCTGCAGCCTTCTTGTATATATTGACATGTTATATGTATACAGTACACACTATACATGGAGACACACACACACACACACACACAAAACAGCTCCTTGCTCTAAATTTGACACACATTTTTATTAATGTAAGCAGCTGTTCGATAGTGCTAAGCAGTAATAGGGATTGACTCTGGCATAATTACACAATCCCCCTGCATGAATCTGGTCCTAATGGAAACGGAACACTTAACCCTGGCCACACGTAGAAGATCAGATCGATGCCGAGGGGCTTTTATGCCCCTCTCTCACCGGCTGCAGCTCTCTCTCTCTCTCTCCAAAACGGGGTCATTTACATATGCAATGCATCTCCTTTTAGCTAATCATAACAAAGCAGGAGGCAGTGCACTTGGGGGACCAGGCTCAGCGGTGATACCTTGATGCTTAATTTGTACTTGGTTACGTGCACCTGTCGCGGGCCAAACATATACGATGTACGATCTACAAGCTCACAACACGCAGCGCTGCAACGCGTTGTGAGCTTGTAGATCGACAGTTTTTGGCACGCGACACCATTGTGCAATTAAGCGTAAATCAAGACTCTACTTTTAGCTAGTCATAAGCAGTTAGGAGGCGGTGCATTAGGGGATCAAGCACCGGGCTTCACAAATGAAGATACATGAACAAACCTCCTGTGAGGGGGACACACTAACATGAACAGACCTCCTGTGAGGGGGACACACTAACATGAACAGACCTCCTGTGAGGGGGACACACTAACATGAACAGACCTCCTGTGAGGGGGACACACTAACATGAACAGACCTCCTGTGAGGGGGACACACTAACATGAACAGACCTCCTGTGAGGGGGACACACTAACATGAACAGACCTCCTGTGAGGGGGACACACTAACATGAACAGACCTCCTGTGAGGGGGACACACTAACATGAACAGACCTCCTGTGAGGGGGACACACTAACATGAACAGACCTCCTGTGAGGGGGACACACTAACATGAACAGACCTCCTGTGAGGGGGACACACTAACATGAACAGACCTCCTGTGAGGGGGACACACTAACATGAACAGACCTCCTGTGAGGGGGACACACTAACATGAACAGACCTCCTGTGAGGGGGACACACTAACATGAACAGACCTCCTGTGAGGGGGACACACTAACATGAACAGACCTCCTGTGAGGGGGACACACTAACATGAACAGACCTCCTGTGAGGGGGACACACTAACATGAACAGACCTCCTGTGAGGGGGACACACTAAAATCCATAGAGTTTTGACACTGGGCTTTGCTGCGCATGTACAGTACTTGCACATGCACATTGTATCACACATAACACACGCATGTGCACACACGCACACACATGTGCATGCATGTGCGTGCATGCGCGTGTGTGTGTGTGTGTGTGTGTGTGTGTGTGTGTGTGTGTGTGTGTGTGTGTGTGTGTGTGTGTGTGACTGTGCGTGTGACTGTGTGTGTGTGTGTGTGTGTGTGCGTGCGGTGCCTAAACTATGTGACAAGAGTTTCACAGTCAGGTGCGGGAAATATGAACACACACCAGCGCGTACACACAGGAGAAACATGCAAACATGTGACAAACGTTTCAGTCGGGTGCGCGTCACACCGGAGAATGTGTGTCAATGTGTCATGTGACCTGAAGACACACCAGCGCGTTCACACCGGAGATTCAGACAAGAGATTCGGTCACTTAAACAGGATTCAGGAAACACCACATTCTCCACAAAAAAAACTGTTCCTTTGTAATCAGGCCAACTACAAGAGCTTCAGTCGGATGGCGAACCTGACGAGTCACCATGAGTACCCACTCTGGAGATAAACCCCATTGTTGTTTCAGGTGGCCATTTATTCTAAGGCAACACCTGTACGTCCACTGTGACTGGAGAACAACCGTTCCACTGTAAACAGTAGAACAGTCTGAAGGACCACCACCGTCTCCACACCGCAGAAATACCCTTCCATTGTAACCAATGTGGCAAGAGTTTCGTTGAGTTAGCTAACCGCCCAGACAAATCTGCTGAACGCTTCTTTTTTTATACTTCTAATGCTTGTTTAGGAGGGCGCTAGCCCATCAAACGCCGTCATGGAGTGACACACACAAAGCCATGCAGGCGTTGGAGGAGCTATAAGTGCCCGTCTAAACAAACATTAAAAGTCCATAGACTTGGCTGCAACTCTGTTTGTTGTAAACAAACATTACCAGGTAAAAAGTGCTCTAATTCAATTTTTTAAAAGCCATAGACGTAATTCTGAAAGCCAGTCATTGGAGGGGTTAGGGCTTGGATCTTATTGAATATAAATTAAGATCAAACAGAACTGATAGAGATAGATAGATAGATAGATAGATAGATAGATAGATAGATAGATAGATAGATAGATAGATAGATAGATAGATAGATAGATAGATAGATTACACTGTAGCTCTTCATTTAAGCCCTGGGGATGTACATCCTGTAGGCTAAATAGGCTATACATTTAAAAAGAAAAACATTGCTAGATCATGACTACTGATTTTCTGTGTTCGTTTCTCTTATTTTGACCTTTTATTTGATTATTAATTATTGAAGAGCGCAAACCTTGATTATAATTTCATATCCACAAATAAATTGATTATTTATCAACACGGCCTCCCATGGATACTGCCTGTTGAGGGATGCTCGGGACAGCTCAATATTCAATCCATGTTCAGTACAGCAATGGTTCTCAAACTTTTTCATGTCAAGGACCCCATTGTATATCAGCTATTTCTGAATAACCAAAGTTTAAAGGGATAAATGACCTTATTCATGGATTTCTTTTCTTCTTTTTTTGGGTCACATTACTAAGCCAATACTTTGATGACCAGCAGTGGTTCCCTATGCTGGAGAGTGGAGACACAAAGAGTCTCCTTTGTGTCTCCATAGGGAACCACAATCGATAGATTTAATGTATTTTATTCTTATTATTGAGGGGCGCTATGCACAGCTTTGTGTGTGTGTTTGTATTTTTGTGAACTATCCCTAAGATAGGTTTAAAGTGGTTGAACAGATTTTGATCCTAAAAAAACAAATTTAGCTGCATGGGGCCCTGGAACCCCCTCAAACTCCCCATACTCCCCATACCCCATTAGGAGCCTCCATTTGCTTTTGCTGTAGGGTTAGAAAGCAAAGCAGGTCTCTGAGACCCACTGCCGTTACAGTATATTATGCTAAATGCACATTTGCTCATGCACAGAGCGCAGCACATAAAGCTTTCTTTCCTATATCATCGAGGGCATAACTCCATTGGTCCAAGCACTGCGCACATGACATGGGGTGCGGTACATCTCCATGCATGAGCTGCATTTCTTTGTCTGGCCCATTGACATGTAAATGTCCTCCAGCTATAAGCCATCAGCACACAGAACAGCAAGAGGAGGGGGGGTAATGCTGGTTGCAGCTGAATTAAAATGTCAATAGTAATTTTTGGCATATACGAGGGACATCTGAGAGTCAAGGGCTGCCTCTTGGGAGAGACATGAAGAGGATGGGAGTGAGCGAGGGACACGATGACAGTGAGGAGGAAGAAAGAACGTGTGCGTGCGTGCGTGCGTGCGTGCGTGCGTGCGTGCATGCGTGCGTGCATCACAGAGAGGGGGGTAGGAGGATCGGGGAATTGGAGAAAGATGGTAACGTAATAGAGGGGGCAGAAGAAGTGATGGAGGAGGGGGTTGTAATAGCAGTTATAGAAGGTGGACTCAAAGGAGAGAGAGAGAGTAGAAAGATGGAGTTGGAAGGAGGCAGGGAGGTGGAGGGGGGAGGCCAAGGTCTCGTGCTCCTGTGGGAGTCTCTTCCTGTCCTCTCTCCTCCTCCGTCTGCGTGTGATGGACAGACACAAATACCACCGGAGCCACCTCCAGTAATGGCTTGATGAATGAGCTTCTCAAGCCCTTACCTTCTCCAACCCTGATGTGCCAATCAGCCCCACACCCCACCCCCACACCACCTTCTCCCAGCCCTCCCGCTCCCATCTCATATCAACACACACACTAAAAGAGGCATTATGCCGCACAATCCTGAGGATTCATTCAACTGTATTGCTACATGTAACCTGGTGGAGTTTTTAGTGTATGTCTTTGACCCCAATAGATTGTTGTTGTTTATTGTGCAGGTATACATGGAGATTTGGTGAATCAGGATTGGTGCGCTGCTCTGATGATGCCAACCAATCATAATCTGGGTCTGCTTTTAAAAGCACAACGACGAGTTGCACCACTCAGTTCACACGGGTGTGATTTTTTATCTAACAAAAAGCGACTTTGGGTAGCGCTATATACATTTGATCTATTATTATATAGGTGCATTTCTTTCCCCCTCAATCACCAGACAACATTTTAAAGATGTGTTGCTGACTGATGATGTGACAAAACCCTGATCCTCCGCAGTGACAGGGTAACAAGAACGACATTTCCTTTGATTTGATCTCTAATTAGGATTCTGTGGTGATAATGTCACCCGACCCGACAGGCCGAGTGAAGTCATTAATAGTGGATTTTACAATCGATGGCGCAGGTCTTGTTTGTCAAATCAATGCTATGCAAAGATTGTTGCAAAGGTGTTGCTTTATTGGACAGGGCATGGCCCAATAGTGTCCCTCCCATGTTCCCTTATTGGTTTGGTTAACAGTTTCCGTGCCGGGAATGGATTACTCCAGGTTAATGTCGCTGCCGTATCGGACATACCCGCCTTTTGTTTTATGTGTTTATTCCGCCGTAATGTAATGAATCAAAAGAAAATCCGTCTTCGTCGCGGAGTATGAGACCGGATGCCTTCGCTGTGATGACGAAACCGGAAATCGTCACATGCTGTGGGCTGCTAGGGCTTCTGGGAAATTGAGGCCAATGGAAATGCATTGGGTGCAACGCCTCATTGAAACCAATCGTGTGTGCGTCTTCCGGGTGCACCAAGATGGTGGATGCTACACACAGATCATAACAAACCACGGGAGCTTTTTTTGATGGATTTTCGCGGATTAAAAGCCCAAATAATTCAGCGTATGCTCTAAAGGTAATACAACAATCTCGGCAGTGAAGGGGGGTTGATTAAAATGCGGGATAATCGTAAAAAACAGTCAAACTGTTAATATGGACAGTGAACATATACAACATACCAACTGTAGATACAATTTGACACGCCAAAAATAAATGTCCCCGTATTTTAACGGTCATGAAAATATGTATATATCTTTTCAGCAGATGTGAGATGCTCAGACAAGCTATATATGTTACACCACCCAAACCCATAACCCATCCCAACAGACAAGCTATGTTACACCACCCAAACACATAACCCCTTCCAACGGACAAAAATAAAAATGGACACACACACACACACACACACACACACACACACACACACACACACACACATGCACACGCACACACACACACACACACACACACAGTGCGCAGACGACACACACACGGACGGCCATATGCGTACAGGCGAGTATATACAGTATGACACTTTCCCTCTCCCAGACACATGCATATACTGTATTCTCTTTTCTCTGAGAGTCACACACGCACGCACACACGCACGCACGCACACACACACACACACACACACACACACACACACACACACACACACACACACACACACACACACACACACACAGTAACCATAGGGAAGGCAGTGTAATCCTGGAGGCAGTGCTGCACGAGCGGGGTAATCCCTGGTAGGGGACACTTCAGGACACAAGAGTCACCTTGCTGGAGATGACACCAGTCAGGAGAAAGAAAGCATGGCAGAGGACATGCTAGTATAATAGAACATATTATAGAGAGAAAGAGAGATATGTCTGAACTAGTGGTGGAAAAGGTAGTCACATTTCTTAAGTAGCAATACTGCAATGTAGAAATAATCTAGAAAAAGTAAAAGTCCGGAATTCATGTATTTGAGTGAAAGTACAAAAGTATTGGCATCAAAATGTTGGTATCAAATGTATCAAATGTCTTTTGAAAATAACAGATTCATATAAAATGTATCATTTTCAAATGGCTGAAATGTATATAGGGTTGAAGTGGTTCATGTATGTTTTTTAGGGCTGTCAATCGATTAAAATATTTAATCTGATTAATCGCAAATTAATCGCATATATTTTATCCGTTCTAAATATACCTTAAATCAGTGGTTTTCAAGATTTTTCATATCCAAGGTCCATTATTTATTCTGCATTTGCGCCACGGACCACCATTTGATGACATTTAGCCTTCCAGACCCAAACTAAAGAACTGTATTGATGTTGGCCAATGGTACCATTACGAGAGATAACAGGCCATGTTGATCAAAATAACATTTTTTCTAAGTTTTCTAATTGTGTAGACTTAAATTAACTTAAGCAGCTGTTTAACAATTATTCAACTCTTGCACCCTTGGCATAGACTTTTCTGTGATGTTAGGTCAAGAGGTTTTGTTTCCGTATTGTATGATTATTTATTAGAATCTAGTTATGGGACCTTGCTTGTCGATACTGTATGGAGGAATGACATACCAAATCTAGATCCAGATTGGAGCTGGGATACAGTGTGGTCTAATGTTGTCCTGTCTTCTAGGAATCCTGATCATCAACAAATTCATCTAAATTTTGTTCATAGGACATACTTAACCCCCCGTAGATTGTGTGCTATGCAGATTTTAAATAATCACAACTGCACTTTCTGCACGTCAAACGCCATAGGTACATTCTTTCATATGGTGTGGGAGTGTCCGAGTGTCCTCACATTTTGGAATTTGGTTGCTACTAACCTTTCGACTATTCTACAAGTTAACATCACACCCTCCCCATCTCTATTCTTATTAAATGATGTATCCCAGTTGCCATTAAATAACACCCGTATTCGTGTCTTCTTTGCTGGCGTAACGGCCGCAAAGAAGATGGTTGCTTCGCACTGGAAACCGCCTCATACATTGTCATTTCGCCAATGGGCTTTGACCTTTCTAGACATCATTTATCTACAGCAAGATTGCATGGTGCAAAAGAGGAAAACATTGAGATTTGGTCTGGTATTGCAGATTTGGTTAAGGGCATGGTTTAATCATTATTATTATTATTATCATTATTTATTAATTTTTTGTCTCCATTGCACAGTAGTAGGAGTAATGACATTTTGTGGCATCTTTGGTCTCGGGGGGGAGGGGTGGGTGGGATTGTTTGTTTTTGTGTTCCTTGCTTTTGCTGTTATGTGTTGTTTTATATGTGTTTTGTTTTCTTTAAGTCATTCATGTTGTTAACGTATATTATTGTGATTTTTGTCTTAAAATAAAAAACATTTGATAACAAAAAAACAATTATTCAACTCTTCAGTGTAAAATTGCCATGCATCTCTCAACCATTCTGTCAAACTTCACAGTCGTAATCGCGCGTTAAAAAAAATAGTGCCGTTAAAAGGATTGTGAGTTAACTAGTTAATAGTGCGTTAACTTTGACAGCCCTAATGTTTTTAAATAATAATTAAAATCTGCAAAGTAACTAGTAACTAAAGTTTGTAGTGGAGTAAAAAGTACAATATTTTTCCTCTTGAGATGTAGTGAAGTAGAAGTAAAAGTACAGAAAATTTGAATTACTCCAATAAAGTCAAAATTGTACTCAAGTGCAGTACTTGAGTAAATGTACATAGTTACTTTACACCACTGGTCTGAACAGAAAAAGGTGCAGGATGGAATACTGGAGAAAATGGAGAGCGGGTGCCATGGGGATGATGGGGTAGGGAGGTGGGGTGCAGGTGGTAAAAGGGTGCGGAGAGTTTAGTGAAGGGGTAGGAGGAGGGTTCCAGGGTCGGGTGGGGGGTGGGGGGTGCCGCATGAAGAAGGAATCACTGAAATAGACATGAATGATGAGGAGGCGGGGCCACTCAGAGAGGCAAAGAAAAGGTGTGTGTTTGTGTGTGTGTGGGTGCGACCGTGCGTGTGTGTGTGTGTGCGTGCGTGCGTGCTTGTGAGAGAGAGAGAGAGAGAGAGAGAGAGAGAGAGAGAGAGAGCATTGTGTTATCTGTGGGGTAAAGCAGATGTGTTTTATCTGCCAGAAAACAGGAGGCTTCTCCTACAAAAGCCTCTTTTCACAGGTGAAGCCCTCATCATACTTACAACACTCCTGCTGCATGGAGTGCATGCCAGGCTGGCTTTCCTATACACTGGAACTGAAACTGAGATTCACCTCTCTCTCTCTCTCTCTCTCTCTCTCTCTCTCTCTCTCTCTGGGTATATAACCAGACAGTCGCATCAAGAAAACGCCTATAGTCCAGGCATCTCTTCTGGGTTCTAAACATCGGGTTTGATGGAAATGACGCTCGCGCGCGCAGCCTCATTTCGCTTTGAAAGCATTTCCGTTTTTTTGCCCACGCTACAAGTTGAAGCCACACACTAGCCCACACTGGGCCTGCAGCAGTCAGCACACAGAAGTCAAGGCAGAGGGTCAAGCCCAACACGAGGATAAAGGAAACATTCAGTCCAAATGTCCATTTTGTCCAGTTCCATCTGACGAGGTTAAACCTTATATAGGCTATACTAAAGCCTACTAAATTGGTCGATATAAGTAAAATAATATAGCTCTTCCATAGGAGTATCTTTTTGTATTTTTCCAAGAAGAATACAGCCAGTAGCATAATTTGAAATAACTCAAACGACTCATCTAACTGTAACTATAGGGCCGTCACCTTGCCACCCCGCCCCTCCCTGGTGCGAAAGTGGGTAGTAAAAATGGGGACACAGAAGAGACGCCTGGACTAGGCGTTTTCTTGACGCCTCTTGAGTCTTGACACGAAAGTCTGCTTTGCACCCTCTCTCTCTGGCCCCTTTTCCACCGGTTGGTTCCCAATGGGAACCGGTTCAGACCTTTTTGGTTTTTAGTCCATGAGCCAGAGCTCCAAAATGTAAACGTTAATTATGAATTGAGTAGGCAAAACCATACCTATATTAGATTGTTATCACCATGAAACTTCCCCAATTGAGTATACTTACACGAAGACAATGATTTATTGTATTACAAATTTTACATTTTTAAATATGCAAATGAGGCATTATGTATAGGAAAATATGCAAAATAATCGAAAATATGAAAAAGCTACTACTGTGGAAGGATTATAATGTATTAAATTTACTTGTATTGATCCTATAAACAATTTAATATAGGGTATAGTTTGCCCACCAATTTTGGAGCTCTGGCTCAAAAAGAACTGAACCGGTTCCCATTGGGAACCAACTCAGTAGAAAAGGGGTCTCTGTGTGTGTCCGCGCGCGTGCACACACACACACACACACACACACACACACACACACGCACACACACACACACACACACACACACACACACACACACACACACACACACACACACACACACACGTTACAACCCCCTGGTGGGCATTTCAGTGAATGTGACAATGTGACTCCCTGAATGTCATCAGTGGTTGTTGTCAGTGTACACAGGTTTGTTTCCCGCAGTCGGCCAGGGCGTCAGCCTGAAAGCTTCCTTTAGCGGACATGACACAGACCTGGAGATTTGTCATTTCAGAGCGCGGGTCAAGCGGTCTCTCTGGCTATCGATTGTCTTGTCCTCCTCCATTACACCCTGTGTTATGTATTGCCCAGAGCCTTAGAAATAGACAGAGTTATGCAAACTCCGTTCATTTCATGGGGCCGGCATAATGGCGGCCTCTAGCGCTATTGGGGACCGGCTGGGGAATGCTGGGACGCTAATTAGGGACAGTTTCTGAACCGGATGTTGACAGAATGCATTGGATCTTAATGGAGTCCAGCGGACAAGGCATGAACAAACATCGATATTAATGACTATGCCCTTCTAAAAAATAATCGATGCTGACAGATGAAAGAAGACATGTCACAGGTTATTTTCGGATACTATGTTTTATGATTTGCAAACGATATAATTATATTGACGTCTCGAAAGAGCACAATAAGAATTTCTGAGCGGACAGTATCGCGAGAATTCATTGACAAGCTGTTAAGAACTGAGATTCTCGCGATAACAGCCTATATGCATGTCTTTTAATACAAATAGCCTGTTATTATAAACAGATTTCATTTGAATCACCTTATCAATGTGTTTTAGTGTAATTTCGCTAAGATATGTAACCTATTGATGTTTCATATAAGTGAATGCTTTGTATTTGTATGTATTTTTTATTGTGTGTGTGTGTGTGTGTGTGTGTGTGTGTGTGTGTGTGTGTGTGTGTGTGTGTGTGTGTGTGTGTGTGTTACACTCCTAACACCAGCATCCCTGTAGAGCATGAGGACCAGACAGGATTGGATTGCCGTGTCACAGTATTTATTCAGGCTTGTACAGAATAGATGATATTAGAACATATGGTGTAAAAATACAATGGGACAGAATTACGGTTAAAAAATAAATAAACTTAACTAAATAATACAGCTATATAATGTATCTTTAAAATAAATATAAATATAATAAATAATATTTTGTTAATTGTAACGTACAGCCATTTCAGGGATATATACATTTGTGTACATGTGTTGTTATGCTACATGCTTTTATTTGCCATGTAGTAGGGCCTTCTACAGGCTGACGAGGGAATGTAACTTTATTTTCTGTGTCTTTGATCATTAGAGGTCATCATGACCTCAGGTCAATCAAGAGTAACCTTATTTCTGCCTTTGATGTCATGGACTCAGGTCAGGTCAATCAAGAGTGCATTAGCTGCACCTTTAGTGTTAATCAAGGGATTGTAAACCACTCCTCTGTTTAGAGAGGGAAAAGGGATTGCTCTTCTCTTCTCTTCATTCTACACTCACACTGACTGTGTTTGGACCTCACAGAGGCTTTGTTTGTGAGTACTTTGGAATGTTGGTGTTTTGTGTATGTTTAACTTTCTAAAGACACATTTCATGCAAGTTTATTTCATCATGCTTAAGAGACAATTAATGCAAGTTTATTTCATTGTGCTTTTGTTAGAGTAAAACATTTGCAGTTTATTGTTGCCAGATAAATTAATCTGTGTATTTGCATTGCTGTATTAGTACATTTCATGCATTTCATGTTTGTCAGATAAATTTTTGATATGCATCTTTTTTCTGTATTTACAGTTTCACACTTTTATTCTTTATTAAACGGACATTTATGAAGAAGACGAGTGTTTGTGCTATCTGGTGATGCGTACACATACACGTGCTCAGGTTCCAGAATATGTGTACAGGATGAATGTTAGGCCACAGTGATATTTTATAAGATGACCAAAGAAAAACAAATCAGGATTCCATTAAAGTTGAAATGATTGGAGACAGAATGTAAACAGCTTAAGAGAATACGTCAATCAATATTCAAAACAAACTTGAAATTAATCTATCCCTCAACTTTGCCAACTCACTGCTCTCCTACAGCTTGGTTTTGCTGACCTGAATTTGGCAGAATTTGCTGGCTCAGGGAATACAACACGCAGATGTCTGCTAGAGGGCTATGATACCAAAAACACTCACCAGGACAATTCCATTCTCAAGGTAGGTGCTGTTTGAGCTGTGGTGTAGTTCCAGTAAAGCGTGCCAGTGTACAGGTTTCGTATCCTAAAAAACTGTTGATTAACACTGTAAGCATTCCCCATCAAAACTAACCAGTTGTCAAAAAGGTGCAAGATGGCTGACAGTAACCATTGTAGAACACACCATTGTTTGCTGACCTTAGCAAACCAAGTATTTAAACATTTACTGGGAAATGTGTGTAACCCAGATTTTCTTAAGAATTCTTCTCAAGAATAGTAATTAATGAAACCTGACCCAGCTTTTCATCCCTGCTAGCGGTCGGTCTGTCAAATATCTCTCAAAAGCTTGAATATGCAAGTCTGTAGTACTGTAAGTATATTCTATTCCCCTGGAGCCATAGCCAAGGCCTCCCAGAGCCGTAGTCACAGCAGGAGGACGGTTTATACAATAGTCACAGCAAGACCGCAGGTTAAATGTTATGTTGTGTAAAATCAAACACACTTTATGTTGTATAGAATTCTCATGCAAAAAAATATATTAATATATATTTTTTGTATTTTCTGTCTTTTGTATTAGGTGATCATCAGTACACAGCTCATGTCAGGAGACCCATGGTTTAAAACGTAAGTGTTTTGCAATATTTCATTACTTTTAAAGGTGGCTAAATATGGTTTGCATAATAGGTTTCCATCATGCATGGCAGAAAAAACAGCCTGAAAATAGCCAATCTACAAGCTCTCAATGTGTCATGTTTTCTGTGTGTCCATGAGCTAATCTCGCAAGCTGCTGGACTGTTCAGCTAAGATTGGGAACATCTTTAAGGTCACAATACCTGGTTCAAAAGTAATTTACTTTCCTATGAGTTCGCCCTTGTGACTGTAAACAAGTGATATGCCATCCCTATAGTGACGGTTGGGTACACCCAGAGCCGTATAATAGCTCCCGTAATGAACTGTACAAACAAACAAACAGCTACAGGGAGCCGGAGCATCGCCAAGGAGATCACACACACAGACGCCTGAGACGGCCGGGACATGTGCTGAGGATGGAGCACCATCGCACCACAAAGGTGGCCTTAACCCATTTAGGCCCGACGTTGAAATTTAAAAAATGTCTTTTCTGAAAAAAACATGTTTCTATGTCAGTTGTTCTCAAACATATTCATGTCAAGGAACCCCAAATATATATGACATTGGCCGCTGACCCCCATCTGAAAATTTGTAGTTCCAGGGACCCTCTCAGTAGCAAAGATTCGAGTTAAAAACTCGCTCTGAAAGAACATATATTCAAAGATTTCAGGCACATTTTCACGATTTTTCAAAAATAGCAGACATACAAGCTCATAGCGCGCCGAGCTTGTAGATCTGCTATTTTTCAATAGCTAAATTATAACAATGTTTAAAACACCAAAAGGGGTTCCCGCCCCAAAATGGGTTAAAGGGGGCATGACAATATAATTATTGTACTGTACATCAAGTTCATGTCGTGATAGCCTGGCCCAGCCCGTGTGGTTTCTGGTGTAGAGGGGTGCGTGTGCCAGTGAGGCAGATTTATGCAAAGTGTTCCAAAGAGCAAACTCAAACACTCTAGCAAAGACTCACTTTTAAAAAGGCTTTAATTTAACGACAGGCCATTAAAAACAATAAAACGCCAAAGATAAAATTATTCTTGACTTTCAAAAGAAATGTAAGATCAAGGCTTATTAACAATTTATAGAAATCAATCAATCAATTAATCAATGTCTAGTGAGCACTACAGACAAGCTCTCAGACTGCCCAACACCACACACCCTGATGTGGTGAGCATTCACGCACGCACAGGCGAACAACATGGCCGTGTGCCAAATTATAAATTAGGCTGTAGTCGTTGAAAACGGTGTGGTCGTTCCAAGGTTATTAAATCTCCCAATTTCCTATTCCAGCCAATCGGAGAGGAGAGCCAAGCCAGAGTGCTGGAGCTGGTTGGGGAGAAACCAGGTGATGTGAACCTGTGCTTCGTCTGTCGGGTGGAAACCTCATATGTCCAAAACTTTACTTTACGTTACTCTTCAGGATTAAAAAATAGCAAAAGTAGCAGATCACCCAAGCGTCTTGCATTTCAAGCTTGGAGATCTGACTTTGTGTGGTGCTGTAGTATAATCAAGTAGGACGTTAATTTATGACACAAAAGGTTAGAGTAGACCATGGAGACGGCAACGGCTTATTTATGTGAAATGCACATACTTGGACTTGTCATCTTGTAACATCTCATGCTTCATTCTCGTCAACGGAAACCCATTCAGGGCTTCATGTTGACCTCCATTTTCTCTCCATTTTTCTACAGTCTTTGAGTTCAAACCCAGAGGCCATGTAGAGCTAGGGGAGAAACTGGGGATTTTAAGGCAAAGGTGAGACTTTTCCATTTAAACATTCTCCACAATATCTGCTGTCCATTGTCTTGTAAAGTTTTAATGATTTTGTGTAGCTATTGTGTTATTTCGTAGTGTTATTAATTACACATATTATGTACCGGTAATCTTCACATAAATCAGATATTTTATTTGGAATGAGGTTTGTGTTTAACTTTGTAGATGACATACAGTCAGATCACTCTCTCTGGTATTTGCCCTGTCTAATATTGTAGCTAATTTTCATTTCCTCTCTAGCGTGTAAAACAGTGTCCCCTAATACTTGTGTATTAAAACTATTAAACAAATCCCAGGATGTAGGAAAGAAATTACCAAATACATTTTTGACGGCAACTCCTGTCATGACCTTAATGGAACATTTTCTGTGCATTTTTCTACTGTCCAGAATAACTTTTATACTGATTGTGCTGCATGGTGTGTATAAACCATTAATTATGGATTGTTTTATCTTCCAGGAATCTGGCCCATATCTCTGGCCACCGGTCGTATTATCTGAGGGGAGTGGGAGCCAGATTGCAGACCGCTCTGCAGAACTTTGCCTTGGACATGTTACAACGGCGGGTAAGTCTTGTGTGTGGCAAAGACAACTATGAAGTCTAGATATGAACGTGTGTAGTCATTTTCCTCTACTTGACTGACTGCACAACATCAGGCCTCTTGTTTGTCTTGCCACATCTACAGGGCTTCATCCCCATGGTGGTGCCAGACATTTTGAAAGGAGCCGTTTTCGTGAGTACCAGAACCTTGCTCTCGGCCTGGGTTGCCGGCGTGGTGGACCGGGCACCCTAAGCTGCTATGCTGCGTGCCACTTCCTATCTCTCCGCATTTCATGTCACTCTACTGTCCTATCAATAAAAGCATGAAATCCCAAAAACTAATCTTTAAAAAAAACTCTCTCTCCCCATGCCTTCGGCCTAGTGGAGACAAAAATAACTTTTCTCTCCCATTTGACCTTGACCTCAAATTAGTTGGGTTGACATACCTGGATATCGTTGTAGGACGCACAACAAGCTAGAAACGCGTCACTTCTTCACGCTGCATTTTCAAGCTTTACTTGCAGCTCTGCTATTTCTTATGCTTTTGGATGACGCTGTAGTATGGTCAAGTATTAGGCCAAGTAGGGTATTAAATTACGAGGAAAAAAACCGCCCACAAGTTAGATTAGCATGTGGAGAGAAGAGGTTTCTGCCCGACAGCAATGATATACACAGCCCCTCCTCCTTTTCCTTTCCTCTTTCTCTCGGTCGTCCCCTTCCAGGAGGGCTGTGGTATGCAGCCCAATGCTCATCGCAAAGGTTGACCCCTCGTCTCGGGTAGCAACAGCAAACAGATGATGCACAGCAGCGTGCAGCAGGTGAAGATCACGTGATGCAGGAAGTAGTTTGGTGTATTTGAGTCGGAGCTCAGTCAGGTCTGTCACTCTTCTGAGACAGGAGGGTGAGGTCTGTAAGAAAGAAAGTAATGCTAATGACTATACTGTATATTTTAAAAGAAAATGAAGTCCGCACAGCAGCTCTGCTCCACAGTGTTTTGTTTATTTAAATAACAAAGTGACAAAAAGTCACTTTATCAGTTTAAATGAACAAAACACTGTGGAGCAGAGCTGCTGTGCCGACTTCCTTTTCTTTTTAACGGTATCTGCCTTTGTCTAGCACCAGCGAGGGACTGGGTGTGCGCAACCCTCTTGTTTTTTAAACGTTTTTTATACTGTATATATTACCATGGCAATGCATAATAATAATAATGACTACAACTGCACTCTGTCGAGTGCCAACTTGCGAGTTGCACTCAAGTAGTACTAGTGCACAAGCAGAGCGTGCAAGTAATCCCGACTGCTACGAACTTACTATCAGCCCCTAAAATATTGAAATTAAATACTAAAACAACAAATAAACCTTTAAAGAAATCCGACATTAATATAAAATACAATTATTTTGTTTAAAACAGTTTTAAGTTATAGAATATGACCACCATGACATCATACATACATACCACTTTTGGTCCAACCGACCACAATACTTGTGCGCTCTGCTTGTGCAAGTAATAATAATGCATTTTCATGTGGGGGTAAAAAATGTCATCCAATCGGGAGAGTAAAAACTAGTAGTAGTAGTAACTCATATTACTAATAGTAATTTACTACCAATACTACTACAAATAGTATTGACTAATAACTTCATGTAACTTTACGGCTATTTCTGAAAGATGTAACTAATAATGTATGTTCTTAACCTTTGCAGCCATGTCCTGGAAACATTGACTGTTGGTGACACGTTGGTGTTGACTGGCAAGCCTGGACCTAGTTCACAACAAAGCAAAAAAAAGATAAGTATTTTTGTTCCGATTCAAAGCAAAGAATCGCACCGTGTGAAGTGAGTGGTGCAACTCTGTGTGTGAATCACACCGTGTGAAGTGAGTGGTGCAACTCTGTGTGTCATTTCTCTACCGAAACGGTAGAGAAATGACAGTTACCATGTTATGTGGGGGTCCCTCTACTGTACTGTCACTGTACTGTACTGGCACACCCGAAAGCATCATATATACAGTTAATATGTGCATGTGTGTTTGTGTGTGCGTTAGGTTGCGCACAGGTGGTGAAAAACAACCATGTTTTCGTGCTCATACCCAGACACCCGGCCACCCAGTTACCAACACGCATAGTTTCAAGTGTAGCCCATCATGTGTCTCAGCAGATAAGGTCTGGCTGGTTAACTCCAGGGCACTAGAGTGCAGTTTAGATGAGTGGTGTGGTTGAGACATGCTGCTGGTGGGGTGTGTAAAATTAAATGCAAGGAACTGAAATGAGGCTGACTGGCATACCTGAGTGAACTACAGGGATGCCTACTGCTTCCATAGCCAGGAGCAAAGTGTTGGACAGCCTGGGTGCTCTTGGTGTGGAAGCTAGGCTCCTAGTGGCCTTTTTGTTCTGACTTTTGCTGCCACGGTGTCCATCCGATTTGGGCTTTCTCTCAAAATTCAGTTTTTTGGCCTCAATCCTCATGCGGAGTTGGATGAAGCGACGAGTAAATTTTTGGTGCACTCCATGGCATGGTGGAAGGTTGCTGGTCAAAGCCAGTGACTCCCTTTCCAATACTGCCAGTGCAGTACAAGACGTGCGTCTGAAGAGTTGCTCCAATTTTAGCATCAACTCAAACACCTCTGGGGAAGGACGGCAAAGGGCACCTGGTTTATATTCTTTAAGGGCCAGTAATGCAGAGGAGGACATGCTGTCCTCCTCTGCATTACTGGCACACTCTCTGTCAGTTATTGCTATTTCACAGCTGTTACAGATTTTGTTGTTCTTTATAACACTGTGTGCAATGTAGCCTGCCAGGGTGTAAAGAATGTTCTTCTCGGTGGTTGAGAATTCAGGTGTGGTTGCAGGAGGTCCGTCTTCCATCTCCTCTCTTCGCTCCTCCACTCTGTCTGTAATCTTTTGTATTGGCTCCAGTGTGTCCAGGAAGTCAACTGCAAATTCATTGTCATCATCCTGGTAGCTCCCACTTTTCACAGGTGCCAGAAACTGTGAAACTGATATTAATCTCAGTGCCTGCTGAAATTCCACTGGAGTTGGTGTAGGATTTTTGGATCGTACACAGCCGAATACATTTTCCAGACAGTCCTGGGTAAATTTTGCCGTTAGGACAAACTTGTGTCCTCGTGTTAGCATCTCCTCCTGTATTGCCAGAATAGAGCGAGTCGCCATTACCACCCCTGTTTGTATGGGCTTCCAGCCACCAGTCTTCCCAACCTTAATATTGCAGAACAGATCAATTATGTCGTTGAGGAAGACCTTGGCTTTCTCATACTCCTCCAACTTTAGTCTGCTCAATGCCATAGTGGGATGGCGGGAGGACATCAGATCGAACCAGTGATTGACCTTCTCTAGGAACCATGCTGTTGCTAGATGGGATTGGGGTCGTCCTTCTTTCTGCACCATATATTTCAGTCCAGCACTACTTGAGTGGCTGAAAACATTCATGGCGGGGCCAACTTTCATTTTCTCAAAATGATTAGGCTCAATGGATTTCCTGGACAAGTTTGGAGCTATTTTCAGTGCCATCCCTTCCTGGAAATTAATGAGATCCTTAATGGGCTCTAGTGACACTACATTAGATGTTAAATTCTCTTTTTCCACAACATAATCTGGAATTGTGATTGTGTGTTGGACAAGGGCATTCCTCAGGTTTTTTACCAGATGGGGGACATCAGGCATGAAATACAGCTGCCTCTCTGGGGTCACAGGATGTGGGACAGATGTATTGCTGTAGTCTACCCCAAAAGCTCTCCACATGGCTTGATTAGGGCTACCCATGTCAGTGGTGACGTCAATGACATGAAGCCCAATGGCTTCGGCTCTTTCGATAATATCCAGTATAATTGGTTTGTACACTTTGCCTTGTGTTGAATTGCCACTGTAGTGGTAAGCTACAATCTGTTTCCAGCGTGTTGTAGCGCCAGCCAACATAAAAACGCAGGCGTGTGTTGCTGGTCCAGTGTGATCTGGCAAAGTGACATCCCCATACAGCCGTCCTGAGCCCATGTGTAATTCAACACTTGGAGTGATGGCCATCTCGTCAAGCGTTAAAACACACTCCCTTTCCATCTCACCCATCCCTGCTGCCTTAAGTTTTAGAAAGGTAAAGACCTCCTCTAAAATCCCTGGCTCAAATTTAACCCTTTGCATTCTCGCCTGTAGCGTTCTTATTGCAGGCAGAGGGATTTGCAGATCTCTGAGGGTGTTATAGCCTGTTGGTCCTGCAGAAAACCTGATTTTTAGTGCCTTTTTGATGGTGCTATTACTCCATTTCATCCCCCTTGTATTTATTCGGCCTAATGCCTTCATCTGGTCTTCAGAAAATATTTTGGCTAATTTTCTATCTGTGTTTTTGTTTTTTCTGAGCAAAGCTGCCTTTTGCTTCCTTGATCTTTTTAATGATGCCCGTGCCTTATCAGCAGCCCCCTGTGCTCTGTGAGTAGCCCTCTGTTGCTTTTTTAATTCTTTTCTCAAATCCTCCACTGTGGCGATTTGCTTCTGTAACTCTATTTTTAGAGTGGTGATTTCTCTTTGCTCATCAGGTTCTGCTCTGTCCTCGCTTGGAATTCCTGCTTCTGCTCTGTCGCTTGGAATTTCTATCTCCACTCTGTGATCGCTCACAGGTTCTTCTCTTTCAGCTGTCTGTCTGTCCTCTGTTTGAATTTCTCTCTCCACTCTGTGCTCCCTCACAGGTTCTTTTCTTTCAGCTGTCTGTCTGTCCTCTGTTGGAATTTCACTCTCTACTCTGTGCTCGCTTGGCATTTCTTCTTCTCTGTCCTTGCTAGGAATTCTCTCTCTTTCCTGTCTGTTCTGACTTTTCCTTCTAAGACTCTCAGCCCTTTCACATTCAATCCCTGAAATGGATACAATGGCACACAGTTAGGACACAAGACTTATGTCAGTATGAAATATTATTACTACAAATAGATGTTCCCATACAGGTGCTTCACAAAACATTAGAATATTGTGGAAAAGTTAATTTAATTTTTTCTATAAAAATAAATCATATATTCTAGATTAATTGCACATAAAGTGAAATATTAAAAACCTTTTCTTTCAAGTTAAGCATCTCAATAAAGTGACATTTCAATCACATCATATTGTGAAGGTCTGATACCAATAATAACCACTGGAGGACATTTATTTATTAAATTAAAGTGTGTGTGTGTGTGTGTGTGTGTGTGTGTGTGTGTGTGTGTGTGTGTGTGTGTGTGTGTGTGAGAGAGAAAGAATATGAAATCTTTTTATAGTTTCACAAGATAGTATTACTCAAAATGTTAATGTAACACATCTGTTTACAGTTACACCTTTATTTAATTCCTATTTATATTCAATATTTATTTGTACATATTTACATTGTTTTATCTTGATTGTCTCGTTTCACTTTTGCTTTGGCAATGTAAACGTATGTTTTCTCATGCCAGGTAATAAAGATAATTTGATTTGAATTGAATTGAGAGAAAACCTTTAGCTGAGAGAGATGCAGCAGGAGCCAGGGACGCCATATAAAATTGTGTTGCAGATTCAACTTTTTAATAGATTTCATAGATAGCTTGCCCACACCCCAGTCTGCCCACCGTTCCCTAGTGCCCACTCTGTTTGTGCCCTCCCTAGTGCCTTCATAGATTTGTTTGTATTTTTAGACACCCACTTAGTCGCAGCATGAGGCATTGTTTGGGAACTTGTAGACCTGCTATTTTAGATGCTAGGGTTTTAACACATTTTCTTTGTTTTGCAGTACGATCGATGGGACTGAAACCCTGGCTACCTGCCTCTCCAAGACCCATGTACTGCTGAGAGGAAGAAGTTTGTGTTGGATTTTACAAAGGCTCTGGCCCCCAAGCTGGCCCCTGGCTATCTGGCTGGTAGGCAGGCTGACTGCCTGGCTGGCTGGCTGACTGACTGACTGAGGGCTGGCTGGCTAATGGACTGACTGGCTGACTGGCTAACGGACTGGCTGACTGACTGACTGGCTGGCTGTTTGGCTGGCTGGCTGACGGACTGGCTGGCTGGCTAATGGACTGACTGGCTAACGGACTGGCTGGCTGACTGGCGGAAAGCCACTGGCTGGCTGGCTGGCTTGTATGTTCATGTTGAACCCATTGTAATTTAATTTCACATTTGTTATTTTAATTGTACTAAAGAATGTTCATTAGTTAATGAGTTAATTATTATTGAATAAAAATGGATGAAGTCGAAGATTTGACTAATGGATCTTAATTACTTTGTTGTGGTACTTTAAGGTTTATTTAGCATAAGGTTTATTTAGCATATTTAGAGTTATTTTTGCTCTAAACACATTGATTATAGTCCTGGATAACTGTCTAAAACCTTAAAATAAAAATAAAACACAGATTTTCCTCCGGAGTCACCGCAGAAAAAAAACCTGCAGATTCCGTTTGGCCTTACTTAATACCTCCATGCCATGCCCCATTGATGAAATAATTTGTTTAAAATTATCCCAGACCGCATATCGAGGGCATAAATTAACATACTTTTCAGATGGTCGACATTTCTGTATTATAAATGTTTTTTGATTTTCATGAGCTGTATGCCACAATCATCAAGATTAAAACAAAAAGTTTTAAATATTTCAACTTTATGCACATTGAATCTAGAATATATGAAAGTTTCACTTTTTGAATTATATTATGGAAGAAAATTAACTTTTCCACATCACATTTTTTGAGAAGCACCTGTATACCTACCTACAGTATATTACCTTTTGTGTAACTGTGCTCCCTAACAATTAAGTTCTGTTCAGGTGCTGTTCGAAGTGCAGGTGGCTTCCGTCGTTTAATTGCTGCACGATGTGCAAATATACTCGGTACTGCATCGTCCCTTAGCCTTTTCTTGCCCTTTTTATTTACAAACTGATCTGCCTCAAAGTGTGCCTGTAGAGTAACGGTTGTTTCTTTTTAGATACACAAAGCTACACAAACACTACACATCAACATTATTACAGTGTCTTTACATTACCTCACATAGCTTTCTCTTGTTGACATTCTCTGGCATGGTCATACCCATCCGGCTCACACTGACCAACCACCTCTTCCTCCTTTCAGGTTCAACTGGGAAGCCGTAAAGTTTCGCCCCTTTCTCAGACCGGCTTTTGCAGCCGACTGCCTCACAGCCAACCATATTGCAGCAGCAACTGTCCACAAGGAAAGAAAGAGCAGAGCCCAATCATTGACTGTATTAGAATGTAAAGGCTCAATTATATGGTCAATCAATATGTTCATTGCTTCTTTATGTCCACATTTAGAAGAGAAACTGTAAAATAAATAATGTTATACTAAAATGATGCTATAAGGCTTATACTAGTATAACCCATTTAGGCCTGACCTACCTAAAAATGTTTAAAATAATCTTCTAAATCCAGATTTTTCAAAAATAGCAGACCTACAAGCTTGTAGCACGCCACCCGGTGGCGCGCTATATACTTGTAGATCTGCTATTTTTCTATAGCTAAATTATAACATGTTTAAAACACCAAAAGGGGTTCCCGCCCAAAATGGGTTAATTCTCGATTCTCTTGTAAACCAATTAGTCCTACATCAGGGATGATCAAATCTAAGATCTAAATAACCCAATCCCCCCCCCAAACCTCCTTAGGATCTATGTGTTGGAAATTGTGGAAGATGTTATGTAGTACATCATGGTCACTGAACATGTTCAAGTCTAAAAAGGTGTCAATATTCTTTCCTTCAAGACAAAAATGGTTTTATAGAATAGGTTGGGAATCCTTCTCGTGGATGCTCACTTTAACACGTAGGCTGCAGAGATGTGCAACAGGTACAGGCAGATGTACTGCAGCTGTCGAGGAATCTCCTCCTGGAAAACAAAGTCTGTGTTTATAGGCATTGTCTTGCTTTGCAATATCTGAATGCTCCTTTTTTTCCTCTCTCACTTACAATCTGAAACTCACACATACAGTATAGTATATGAACAGCTAAACCAGTAAACAGCCCAAAAAAAACATTCCCATGGCCTACTGACCTTGCGTACTTTCTGGAAGTAGAGCTCTGGCAAGGCATGGAGCCAGTAAGCCAGCTGAGTGAGGTAGAAGAACTTCACCTGAAATCTACAGGAGAGGGTGGGAGCACTTTAGAATAACATCCAATAGCAATATGGTAGGGGTCAGGGTTTTATTTGTTAAATAAACAAAGTAAAAGAACTACAACATGCAGTGCAGAGTCACCATTTATTTGGAGGAATAACATTGATTGATTGATCGAAGTATTTATTAACAGTTTGCAGAATGGTAATTTGCCGAATTACAACAGGGTCCACCATTTTCAATTCAGCAGAACATTTAGAGACGTACAAATATACACTTCTATAAAAGAACAGTAAGGAGGTAAAAAGGGAAAGGAAACATATACAGTAAGGGTAAGAGGACGGGGGGATTCCGATTTTACGGGCTCAAGTTTCCCCCCCGTAAAATCTGATCTGTAAGTGCAGACGGCTGCACTTACAGATTGCAGCCGTCTGTAAGTGCCCTTTGAGAGCGGTTTTGACGGAGTCAAGGGATTTGCATGTCTTAATGGCTATTGGTAGGGCATTCCACATTTTGGTGGCATAGCAGCGAAAATAATTTAGTCCCTCGTTTGTGCCGAATCTGGGTTGAACATGTTTTTGTCCCTCTGGTGTTGTGGGTGTGAACTCTGTTGACATTAAGGAAGTATTTAGACAGCTACATGGGTATCTTGGTGGTGTAGCGTGCTTGTTGGTCACTGAACACATTAAGTTCCAAAGTAATTTGTAATGATTACATTCAATCATCAAATAACAAATTATTACCCATTAGACACATGACACACATGACATTTTTATTCGATTACTTCATGGTGGTATGAAAGACTATTAAATAATGTTTTATACTTGATACAGAATTTACCATCTAAAAATACCAATCTAATGTTGATATTATAGTTACCTGAGGTGTACATGCGGGTAGTTCTCCCAAAGACTGCTACGATGAAGAATGTACCCTTCCTGTGGGGACAAACCATTATGAGACTTAGTTAAAGAAAAATCTTTCCACTCTTTATTATCTTTCTCCCTCTAACTAGTGTACACACAAATGCAGGCATCCCAACTGAAATAAGCCAATTAGCTATTCTATATAGTGTTGTACTTTTTCTCTGGAGGATCAAAATACCAAAAACAAAGCAGCTCAAACAAGTCATCTTACTGTTATGAGTATGTACAGGGTCCAAATGCTCGACACCAGGTGGAACACGCACAGCTGACCCGACTCATTGAACTTTGTGTTCTTGCTTTTGGACAGGTGGAGACGCCTGTCACCTTCTGCAAACCAAGACAATACAATACAAGGCAATGAATGGGTCACGTGATCTGAACAGGAGCCAGTGTCAGTGTAGAGTAACTGAAATCCCTTGACACAATAGACAATACACACTATTTATAGTCACTACCTGCATACACACTTCTGAGCAAAGGGTTTGTGTTTAGAGTTCATTATCCCATTATGTTAACTTATGTTGTAAATAAATCATGCTTAATTGAATGTATAATCTATGAGACCCGTGGAGGTTCTTTACAACAAACAGCATGGCAGAATGCAGTAAGTCAGGTCTTAACTTGAACTTATGACACATGGAAATAATATCTATAAGTGTTGTAGTAATAGTAGTAAACATAACACAATGACTGAGGGCCTTGGAGAAGTTGGCAATATAATATCAATGATTATATATATATATATAGTGACATTTGTCTTCCTGGTTTTCAATCACTCAAGCCCTGTTTTATCATTGTATCATTCAACTAGACTTGACATTCTGTATTAAAATTGGTGTTATGATTAAAATAAGAACGTTCGACATTATCGACTCGGCTACATTGACTGAATGAGTGAAAGGCAACAGCCCGGCTTTTAATGGTCTTAAATCCCTTTATTTTAGAGCGTTTTGTAGTTATAGTACAACATAAACATTACAGAGACTTTAGTTGTCACTGTACAATACTTTAAAACAGTTGTCATTTTGCATACATACCTAAAATTGCCGATATCCGCGGCGCTCTCGTTCAAAACAATGTACTTCAGCTCCAGGCTCTGTCCCTAATCGAGCTCCCAGTAAGAGCGCAGCTGTGCGCACGAGCGCTTCCGGGATCACGTGGCCGGGCTGTTCTGTGCCCCCTCACTAACAGAACTCTTCTATTATACGGCTCTGGTATTGCCGCCTCTGTCAGAGGCGCGCGACAGCCCCAAACACATAAACTTGAGCGACTTCGATCCGCCATAAAGTGCCACAGCAGCCCGCCGTGTGCGTGATGTGTGCAGAGATGAGCTCCTATCCAAGGATACGGCCATGCCGCCGTCCCTCCAACCCCCTCCCCCTAACCCGCCGTCCCCGATCCGTTTTGGAGAGTTACGACCCAAAGTCACAAAGTCATTGGCAGAGTCGCAATCTACGGCTCCCCTGACACCCTGCAGCCGTCACCCAGGAAACACAAGGTCAGTCGTTTCCTCCACATGAGTGGGCTGCATGCCGGAGAAATAGAAAGCGTGGAGTGAGTGTGTGTGTGTGTGTGTGTGTGTGTGTGTGTGTGTGACGTGTGTGTACGTCCATATTTCAGATTCTAGCTGTGTGTGTGTGTGTGTGTGTGTGTGTGTGTGTGTGTGTGTGTGTGTGTGTGTGTGTGTGTGTGTGTGTGTGTGTGTGTGTGTGTGTGTGTGTGTGTGTGTGTGCGTGCGTGCGCGCGCGCGCAGGGGAGCCATTTCGAATTCCTAACCCTATGACTACAGAATAGATCATGCAGGAAATGTAATAATGTTTATTAAACAATAAAATATATACAGTAGGCTACACCACAGTATGTCTGAGGGCCCTTGGAATTTTACAAACTTTTTGTTCCTATTCACTGTGACCCCTTTTCCACCAGTTGGTTCCCAATGGGAACCGGTTCAGTTCTTTTTGGTTTTTAGTCCATGAGCCAGAGCTCCAAAATGGGTGGGCAAACTATACCCTATATTAAATTGTTTATAGGATCAATACAAGTAAATTAATACATGATAACCCTTCCACAGTAGTACCTTTTTCATATTTTTGATTATTTTGCATATTTTCCTACATAATGCCTCATTTGCATATTTAAAAATGTAAAATGTGTAATATAATAAATCATTGCCTTCATGTAAGTACTCAATTGGGGAAGTTTCATGGTGATAACAATCTAATATAGGTATGGTTTTGCCTACTCAATTCATATTAACGTTCCAATTTTGGAGCTCTGGCTCATGGACTAAAAACCAAAAAGAACTGAACCGGTTCACATTGGGAACCAACTGGTGGAAAAGGGGCCTCTGTGTCTGTGTGGGAGCACACATGTGTACATGTGTGTATCATTCATGGCTGCCAACAAAAGTATTGTTTGCTGAAACCTATCCACACTTTTCCTGGGCTGTGTGTGCTCCAGTTCCTGTTGATTTCATTGGATATCATTGGTCATCTGACCAGTTTCATTGGCCTTCATTGGATCAAATCGACAGGAACTGGAGCACACACAGCCCAGGAAAAGTGTGGATAGTCTAAAATTATGTGTAGTGGCAAAAAATACAAGCAATCGAAATTATATTGTCAAAATAGGCTACATACCTATATTTTTCTCTCGTCACCAAAACATATGTTTTGCTCTCATAACAGTAGTAGACAGAGACATTTGAAAAAGTCTCCACAAATATAAATACCATTTCACATGTATATGTATTTTGAAATATGAGTCAGAGATATGCTTTTCTGTATTGCCCAGGGCAGTGTCTACAAGCCTTGCAGATCGGACAGGAGCCTATCTCCTGTTTCTGTAGCGTATAGGTCAACTTCTCCCAGCCATGATGTAGCCTACGTAAGTCGCAGTTTATGATGAAAACCTGAAAAACCTGTCTGTCAGTCAGTCCGTTACACCTCGTGCCTCGCTCCAAATATGTCGAATAAAGAATTCATTCCATATGTTGATCTGACCTCATCTGACCTCATCAAACCCTGTACACTCAAGACACTGCCCCAGCTGCCACCCTTAGATCTCCATATATGACCTGTTCTAAAATTCCATATGTTGATCTGACCTCATCAAATCCTGTACACTCAAGACACGCTCCATATATGGCCAGTACAGAATTAATTCCATATTATGTTGATCTGACCCCGCATGCCAAAGTGCCAGCACTCGCCCAGCAGTCTGCCGTCACCCAGGTGGATGCGTGCACGTGACTTCACCCCAGGTCGCTTCTCGTCGTCTTACTGGTTTAATAGTCTTAATAGTTTGGTATGACCCAGCCCGGGGAATCAAACACAGACCTCCCAATCTCAGGGCAACCAAACACTCTACCCACAACGCCACTGAGCTGGCCTGGTCGCTATGCCTATAATACAATATGAAAAATACACACTTTTGGGTCATAAACCATTACAGTAGATGAGTAACACTGCACTAGAGGAATGCTAGTGAGCCTGGGATACCAGTGATTCCTACATCCTACTGCAGAGTCCTCTGAAAGGAGGATCTCTGAGAGGGTCTACTCTGTGTCACAGAGCAAGTGCATGCGAATGGAGAGATGGATAAAGAAACAGAGAGAGGGACAGAAAGAGATAGTTTGATAGAAAGAAAGAAAGAATACTTCAGTTCACACAATCAATAATTCAGCCAAGTGTAACAGTCTGGCGGTGGACTCCCATTCCAACCCCAGTGTTGTTTCTAAGTGTCCGGCTGTTCCAACAGCCCCAACCGCTGACCAGACAGCCCAGACCTGTTACATAATACATGAGCAGTAGACCACAAAGCTGTGCTGAATCAGCGTCCGAACCACCACTGGTGATGGACAATAGCAAAGAAATTACTTTGTCAGTTGTACTTTTCAATAGGCTACTTAAGTATCTTTAAAAGCAAGTACTCATTTAGTAACCCATTTGTTCCACCCAGTGTCAATTGTCTAGTGGGGTCGTATCGTATCTGATACTTCCGTGACCGCGGAGAGCAAAGGTCAGTTTCTCAGTGGATTTATCATCTATAACAAATTGAGCCCCAAAACATACCTCGCAAAAATGCGGGGAAAATTCATGAGAGCCCCAAATCCATATGGCCACCACCATCAACAACCTGTTAATAAGGCAAAATGACCTAAAATTCATTCTGCTTTAAGTAGCATGTCAAACTAGGGGGGTTTATGATTCTGAATCCATTCCAAGCATTAGTTTTGCACAAAAAACACTCATGAATTTCCCCCGCATTTTTGCAAGGTACAACTCAATTTGTTATTTAACCTTCATAGATGATAAATCCACTGAGAAACGGACCTTTGCTCTCCGCGGTATCAGATACAACCCCACTAATAACTAATCCTGGGCGCTACACTCCACAAGAGAAACGGACCAATGCATGCTTCCTTCAATGCATGAGGAGTCCAAGCCGCTTCTTATCACCTGACAGGGGGGAGTTTCCCCGTTTGGACGTAACGCATCTGACTGCAATGATCTGACTGACAGGGAACTGACAGCGCATGGAAGGAACATGTTATTCCAACCAGTTCCTTTCCCCTCCATCAGAGGGATTACAGCATGTTTACTGCATGTTTTAAAAAATTATTGTGAGGGTACCTGTACCTCTACCTACCCCAGTACTTTAACTAAAGTACAAATGTGACTGAGAAACTCTCACTTGTTGTGGAGTAATATTTGACTAGGAGTATCCATACTTTGACACAAGTACTGGGGTTGAGTACTTTGTCCATCACAGGTCCCCAGCTGGCACTGCTGAGATCATGGCAGGTCAGTGGGGGCTGCTGGGTAGTGACCCTATACCCACCTACACCCACCTCCCTGTGCACTTGCTCACCCAAATAACATCCTGCATGAGTGCACTGAACCTGCCAGTCACCAGAGAACCACCGTGACCGTAGACATGGGGCAGACAGGAGGCATTAGGTAGGATTATCACCCCTGCTGCCCTATTTGTTTTTATGTCCTTGCCAGGCAGAGGGACATTGGAGGCCAGGAAAAGGGACAAAGGTCCATGTCTACCGCTACATTCTCTGGCCTCTCTACAACACGCACGCACACACGCACGCACGCACACACACTGACCACCTTCAGCAACACAGTGCAGTATTGTATAAGTTTAATGGGAGAAAGGACACGGAAATTCCTCATGAAAGGCAATCCTCAACAAACTACTTTGTGAGTCTTGATTTGGAGGCCACTTAATAATTTGGTTTAAAAGGGGATGATACCCTTTTGAAAAATACAATACCGTTGTTATTATTATTATCAACTAGCATACAGTAGTATGTGCACTGTATATAACACTGACTGTACTAATAATTGTCTAAATGATTTAATGCAGAGGAAGAATTTCAGATATTGTGCACATCTCCCGTCTAGGTCGTCCTCGGGCGAGCCCCCCAGTGGCCTCTCCACTCACTCCAGTCATCCAAATCCTCCATAAATCTAGCTAGCTCACCAGTACTTTTCACCCCTGCATCTTTCTTTAGTGGCACATATATATGTCCACATATAGTGTGTGATCGATGTGTTCGCCCCAATATAGCACAGCTGGCTGGATGGGAGCTCCTGGTGTCTGTTGTCCTGTCTGCCATCTTCTCCCTCGCTCTTGGTAGCCCCCGTACAGATTCATATTACAGATGCATTGTACATGTACAGTGACAAATAGCCCAGCGACATCAACAACAACCCTGGAACCCTGGTAGCCCAATCACTCTGCATTTATCACAGTGATCACAGCGTTGCTGGTTTGACTGTGTCTCAGATCCTGTGTCGTCTATCATCCTTCCCTCTCCTGTCTTTCTCTCTCTGCATGCTAGCTAATTGTTGCGTGGGGCCATGACATCTTCATCACTCACTCACGAAAAACAAAGGGTCTCGACCCTTTGTTTTCGTGATGTTGATCTGAGTGGATAGCGCACCAGAAGTCAGAGGGCGATGGTTACAAGTAATTTATCATCACTCACTAACACACTCATTCATTCAATCACCGTGTGCCTAACCCCCACTGTCTCTCCTCTCTCATCAGACTGCCACACCTGCAGCAGGTTCCCAAATTCTCGCCTGCCGGTGCCACAGCCCTATACTGCTGTAAAAGCCAGCCAGCCAGCTCAGGGCTCCATTTTCGTCACCGCTAAACCCCTTATCCCTAAACTTCTTTGCCTTTTTTTTTTTTGCTAAACATTTTTGAATAGTTCAACTAGCCAATCTACATTGCCACATTGTGAGCTTGTAGACTGGCCATTTTAAGTATTCAAAAATGTTTTGCAAAATAGTAAAACAAAAAGGCAAATAAGTTTGGGGATAATGAAAGAAATTTAGCCCTTAGTTTTTTTATTTACTTACTTTAACCTGGAGAGTCTCCTTTTCATTATAGTTCTTAGTTAGAGTTGGTCTTTTCAGTTAGGGGAGGCCTGATCCCCAGGGAACCCCTTTTGGTGTTTTAAACATTATGTTATAATTTAGCTATTGAAAAATAGCAGATCTACAAGCTCATAGCGAGCCACCGAGTGGCGCGCTATGAACTTGTAGGTCTGCTATTTTTGAAAAATCTTAAAAATGCGGCACAATTCTTTGAATAGGTATATATTCTTTCAGAGCGAAAGTTTTCTTTATTTCGACGTCAGGCCTAAATGGGTTAAAACAGGAATGCCTCTCAACAGGAAAAACTGTATTGTCTCTGTATGAGACTCATTGTCTCCTTCTAGGCTCAAAGACTGAGAGTTAACGCTTTCAAAAATAGCAGATCTATTGTACAATCTCATTATCATAACATGTGTAGTGAACTTATATATAATAATATATAATATATTTTCAATATTTGTCATACAACAAAGTATACAGTTAAGGCTTTAAGTGGTTAAATTAACAATTCTTTACAGTGTATTGCACTCTTTGTATGCTGTAGCTATCCTTCTGTTCTGACACATGTCATAATAAGGGTAGGACAACACTATTAAAAGTGTTATGGCAATGGTTTACAGACAGAACACTATTGCACCTCAGTGGTCATTTACCCTGGTCTTATCTCATTGTCGTGTAACCGCTGCACAAACCACACATTTCAGCTATGGCCCATATTCAACATTAAGCCTGAGTTATACTTAGTTGCGCGTAAGATTGTACTGTACATTGGATTGGCTATTTTCAGTGCACGACACAATGTGCATCCAAGTATAACCAAGGCTTCATAAGCGCAGCTCTCTCTGCCACCGCGGTGCTGAGGGGGGCCGACGGGGTCAAGCAGAGCTTCTAGTTTCTGACCCCTGCCCTCATAGTCTAGGATGCTCAGCGCCGACCTCTGACCGCAAATACCTTTGGTCCTCGAGTTCAAATGCAGACCGTGACCCTGCCATTGACCCCCCCCCCCCCAAGGGGGACTGTTAGAGAGATGGGGGATGGAGGGAATTCTACCTATGCCTTTTGTTGTCCTTCTTTCTCTGTTCACACTAAATAGAAGACAACAGGAAGGGGCAGAAGATATGTAGCTAGATATACTGTACACTGTGTACAGTATAATAGAAGACTTACAGGCATACATACATTCTACATATATACAGACGACTTTACTGTTTACTGGCTTTACAATATTATTGCATGAAGAAAAAGTGGAATGCCCGCACACGATATGATTGTGGACTGCTCCCCGTCCTTACTCCGCACTTTTGGGGTCCAGCACCGTATTTAAAAACTGGGATGTGCATATATCGTTTTCCTCCTTTACATATAGAATTATTGCAATCACCAGCATGTGTGGAGGATCTGTAGAATAGTGTATTCTAACTGTGATTTGATTTCACGAGGGGATTTGGAACATACTGATATTATGCAACAGCGTGGGCAAAGAGTGCGAGAAAGACAAAGTGTAACAGCCTGCAGGGATGGGGACTGTTTTGTTTGGTACACACACCAGCTGAGGTGGCAAGTTAATTGCAATTCAGTTTTTTACTTCTAAAGAAAAGGTGGTCAACTCAAGCTCGTAAACAAACACTGCTGGCGTCTCCAAGTCAAGTTGCACATCAAAGAAAATGAACATATTTGCTCAAACTGACCAACCTGTCCTTTTTGTAAAAGAAACTAACCTAAATTAAACATATGTTTTCCCCCTGAAACAGATCAATAATCGTTTCTATATTAGAAAAGTTAATAACATAAGATATAACTTTTAATATAAATCATTACTACAACTTTAATAATGATGTTATGTAATCATATGAATCACTTGTTATAGCATAGTAAACTACAATTCACCTTTTAGCTAAATCTATTCTATAACATATGGGATATTATGTCAGCATAAATGGTGTCATTATGATTATTAGTTAGGTATATCTTAACTGTTGTAAAATAAACATGGGAGTCTTTAGTCCCGCACTATAGCACCAACTGAAATGCTCCTATAGAGCAGAGACACAAGCAGAAACCTGTTTCTGCCTAAGAGGAACACATACCGTACCTTTTGCTCTTCAGCCAGTGGAGCCAGACTAGGAGGAGTGCAGCAGCCACCACAGCAAAAACAGAACAGCAGCGTTCAGTTCCCAGTGGGCCACACTCACTTTATTACCATAATTAACTTTCATCAGATGGGGCCTTCTCACTTTCATATGTAGGAGCATCTCTAGAGAGAGACTGTGCAAAAATATACTATAAAAACATGTAGCACGTTCAGCTCTCATTACTGGAATTCACTCTGGTGTATAGCACAATGAGATTTCAGCTCGAGTGACCGACTGTCTTTCCTTAAAAGAAAAGTGTTGTAAGTGACTGAGTCAAAGGGAAGACAACACTGGCCTCTTCTAAAGATATTTCCATAATGTATAGGCCACTGTTACCCAATAGGAAAGGGAAATCAGAAATGAGATGTCTAGTATTTCACCATTACTTTTCTATACAGTACATAGCAATAAGGACGTGGTATATTCAGCTATATGTAATTATGCATCTAGTCCACACTGTGCGCACGCACGCACATACGCACGCACACACGCTCACACACACACACACACACACACACACACACACACACACACACACACACACACACACACACACACACACACATTTGTTTGAATATGGACCCTTCAGGTCATTGCCAGAAAGAGATCATAATTCATAGCAGCTTTTCCCATGCAGCACACATCTGGCCTCTCTATTGTCAGAAAGGTATAGGCCTACATCCCTTTACATGTTTTCATTGGATGGCCCATTGGCCCTATTTCCTTAATCACTTTGTCTGTTTTGAAGTATGTGTCGTTAGGGTATAGGTCAACGCACGCTGCAGTTTCACATTATAGAAAAGTGAGGTCATATGATATGCTTGTTCTTCTTTAGGTAGCCCAAGTTGTATTTATTAATTGGAGATAAATCAATCTGTCTGTCTGTCTGTCTGTCTGTCTGTCTGTCTGTCTGTCTGTCTGTCTGTCTGTCTGTCTGTCTGTCTGTCTGTCTGTCTGTCTGTCTGTCTGTCTGTCTGTCTGTCTGTCTGTCTGTCTGTCTGTCTGTCTGTCTGTCTGTCTGTCTGTCTGTCTGTCTGTCTGTCTGTCTGTCTGTCTGTCTGTCTGTCTGTCTGTCTGTCTGTCCGTCCGTCCGTCCGTCCGTCCGTCCGTCCGTCCGTCCGTCCGTCCGTCCGTCCGTCCGTCCGTCCGTCCGTCCGTCCGTCCGTCTGTGTGTGTGTCCGTCCGTCCGTCCGTCCGTCCGTCCGTCCGTCCGTCCGTCCGTCCGTCTGTGTGTGTGTGTGTGTGTGTCAACTAGTGAACCTACAGGAAATGAAAACAACAAAAGCATTCAATCAGAGAGAAAAGGTAGCCAGGTTGTTCTCTCTGATTGACGTGTGCTCCTGCCTGCATAATGATGGACTACGAGACCACTTTTCTTCTTCTACTAGAAAGCTCTTAAAATAGCAAATATTGTGTTAACAGGAGTGGGCAGTCCACAACAGTAAATAGGGCTCTGTTTGAATGTAATGGCCAGTGTACACTAAGCCTAATTGTTATCTAGCAGAGTATAAACTATTCCTTTAATTGCAGTATAATTGTTATTGTATAGTTGTACCTGTGTGGTGACAAAGTCTGATCATTGCATGACCATTAGGCACCTCTGATACCAATACCATCATACCAACATATAAAAATATAAAAGCGAGTAATATATGTACATAATGCATTGCATGCACATTCAATGAAACTCACAGTATTAACACACACAGTATCTGAATGGGCATTGCAATATTTACATTCAAATGACAGAATCACAGCCAGAATTGCAGTTGATATTACAAAGATGTGCTGTAAAAACTATATAACACAATATTAAAAATATGTATACAGTAAAACAAAAACATATAGGCCTAGTACACAAAGTAAAAATTGCTCTTTTGTGTGTGTGTGTGTGTGTGTGTGTGTGTGTGTGTGTGTGTGTGTGTGTGTGTGTGTGTGTGTGTGTGTTGGTTGGGGAGGGGGGGGGGGCGTATTGCTGTTCATTTTCAAACCTGTGTACAAATTACCATTTACAGTGACACTGTCAGACTCATGGTTATTTAAAACTTTGGTTTTTGTACTGTGAAGAGAATCTAGATGTGGGTTTATGGTGACACCAAGTGACAGCGTTACACATTTCATTTGTACTGTAAGCATACTTGTAATGGGATTAGTTTAAAATGTGTTTAGTGTTTAGGCTTTGTGTATCACCCCCCCCCCCCCCCCCCCCCCAAGCTGAATTTCATCCATTAGGCCTATAGATAATATTTCTATCATAAAAGTTTACATTAATCACCATTTCTGGGTTAATGGAATTTCTAGTAGATTATTGGATTAGATGTTTCATTTGTACAACCACCTATTGTCAGCCATTACGTTTGTGGCCATGCTGCTGTCATTATTGTCCCATATATGTTCAAAGACAAAGGAATGCAATGCGTTGTGAATGTGAACTCATAGATTGGCTATTTTAGCTATTTTAGACCATTTCAAAATGTCATAAAAAGTGATGGAAACGATGAACAATTTGGCTATAATTACAATTCCAAAATAAGGATGCATGATTTTTTTTTTTTTTTTTTTTTTTTGCGGCTTACGCCTTTTTTTTATTAGTTTTTGAAGGGACAGACAGTAGGCTGACAGGAAACGGGAGAGAGATGGGGGATGACATGCAGTAAAGGCCGTGTCGGGCTCGGGAGTCGAACCCGCGGCACACTGCGACTGGATTACCAGTCGGGTGCCCAGACGGTTACGCCACCGCCTGGGCAGGATGCATGATTGAAAGTGGTTATCACATATCAGTTGTAAGTTTTGACATAATAGGGATTTTGTACTATTTGCATTGTGTAAATTAAATAGTATAGCGTATTTCTAAATCAGGCAGAAGACCAGAATCCTGTGGTTTTCCAAATCACACCAAATTGGTGGAGAAAACTACAGGCTGTGCTGTGCTGAATTAATTATTATTTGTGAAGCTTATACTGCAGGTTCTCTTTGGGATTCATAAATGTCAGTAGTATGGAAACTGTGACCATAGCACCATAGAAGACAGGGAGGCACTATTGGAAGCACCATAGAAGACAGGGAGGCACCATGAGAAGGAAGCACCATAGAAGACAGGGAGGCACCATGAGAAGGAAGCACCATAGAAGACAGGGAAGAACCATTGGTAGCACCATAGATGACAAGGAGGCTTGATGTCAACAGGGTTGGTGCTTCCTATGGTGCCAATGAAGGAGAAAGGATGCTGCTCTTTACATTCAGTTCAGTCATAATGAAATGACTTTTGGAAGACTATTTAAAAGTGAAATCTGATAGTACTGTTGGAATGCAGACAGACAGACAGAGACAGACAGACAGACAGACAGACAGACAGACAGACAGACAGACAGACAGACAGACAGACCTCTCTGTACACAAATGGGCTGTATTTTGTGTGTCTTAAGTACCAGGTCTTATTACTTAATTTAAGACCTGGAGGCGTGGTCAATGCTCTTTGGCCACTCAGAATAGCCAAATGGCATTGATCACACCTCCAGGTCTTAAGTTAAGTAATAAGACCTGGTACTTAAGACACGCAAAATACAGCCCTTTTAAGGGTACAGAGAGGACTTGCTTCAAGTCTAATTCCAGTTATTGCATAGTGGCGCCATCTAGTTCTGAAGGTTTGTAATGGCATTCCGGCTCAGAACTTGGATTACCCACATTGGTAACCCTTCCTTTTATACAGTTTAATTACCAGTGATTATTTATCACTTATTATTTATTTTTATTTAAATTAAATATTTCTTAAATTATTATTCTACACAATATCATAACAATATTGGAAATAACGTTCAGTAATGTAACTAGCTGTACAGTTTATGTGGCCTGGGACCTGTGACACACACCGTCCACCTCTCATTTTTGCCTCTCTTTTCTCCTCTATTATCAAACTGTTACACACAATTTTTTATATATAACTAATTAAGCAACAAAAAACGGTTTAATAAACGTATCAGCTTGGATACGAGGTTCTGCTTCTGCTCCACTGTGCTTCCGTCCAAAGTCACAGCTTTCCAGAGAGGATGACAAGAACAGTCCAAAGTCAACATGCAGTGCTCTGTAAGCTAACATTAAAGTACACAACATCTAATGCAGAATTAATAACTATAGCTCAATCCCACTACTACAGAACAGAAGATAATATTTTATAAGGCCAGCTGGCTATAGGTATCACAAATTGGTTGAAAGGCACAACCTATTTAGCATGCATGAAAGGTTATACTGGTCTTATGAACATCCTGCATGGTGCTTTCTACATGCATGGGGAGAGTGATTATTGCATGGCACGACAATTTTATGACAGCTCATTGTCCGCTTCAAGTGTTTGTGTAGGTATAGCTTAACTCAGTGTAATGTAATTACATATTTGTAACTTACTGTATAAGTTATGAACACATTATAGAGATAAATGGGCCCTTGCAAAATAATGTCATGTAGATATGTTAATATCTGATAATATAAGACATGTCTTGTTGGGACTCGTTAGCGATTTAAGGTCCTATTAACAAACATTACTTAACTGTTAATAAGACACTTGTTAACAATATTATTCTCAAAGTTTACATATGCTGTTTAACAATATGAACCAATATGATTATTATTTTCCTCTATGCCATACATAATGTAAATGGTGCATTTCGGATGTTCAGAACAATAGTGCCATCTACAGTCGAAATCGAGTATGACATGCTACTGTATGAAGTCCTATGTTTTTCTGTTACATTTATTTTTAATACCGTTTTACGTTGCCGCAAAGCTTATGTGGTGTATTTGTATTCTTGTTACTCAGCCTAAAAGCAATGGACTTCAAACTGCCTTGCTGGTTTTCTCATTGGAGAGACAATAATCATGGCTTATTCATCATCATCATCATCATCATCATCGATCATCATCAGGACATGCCAGGCCTGCTGACTCATGTCTCGGCTTAGGTGCTGTGAGTGTGAGGCCTAAATTAAGTAAACTTCCCTTTTGATTCTGCTTGAGCCTGGAGAGATATGGGAGAGGGCAGGTCACCTCCTCCTCCTCCTCCTCCTCCTCAGTAACCTGTTATATCTCTAGCTGTCACTGTGGTGTGTGACAGACAGTCTGCCCTTTTGCACTCTTGTAATAGGTCATCATCATGACCAATCATGAACATCATGGTCAAAACTCACTGTATGAGCAACTGCAAGTAGCCTATTCTTCTTCTTTTTTTTTAAGCATGCTGAAATGTTTTCTTTATTATTTCATCCGACTTTTAATTTTTAATTAACATTTTGAGCAGAAATACTGTTAAACTAAAATAAACAACACTTAAGAGTAGGCCTAGAGCCCTAGATGATGTAGTTAAAAAAGTTTCCTTATCACTCCAAGTAGGCTACTGTAGCTTAAACTCAAAACTGCTATCTATAGTCCAGGGCTTATTACACCAAGGCAATACTAGGTTACTCCAATTACCTTCTTGGGCCTGAATTGGGACGGATGGAACTATACAAATGGTTATTGTTATAGGGGTTGTGTCACTTTAATTTTTAGACACGGCAGTCTCATGGAATGGGAGGGGATGACAACTCACTCTGTCTGGGAGATACACATGATGCAGCTATATTTACAACCACATCATCTCCTGCTGGGAAGTTTTCAGGAGAGGAGGGTTCGCAGGTTTTAAACATGTAGGATATAATTTGTAAGCTACGTATTATTTGCAAATCAGAGCACCTAGACTAGCTTGGTTTGGCGAGACGTAGACTGTACTGTAGACATAAAGGATTTATCTTAAGACGTGAGGATTTCTCCTGAGGAAAACATAAAAAGGAAACACACTAACTATACTGGTAAGACGTTACAGATGTGAAATGTGAAGTAGCCTAGTCTGTCGTTTCCATCAAGGTATTGCTCAAAGTGCGTATATAGGCTACCTGCGTGACCTCCAAGAAAATATTTCAGCAACATAAAAGTCTTCCTTCCTTTCTAATACATTATAGGCTAACATTCGTTTCTACTGACCTATTACTAAATAGTAAGTGCATTGGCTTTCAGCACCGATAAATGCCTATAGCCTGTATGCATGCAGACCATCAAGGACAGGGCAAGAAATTCTGCTGCGTAGTTTGAAAATGCGACGCAAGTGATGAGACACAGCTGTTTGTCATCATCACTACCACTGAGATAATAATTCGACTAGCCTCCTCATCAGGTCAGGATAAACATATGTTTGCATTTACACTACAGTAAATAGCTTTGAGCAAAAAAATATAATAATAATAATAATAATAATAATCATACTATAATTCTAACAATGTCTGAGTGTGTGTGTGTGTGTGTGTGTGTGTGTGTGTGTGTGTGTGTGTGTGTCTGTGTGTGTGTGTCTGTCTGTCAGAAACAAACACTTATCTCCTCAATGCCTGCACCAATCGCTCCCACTTTTCACACAGGCATTGACCATATGAATATGGAGGGCGTAACGGAGCCCTTTTTTCGATTTGACACATTAATTATTAATAATGAATTTATTAGTGAATTAAAAACGCACCGGGCGCATTACCCCCCGCGGCCCCGGGGCAAATATCTCACAACGGGTAAGGGCTAGTAATAATAATACTTTGAAAAGCATGATGTTCCCGGAAGTCTGGGACTATTAAGTAAAGTATACATTTAATGTGATTAAAAAAGGTTCAAACAGGCATATACTGGACAAATACCATAGAATTAATGGATGTATTAATTTGTTAATGTGATCAAATGTAGGATTGAAATACTAGGGATCTAATTATGTACATTATGCATTTGTTTTGTTTCTGTTTTTTGTTTGTTATGTAAAATTTTTATTTCTTGTAACAAAATGTAATAAGGATAGGCATTAAGCTATACACAAGCCTATACCTTTTCGATCAGGTTAAAATAAAAACATAATATTCTTGTAATGTCTTTAATATTGAAATTTTATATTTATTCAATAACTTCCTGTATTACAGACACAAAGCTGCATTGAAACTGTTTTCATTGACTCTGTCTCTTTTTTGCAGGTGTAGGAAATGGCAACCTCACGCATCCTCATCACGCTTTGCATTGCCATGGTCATTGGCACTGGTCAGGGATGCCCCGAACTCTGTTCCTGCTCAGACAAATATGGACGTCATTTTGCTGAATGCTCTTATAAACACTTGACTGAAATCCCTGACAGGTTGCCGACCAATGTCACTATTTTGAGCCTCTCTGCCAACCAAATCACTATGATCACGCTGGGATGTTTCGAAAATGTCACCCAAGTGACTTCCCTTTGGATGGCCAATAATGCCATAGTTTCCATCGAGGAGGGCTCCCTCACACCCTTGGTGAACCTGCGTAACTTTGACATCAGCTACAATCAGATCGTAGACTTCCCCTGGGAGGATCTCCAGAACCTCACCTCTCTGCAGCTACTTAAGATGAACCACAATGAGATGGTCAGTCTGCCAAAGGATGCCTTCTCCAGCCTCAAAGACTTAAGGTCTCTCCGGCTTAATAATAACAGGTTCGTCACAATCGCCCAGGGAGCGTTCGATGGGTTGATATCCCTGTCACATCTACAGCTCTATGACAACCCATTTGCGTGCATCTGCTCCATGGACTGGCTGAGGGACTGGATCCTGAAGACCACCATCTCCGTCCCGGAGCAGAATTTCATCACATGTGCGAGCCCACCACGACTTAAAGGGTCAATTATTGTGAAATTACCCGAATCAAAGTGCATGAGCCCTAATGTTACAATAATATCTGAGCCAAACATTCATAATACAACCCTTCATGAGGATGGCGTGTTGATCTTGACCTGTGACTTCAAGGGAAATCCCAAACCAGCGGTCATATGGAAAATTCACTCACAGAGTCAGAAGATAGATGTAGCTTTACTTTCTGAAGAGGATGACTCGGCAGAATCAGCTGAGGCCTTACTGGACAATGACCCATTTCAAGTTTTTAGTAACGGAACTCTTGTCATATTACACCTCAGTAAGAAAGACAGTGGAAATTATAGCTGCTCAGCGACAAATGAATTTGGTAAAGCTGAGGAAATTGTCTCTTTGCAGGTGATGGCTTTACCACAGCCCACACTTGTAAAGACAGTAACCGAGGTGCCCATTTTTACTAAGATCCTCCCATCTATACAACCAGTAGCTAAAACATCTATTTTCCAAACTTTTCATATACCTAATTTGGAGAGGAAAGGTATTGTCAATGTTGTTCCCCCTTTTCCGCCCGTCCTTCCATCCGTACAACAGCCTGTAGCTAAAACATCTATTTTCCATACTTTTCATCTGCCTAATCTGGAAAGTAAAAATAACAACATTGACCCCTCTTTTCCGCCCGTTACTGAGATAGACACTGAGCATTATAAGCTGGCACCAACTCTCCCACCGTATGCTAGCAAATGTGGTTTGACCCCCAACACCCAATACATTTCTAACCACGCATTCAACGGTAGCCTGGACGACGTCAAGCAGTACACATTTGACTTTGGCGTTATCGCCTTAGACGTGTCCGAAACAGAGGCGAGAGTGCGCATCAACCCACTGCTCATACCCAAAGTCAAGGCCAGCAGCCACCATGCCACCTCAGATGGCTTCCAGAACAATGATCCAGAGCCTCATGAGCCATCAGAGGGATCCAAAAAACCTGACGCGTCCTTGTATCTGTGCATTACCGCTGACCGCAAACACTCCGCTGTCCAGTGGTCCACGATTGAAGATGGCCTCAACACATATCTTTTTCAGGGTTTACGTCCTGGTACCAACTATTCTCTCTGTCTCACGTATGGAAGTCATGACTGCGAGGTCCGTGTCCTTTTCGCCACCAGGAGAAGGGTACCCAACTTATTGATCATCATCTCAGTCAGCATATGCCTCCTGACTGTGTCCACCGTGCCTCTCCTCGGGGCAACATGCTTCCACTTGGTGTACAAATACCGCAGCAAGACCTACAAGCTGATCATGAAGGCCAAGGATCAGTATCACGTTGAGAGGAAGCTCACCACCCGCTTCCACACAACGCCATACACAGAGTCTCAGAGGAACATAAATGGTAGCGAGCTAGGGGAGGCTGAGTCCGAGAGTAGGGATGGGGAGAAAGAGGGCGACACAGAGGGAAGTGCAGTGACAGAGTCATTCACACTGTCACAGTACAGGGGGAACATTGATGACTGTGAAGAAGGCTCTGAATACAGTGATAGGTTACCGCTAGGAGCCGAGGCAGTGAATATCACAAGTAACTACAAATATCCAAATAACTGATCTAAATGCTTTGCACTGTCATAAACTTGCCAGTTGCCACTCAAGCTTATACTGCATTATGGTGCAAGTCTTTACATTCACATTGTAGGTATGTAGTGGCTGCACGTGCAAGTCCAGCAAGTGTTAGAAGTATAAGCTGCAATTTTAGATCGCCAGCAAGCAGCAATGTGAAGCAACTAATGGTAAGAGACATGGTTAAATGGATGTCATGCAAGGAGTAGTTCAAACTGCCCTGAGAAAAGAAAGAGTGGAAACCTACCATCCTACCTAGAATGATAGAATCCTACCTATCATTTAAAAGTATTCAAATGTGATTGTTTATGAACAAAGTGTTGTTTAAAGAATCAATAGGGTCTGTAGTTGAGTGGAGTTCTTTGTCAAGTAATAAAGTGCACGTCCTTTGAAAATAATTGTGAAGCTAAAAGCAGAATCTCAATGGGTCTTCTGTGATTCTGCCCTTGCTGCTCTATCAAGCTCGTAACATGTAGCTACACTGTAGGTCAGAGTTACAATATTATCCATGTTAACTCTGACAAGGAAAGAATCTTGAACAGGTTTCAGTGTTGTTCTGTGATATACTGTACCTGCATGCTGTATTGAGTATTTCAAGGTGTACGTCAGTATTCAAATAACATTGTGGAACCTTGCCGCTGTCTCCACACTACAGTAATTCTTTCAACATTGTGTGATCCTCAATGTCAGGTCATTGTATTTTGTGATAAAGGTGTAATGTATTTATTTAAATATTCTCACTAGACACTTTCCCAAGATAATGTGCCTCAATCAATAAATCAAAGCTTTCCCAAATAAATACTTCTTTAGTTTGACTCTTTCTCTCTCTCTCGCTCTCTCTAGACAACAGGAAAATAAATATTGACACTTGAGTAACCAAAGAATGGTTACATTGTGAAGAGTGTGCATAAATGAAAGCAGGGCATCAATGTGTCTAGTTCATGTAATGCCTAGGTCATTACAACACAGAAAATGTTGAAACTGGAATATATGGAATATCAAAGGAAACTGGAAGACGAATTTAACGATCAAATAAAGTTAAGTGTTTTTTAGTATAGCTACTTGAGTGAGTAGCATGCAAAATAGGCCAAATGACTCGAACACATATACCACATCACACATATTGTCCAAAAAGAGTTGATCATTACTGAGGAAACGTGAGTATTCAATTTATCTAAAAACTGTTCCGTAAAAGAAAGTAAAGTAACATACATATCAGATCTCTTTAGACTAGCGCAGTGCCCGTTTGAGGCATGGAATGGGAATACAAGAGAACTGGGCACTTTTACAAAGTGGGCCTTTTGCAAATCTGTATGTATCTTTTATTTCATATTAACACACCAAGAAGCATCTTTTTCAATTTGTACAATGTTTCTGTTTCATTGTACAGAGAGAAAGGGAAATGAGGGTAGAGAGAGTACAGGATTGCATGACAATACAGTCATGATTAGCCATATTTGAAACTGTGATGCCACACACAGATCTGTGCATGGCGTCGTACAGTAAGCTGTCGTAAGACTGGTAGAGCAAGCATCCTTTGATATGGGATCTCAGTTATCTGGAGTGGCTGCAGTGTCAGCGGCTGCTATGCTGCCGTCCTCCTTGGGGCTGAGGTTGTTGTTTCCGTTTCCGAGGCTCGTCTCGGACGAGGACTGCAGCTGGAAGTGCTTCCTGGAGCCCAGCAGGGAGGGGTTGTTGACCAGGGTGTAGACGAGCCTCCAGCGTGCATGGATCCTCTTGCTGTGGGTCGCCTTCAAATCAAATCAAATCAAATCAAATCAAACTTTATTTATAGAGCACGTTTTAAAACAACCAAGGTTGACCAAAGTGCTGTACACCAGTGGCAAAACAGAGAACAGGCAAGAGAACACAGAGCTAAAAAAAAGAGCTAAGATACAGAAAAACCTAAAATGGACTCAAGAGGGATTAAAAGCCAGGGAGAAGAGATGAGTCTTAAGGTGAGACTTAAAAACATTAATGGATGGGGGCAGATCGAATGTGAAGGAGCAAACTCTTCCAGAGCCTGGGAGCTGCAGCCGCGAAAGAGCGTGCGCCCTATAGTGCTTTTGTTGATTATTCGGCCCTCTAGCAGTACCTGATCCACCTTGTTCTGCCTCTTCTCCTGCTGCACCATCTGGATGCCTGAAAGCAATAGGAGGAGCAGGCTGTTTTAGCAGTGGTGGATAAGGATAAAGTACAGTATACACTGCCTCAAGTAAATACCTTCAAAAGTACAAATTACAAAGTGCATTTTCACCCAAAATAGTGAAGATAGCAAATCTACTGTACAAGCTCACAGTGTTGCAGTGCGACAATTGTGAACTTGTAGATTGGTTATTTTCACTATAATATTTGAAATAGGGCTTAAATGGTTCATTCATAAATATGTTTTGTAGGTTTGGGTCCCAATTAAGAGTCTGTGTCTATAGAAGAAATGTTGCAGAGTGAAAGTCATCTGCTTGCAAAAAATAAATCAATATTCCAAAAATGTACTTAAATACAGTATTCAAGTAAATGTACTTAGTAGTGTGTCCACCACTGGCATGACACACTGACCGCATTATTAAATGTATCCACCATAGCATCCCAATTATACATGCGTCAGAACGTGTCAAGTTCCAATGTGTTGTGAGCTTCTGCTATTTTTGGAGTAGAGATTTATTGGTGTAGTAGAGGGAAAAATACCTCTGGGGGACCCCGGTCAATATATGGTTTAATTGGTTATTTTAACTCTGAGAGTGTATAGTATGTAACATTTGTAAAAACAGTGAGTTAGAAATGTATCCATAATTTAACACTGAGGATTTTACTGCACTTACTGTAATATAAATAAGTAATGGTGCATACATTTTTTCATCTCTTTAATTAATGGGTGGACACTGGACACAGGATGACTCAGGGTAGAGACAGAGAACAGCAACATGCAATGGGCCTGGTTTTCAACATACTATACTCAAGGGACGAATGGCCATGTACCTGTCAAAGTACTTCAAAAGAGTGAAAAACACCCACGGGCACAACACCAGAAGGGGCTCCACTGATTCCACCCAGATTCAGCACAAACATGGATGAAATAATTTTACTATTATACCACCGCAATGTGGAATGCCCACCAGCCATCAAAAAGCGCTCCCTACCCTCCTTAAAAAAACGTCATAAAAGAGCACCTGTCTGCAATTTTTAACTGGAGCTGGGGGTGGGGATCTACTGTAAATTATGTGACACTGCCACATAAATGTGTGGAGTACAGGCTTTAGTTCCGACCCGTGTGGAATAGTAAGACTGTAAGAGAGTGGCGACACTAGCGGTGACTCCCATTGTATCAATAGAATGCGAAAGTGCTCATTCTATCTCAATGGGATAGTTCCAATGTTTGGAACTATCTGCCCATAGGCACCCACTTTGCGGTGAGATCAAAGATTGTTTTCTTACTTAGTTTTTGTTTTTGTCAGTAACTAATGTTACTCTTAAAAAGGGTAGGCATAATAAGCTTTGGCTTCAGCCTACACCTTTTCGGTGCTAAACTTGACCTTATAATACAATCTGTCTTTAAAAATGTAACTATGTAAGTACCGAAATAAACTATTCATTCACTCATTCAAAGCGTGTCGCCACTCTCTTACTATTCCACTCGGGTTCCACATATTCCACATTGGTTCGAGTCGTCCGACTGTAATTAGACCGACAGTCCGACACCTTACCCAAAACCCTAACCTAACCCTAACCGCAAGCACGGCGCAAGGCATGTCGGACCAACGCATGTTGGGAGCGACGGGTGATTTGGATAAACGTCTGCATCCCAAATGTGTGAAGAAATGTATTACCTATCCTGTATGAGGATTGAAAGAAAATGAAACATAACATATTGGGTGATAACAAGGGAATATATTGGTTGATATGGTTGAATATTTAACACTGAAATGTAGTGTACGGAAAATATGTTTTGTTTTAGTTAAAGCATCCTCCCATGCGGTCATTCATTTTCTATTGACAAGGTTTGATCATAGGGGGAGCTGTGGGGAAATTAGAGCAATAGTTCCAGGAAGTGAGGTACCAGGAACAGCTATAAAAGTACAGGAAGTAGACGGACAGGGGTTCCATTTTAGGTATCAAAAATAATGTTTGGTGGTGGTTTGTGAAAGAGACTCTTTTAAGGCCAATACTAAACCATAATCATAAATTGATAAACCACAGAGTAGTGGGCCGGGAAACATTGATCTCTGTACGAAGACAAGTTTGGTCAAGGAACATTTCTGAGGGTTTAGCTCTGAATTAATTCAGAGCTTTTGGACAAAGGGGAACCTGCTGTGGCCTCCTGACTTGAAGGTTGGGTGAGGAATAGAATTTTTCCCCTTTTTGAGCAATGCATTGCCTTTTTATTTGATGACTTTATGGATTACTTGATTTTGGAAAATGGAAGATCTACACATTTTGTTTTGATTATTTTTTTGATACTTGACTCTTTGGAGACATTTAAAGGAACTTGTACGGTGAAACAAAAGCTCGGCAGATTGAAAGAGGATAATTCAAGCTTGGCCTAGAACTGCAATGTTGGTGAGTTTAATGTTTAATACAAGCAGATCGCAAATGCAAATTGGATGAATGGGGAGTCAATGGAGGGTATTGCAACTCTAGATTCATCCCATCATAAAAAAATCTAGAATAGAGTTGCAAATTGCGAGATGTAGAGAATTAGAGAGATGCAAATTTGGATTGCATAATACTGAATGAACAGTTTTGCTTGTGTACCATGTACAAATGTCTAGTCTAAAATTGATTTATACTTGACTCACAACAAGTTGCAGCCTGTGTGTGTGTGTGTGTGTGTGTGTGTGTGTGTGTGTGTGTGTGTGTGTGTGTGTGTGTGTGTGTGTGTGTGTGTGTCTGTGTCTGTGTCTGTGTCTGTGTCTGACCTACCTTCCTCTGCATCCCGCATTTTCTGTACAGCTCCACCACCCTGGACCATGATGTCCAGCAGCAGTCCACAGAAGGCCTTCATCACCGGGTGTGACTGGCTGACCTCAACCTTCAGGTAGTTGGTGTAGTAATGATACGCTGTGCGGGCACACACACATTATAACGCTAGTCTGAAGACTGTAATGACTGTGAAATGTCTTATTTACTATGAAATCGTGCATTACTGCATAGTCAGTCAGTCAGTCAGTCACCCCCAGGCATGCCTCGTGACATCACATCAATATATATATATTATTCATATATGGAGATCCCTCAATATTCAATATCCCTCAATATTGGTCAGCAACTCTACATCTGGCCTCAAACCTTTAGATATCCATATATGGAGCTGACCTGCTCTGCACAGTGCACACCCGCAGGTCTTATGGGGCACATACACCAAGTTTGAGGCCGTTTGGTTGGATGCAATGGATGGCACCCAAATTATGTCCAGGATTTTGAGTTATAGATAGAGATATTAATAATAATAATCATTATTGTCCCGAAGGATATTACTCTTCACGTCTGTTCAACACCCACAACAAATAGTACAGAAAAACATTACACAAAGACAATACAAAAACATGAGGTCCCCACTGTGTACAGAACCATCCTATCGGCGGGGCAGTTTGTTTAATGCCGCGATGGCTGAGGGGTCAAAGCCCCTACTGAAACGAACCTTTTTCCATGGTAAGGTTCTGTATCTTTGTCCAGATGGCATGAGGTTGAAGAAGCGATACAGGGGATGATCAGTGTCACGTCATATTGAGAGTGCTAGCCGTGTGATGGCCTTATTGTTCATATCAGAAAGTGTTGGTGTGGGAAGTCCGATAATCTTTACAATACGGGTAATACTGAAAAGTTTGTTTCTGTTAGGCATGGACAGTATGTTGTAGAAACATGTGGAACAGTACAGAACAGTTTGAATAATGCTTGTGTACAATAGATAGATGTCATAGATTAGATAACTGATGTCACATGCTGGCCACATGAAGTCCGACATTTGAGCTATGGTGTTCCCAAGTGGATCCACCGTATTCTAATTGTGCTTTGTTTACATTTTTATGTAGTGTAATGTGATTGTTGGTACCATCTGCATGATGGTACCAACCATGAGTTTTTTATTAACGGGTGGTGCTGCTGCCTCCTGCATTATGTGCAAATTCAAAACGGGTGGTATGCAAGGCCAAAAGATGAATTATTTATATCTTTTCGGACGACGTTCCTCCACCCACTTTTCGACTATCGGCTGTTCGCCTGCTATTGGCGGTAGTCGCCGGGTCCCATAGACAAAGAATGCACTTCCGGAAGATTCCAAAAAACATCAATCAATCAATCAATCAATCAATAAATAAATCAACCCCTCCAACCATGCATGGGGGCCCATGGCCTGATGCATTTCAAACTCAGAGTCATTGAAAATAAAAAGGTTGAGGATCACTGATGTGGCGTACTGTACCTGGGTCGTATGTTTCAGAGGTACGGTGCAGCAAGCTGATGTCAATACGTCCAAGATGGAGGATGTTGTACAAAGCCGTTAGCACCATTCTCCATATGGCGACAATCAGCCCTACCACAATGTTGACCAGGTAGAGGAAATAGGTGAACAGGAACAGACTGCCTCTGTGAACAGAGTTTATACAATCAATCAAGAAGTTGCTAGTCAAATCTTGAGTTATCATTTAATTGTAAGTGTGTGATGTCCACAGAGGTTTAAAGTTCTTTTTTGTCAGTTGAAACCTGACTTTTTGTTCATATATTCTTATTTTGGAGATTTGGTATTTGTGTGATATGAAAACAGTGTAATTAAAAACACTGGAGGTCATTTGAAGAGGCTTGTTTCAATTCCAAAAGTAATTCAATCTTACAGAAGAGGATCAGCTCATTGTTGTCCACAGACTCTTTCAAGAGACATTAGTAAAATCTAAATGTAATTTACCTTTTGTAACCATGTATAAAGTAAGTAAGGTAGTCCAATATTTTGCACAAAATCATAACTTGCTTTCATCCATCATTCAAAATAACACCTGTGTGAACTGAGCGGTCCAACTCTACATTTATTGTTATAGTTACTGTACTGTACTGTATTGTAGTCTGTAGTGTACTGTGCGGGGGTCCCCGGAACATCCAGACCCCCAGGAACTCGCCCAGGGTGCCGGGCCGGTTCCGGCGAGCCGCCCCACGCCCGAAACGGTCGAGAAATGACACAGTTACCAATATGTGGGGGTCCCCGGGGGCTTGTGTGGGATGTCGCGGGGGTCCCCGGAACATCCAGAGCCCCAGGAACAGCCCAGGGCTCGTACTGTAGTGTACTCTGTGCCACTTTACTCTGTGCTGTACTCTACTGGCCACTTTGGGTGTTAAAAATAGCTAAATAGACGATCTACAAGTTCACAACAATGTCACGATGTGATGTGTTGTGAGCTAATAGATCAGCTATTTTAGAATTTCGTCGTACAAGAAGTGTGGGGGGCCGGCCTGGTTTCAGATGTTGTCGGATATAAGATTTTTTCCAAAAAAAGAAATGCATTGTGCAGTTTAAACTTGTTGGTGCTGTAATTTGTTTCACAGTGACCTACAATCCCAGACCCACACCTCACCACAAGAGACATTAAAGTAGAGTAGAGAAAATACCTGCTATAATATCACAAGAAGTAATCAAGCAAATACCTGTTATCCAGATCTGTGGTGCCAGCATCCTTTTTGATAAACGCAAACTTAGTGATCACGTGTTGAAGAGCTGTAGCCAATACCAACGTGACCCAGACTGGCCTGGGCACGCATGCGTGCACACACACACACACACACACACACACACACACACACACACACACACACACACACACACACATTATACACAGCAGATAGAATCCATGCACACAGCACCTGATGAAGGCACCTCACAGTGTGCTACTGTTTCTGTTATTTTGTTATTTACTAATATTGCTGCTATAGGCCTATTGTTACTTCATTCTATCTATCTTTAAACTTACACTCAGGGTTTGCCTGTATAGAAGGCAATTCATAGAAAACAAACTGACGTTTAACCACTTGCATTCATATTCTGGGGAAAACATTAGCCAAAAATAGCAGATCTACATATGAGCTTTTTATGGCAAGGAGATTTGGGGCTCTATTTTCGTCAAAGCAAAACCCCTTATCCCTAAACTACTTACCCCGTTTTTTACTATTTTGAAAATAGTTTTGGAATAGTTCAACTATAGCCGATCTACATCTACATACAGCTTGTAGATTGGCTATTTTCACTATTCAAAAATGCTTTTCAAAATAGTAAAAAAGGCAAAGTAGTTTAGGGATAAGGGGTTTAGCATGGAGCCCATTATGTACAATAGATGGAAAAAAGAGTTCAGTTGCAACTCGGGTTAGTTTTTCTAAGAATAAAGGTTTTAGGGGTTAGCTCACCATGCCTTTGCAGCCATTTGGAAGAGAATGAGGTTTCGGCCAAAGACGATGGGGATAATGATCAAGAAAACCAAAAACACGAAGCAGATGAAGAACACAAGAGTCTGGATTACCATTCCTGTCAAGAAAATGCAAAATAATCAATCCATCTAAAAACCATCAATTGGGATATTTCATAGTCAGTGCACTGCACACAGATCAATAACTGAACTGTCGATAGATATCTTCATGGTCTTTAAAACATTTGAAATGGCACTGTGATCTTTTTACGCACTCCTTGGCCTAGAAGTGGAGTTGTGGAATACCCTCTTTAACTAATGATATTACACATAGTGACTTTACCATTAGTAATGCTGAGGACCAATGATGAATGAGTTCACGATAAATTTGTGATGAATTAATGGATGAGTTCATCATTAATTCATCAATAATTTATTATGTGTAGTCGTGTATGCATTTGCCCCCTCAAGGTGAGTTAAGTGTTAAGGATGAAGTATATCGTAGGTTGATTTTACCTAGGGAGATGATTGCAGCCTGGTACCCTGTCAAGCCCATCCAGCACACAATGCCAGGGTTGGATGGGTGGATTGTTTTCTGGCTGTTATAAATACTGTAAATGTCTCCCTTATAAAGTCCTTTGAGGTTTGATCTGAAATGGAGGAAGAGGAATATCCAGTGATCACATGATGGTTCTATAGCCCAAACACAGGAAAATCATCCAAAGGACTTTTTTTTCCTTTTTGTCGTGAAACCTGACAGCTCAAAAACCAGCGCTTCTTTCACCTGACAAATATCACTATGTGATAATTTCTTGTTTTTTTTAACATGTACACTTAACTAAAATAACACTGCGGATTCCAATACGATCGTCACAGTTTGATAATGGGGAGATATAAAATGTTAGTCTATGCTCACCGCCAAGTTGTGATAGTCAAAAGTCCTAGGCATTATTCCAATACTATATTCGGCCATGTCATATGATATTACATGGATTACACCACAAATCAATGTTGGTATATAAACCACAAAGGAAAAAACGTTCGGGCTTAGATACACCTGCATTATTTCTGAACGAAATTAAAACGAAGTCTACTGCAAAAAATGGTTATGATTACTTAATAAATATACAGTATGAATGAAAATTAACTGTATCTGAGGGATGTTTGGCATACAATATATCGGTGATCAATTTAAATGGATTGTACACTTCTAGATCGGCATGAGGAATCAAAGTATAGCTACTAACCTATGAAGTACCATTGATCGCATGAGCATGACCAGACTGACGATACACGATAATGTCATCGCACACAGGTAGCACACTGTCAACGACAATAGCATGGTATGAAGGGAGAATAAAACAGATCTGCATGAAATACAAGATATAGCGTCCATATTCACATAATATCCCATAACAATGGATTGGTCTGAGGGGGGAAATTCAAAGAACTGTAAATTTGGTTCAGTTGACATCCATCCAATCAATGCAAACAATTACCCACCTTCCAACAACCAAGTATAGAAAGTCACAATTTGGACAACCTCCATTCTGTCGTCGGAGAGGACGATGTCAAAGCCAAGCAGCAGGAAGGCGATGTTTTCATCAATGCCAGCACGGACAATATGGAGAGTAGGAATAACCTGAACGACCAGCAACAATGCCATCTGAAAGGAGACAAGTTGTACATTTACAGAGCTGTAGGAGCTATGTTATTTAATTCACACACACACACACACACACACACACACACACACACACACACACACACACACACACACACACACACACACACACACACACACACACACACACACACACACACACACACACTATAAGATGAGACTAAAGGGTAATACAGTGCTCTAGGTGCAGGTGCAAGTGTATTGTATTCTTGGATAACTTACATGGTAGATTGCCACAAAGGCAACAAATGCTGAGATGGACAGCTTGAGGGGAAAACGGAATACTAGAAGAAAAATTGCATTTTTACTAACTATAAAAACTGAAATTGTTACATTTATTACATTACACAAGGTAGATATGTAGGCACGGTGGAGGAGGATAGACTATGTAGTCTGTGTGATCTAAAGCAAATCGAAAATGAAATGCATTTTGTTTTTTATTCTACAACTCCATTAGGGAGAGACTTTTTAATGAGATAGACCCAAACCATGAATTTGTATGGTTGGAGGACTTCGAGAGACTGAAGCGCCCGTTTCAAAAGTACACTTTTTCATTAGCCTCATTCCTTGAGAAGGCCTGGTCAATGAGGAGGAGAGCCATTTACATGTAAAATGGCCTTGTTATGATTGTTTTCGTTTTATTTTATTTTATTTGTTTTCTTTTCTTTGTTTGTTCGAATAATTTACAAATATGTATGAACAGGAAGTGTCAGTTGTATTCAGTGTATTCTGTGAAATGTGTCATATAATCCCATATGGGATGGGCCAAAGTGGCATGACACGAAAATAAAAATGTCATTCATTCATTCATTCATTCATACACAACACTACTACAACAAAAACAAAACAAATGTTTGTTCGGAAAGACTCACCTTTCTCTGGAGTGTAAATGTAACTCTTTAGTGTATCAGCTACTTTTTGAGACAGTGTTGGTTTGTCTGTGCTTGTAGAGCTGGACAGAACAGGAAAATCATATTTATCACATGAGCCCATAGTTCTATACCTCCAGTTCTAGGCTAAACAGAAGTTGTTTTTTTCTTCCTTTCCTAAGATAATAATTCAATGTTGAAATGAGTGGTATTCCCCTTTAAAGTGAGCCATGTGATCCAGAAGTGCATTTCACAGTTCACTATTACTGTTAGTAAAGTAATAGGCTTATATACTTTTTACTCATATGAAGAAAATCAACATAAGTACTGTACTCCAATAACATGAGAGTAAATGTATCTTATATGTTCACCTGGGGGTTGATGACTTTTTCTTTAGAAGGGATTTCACATAGGCTGTGTAGTAGCTGCTGTCAAGGTCCTTGGAGCAAAACACAGAATAGTTCTTATTGTAAGTCAACTCTTTCTGCTTGGTACTCGTACAGCTCCAGACATTCACTCACTGAGCAGCCCCATTACAGCAGATTTGCTATATAATGGCCCTATCTTGGGTGCCGCCTTACCCCTTATTTATGACAAAACCTTTTTAGGCTTTTTCTTAACATATTTTTTGTTCAAATAGCCAAAATCGACACATTGTGAGCTTGTAGATCGGATATTTTAAAATGTTTTTCAAAATAGGGCCAGCACAGCACTCAATACATTTTCACATACCGGTAGTTTTATTTTTCAACCTTAACGGCCTCCCTCAGCGTCCTCCATCCTGTGACTGTAGGCTATATGCTGAGGAAGGCTGTTAAGGTTGAAACGCTCTGTCTGGTTGAGGCAAATAAAATGTGAAAAGGAATTTTTTGTTGAGTGCTGGATGTCTTCTACTATACTTTACCATAATTAAAGTTCATACTGTATATTATTGTCAGTAATCTTTTTTTTTTTTTTTTTAACGCAACAATTTTATTTTATAATTCAAACAACAATTTACAAAATGTATAACAATATTTATAAAAGTAGTAAAACAGATTATATACATTTATTGACCTAGTCTGACCAGCATATTGTATGTGCGTCAGTAGAATCACATTCATATTTATAAAAGTTGGTGTAACACCTCTTCCTTATTAATGTATTCAAGTAAGTAACCATATAGTTCAGCCTTATTGTTATGATTATCTAATATTAATGTTCATAGTTGCTCTGTGTGTCATACTTTGCATCTAAACTAACCCAATAAGCCCTGGGAAACGTGCTAACCACGTGACTGTCAGTTTGCTAAATTATAATAATAATAATAACCCTAAATTGTGTAACTAAGAATTTGCTCTCACACTTGCTTCCAATGTCCAAAGAAAGTTTGCTCAAGGCACTAACATCACTACAGAGTAGTGCATGGCTTGCCATTTTACTGACATGGAAGGATGAAAATAGAACATTGTAGAAAACCTCAATGTTAAATAAGCTATTTATTTGTAAATGACGTAATTATGTAAAACATAAAGCATTTGGATAATGGTCTGAAGTAATACGTAAAGTATATACGATTTGAACATGCATGGTACATAATTAGCAGACCTAAATGTATCCTTCAACTATGCCCCTAATGACTGGCTGATCACAGGTTTTGTAGCAATTTGTTGCAAGTGTATTTTTAGGCCTTAAATGTTAAGTGTTCAAGTCTGTTCAGATCATCATATAATTTACATTACTTCACATATTCTTTTCCAAATTCTTTATATTTTTACATTTTGCAAAATAATTGCCAATTTAACATTGAGGTGCCCACAATGGTTAGATGTTGCTTTTGAGTCAGTGCAGTCAGTGTAGAGACAGTGGACGTCTATGTGTCTACTGACTGAGCTCGCTGAACTCGAGTCTCTGGCTGTGGCATTAAGATGTTCTCAGAGGGTTTGATATGTTTCTCCAACAGTGGCCGTGGTGGTCCTGTGTGACAGCTCGCAGGTCACCGCCAGGTTCTGTCAAGGCCGTCTTGATCGGAGGTTAGATATAAGTGTTATTTTGTTCCCTCAGCGTTGTTGAGCTCTATGTTCTTGTGTCCTTAATTGTTGCTTTTCTTTATTTTTTTATTCAATGTAATCATGGTGATACATAAAATGTATGGTTGGCAGCAGCATCAATTAGATGTTTTTTTTAATGATAGGGGCAGGTATAAATAAGATTTATCTTCTTCCTGCTCCTTATCTTTTCTGCTATGGAATATGTAAAAAATAATAAGTACAAAGTAAAATTTATATAATCATAACTGAAATGAAATAAATATGAAATGAAATCCTCAGCAGAGTGGGACCGTTCTAGGTGTGCCTCGTTCTCCAGACTCGCTGCATTGGAGGCACAGCACATCTTTCCCCCAACGGAGTAGATGCTATGATGGCAGGCTCAGAGGTGTAGTAGTAGCTATGGCATGGGGGAGTCTGCCAAGGATCCCTCGCTGAACTCCTGGGCTCCACCGGATGTCTCACCGATCCATGAGGTCCGTAGGGTGCTTACATCACCCCGGGGTGTCAGCAGGTTCTCTTCAGATGTACTGAAGTACTTTGAGCTCTTGGACTCGCTTCCCGTACCCAGGAAAGCCTGGCTGAAGTCTTAGGAGGCAGGAGGCACATAGCAACCAAATGTCCTGTGAATCCAAGTTGCAAATCTTGTAAGTTGCTTCTTTGCCCTCTCTGCTCTCTGTCCTAGGGTGTTCTCCTCTCTGTCTTGAGGAGGCAGTGGATCGCTGGTCTCGCTGGTCTCGCTGTTCTCACCGCCAAACATGACTTTCTCCAAGAGGCACTGTGGTAACACACCGAAGTCCTGAGCATTCTCTATGAAGCACTGAATGACTGCTCTCTGCAGCTTGAGGTTGGTTTCCATCTTCTCAGTTTCCTCTCCAGGTGGAAGGAGGTTAGGGGTGAAGACCACAGACAGGTTATTGCTGTCCATCTTGTTCTCTGCACTCCTCTTGGACACACTGTGGAGGAAGTCAAAAAGGTAGCGCAGCACGCTGATGTTTCTGTCAGGCAGTTTGCAAGACAGCAGCAGTGTGGCGGCGGTTCTGTCCTCCTCACTGGTCAGCTCCTGGGCCTTCAGAAAGGCATCATGCAGCTTGGTGGGCAGGATGGGTTCTGGAAGCTCCCTGAAGAACTGCTTCACCAGGCCGGCCACAATATGGGGATTTGCTGTGGACAGACACTCTTCCTTGCCCGCATCCAGCTGGACCCTGAGTGCTTTTTGTCTAGTAATGGAACCTGCTTTTCTGAACAGGCCCTCTTTGTCAGTGTGCTCCAGCAGCATGGAAAATGCACCCACCAGAAACCTTGGCACATCCCCGTGGTCAGTATGACACTGTAGGCTCTTCAGCGGTGCTCCGAAAACCTGCACCTTGCGCTTGTTGCTCCAAGTGCATGTTGACATCTTCCTTCCGTTGGTTTTGCGGCAATCAGGTGTTATAATGCCATAAGTGTTGAGCTGCTGCTCAGCTATTCTGGAGGATTCCATGTCAGTTGTTTCCACCATAATACAGTTGGTAAAACTTGTGTGACTATTCTGCTTGCTAGCACTAGTAGACAGGATTTCCATTAACACTAAATCAAAGGTGTTTGTCTGTGACAGGCTGCAGCCCTTTTTATTCCAGATCAGCTCTGGTTCAGTAAACAAATAAATCACGCCGCTACCATGGTTACCGCGCAGCTCCACCAACCAGAAACGGTGATTCTGTCAACAAAGCAACGTCACACTGTCACTGATGTGACCACGCCGCTACCATGGTTACCGCGCAGCTCCACCAACCAGAAAGTGATTCTGTCAACAAAGCAACGTCACACTGATGTGACCACGCCGCTACCATGGTTACCGCGCAGCTCCACCAACCAGAAACGGTGATTCTGTCAACACGGCAACGTAAAACCGACACGGGGCCGCCACGTCACAACCTACCAGACACCACGTCATAACCAACACGGGACGACCCGACAGTGACGCTCTGCCAACTTAAATAACGCGCTGCGGCGCTACCATGGTTACAACGGGCATCTCCACCAATCAGAAACGGTGTTCCGACTAGGTTCGCTCAAAGCACAGGCTCAGAGCTTCTATGGCTCTGGTGATCCCATACCCCGGCCGGTTGATCGCACCCTGATTGGTTAGATTCGTCGCCTGGCAACGGGTGGTTATCGTTTTGCTCAGAAATGGAATCAGTTCAGTTGTATTAAAAATATAAATAGCGTTGGATTCATACATGAATAATAATAATACTAATAATAATACAATTTATTTGTTAGTATCATGTGTTTCTCTCTCTCTCTCTCTCTCTCTCTCTCCTTATTTCCTCACGGGTTATTTATTCTAAACCTAAAGCATCTATACATTTTTACTTAAAGCATGATGCATCTTCTGCATTTGATGTTCTGATTGTTCTCATAGTCTCATCAGAAAGCAATGGTGCAATTTAGGGTGTGTGTGTGTGTGTGTGTGTGTGTGTGTGTGTGTGTGTGTGTGTGTGTGTGTGTGTGTGTGTGTGTGTGTGTGTGTGTGTGTGTGTGTGAAACAGTGTGCAAATCTTATTTTTATGTTCTAAACCCCATATACTTAGTTGACTGGGGTACCCCAGGGGTTTATACTTGGTACCCCCCCCCCCTACACAAAATCACTTTGAATATTTTTGCAGAATGTTTCGCTATTAAGAACAGAATAGAGACGCTACAGTTCATGTGTTTAAATGAGATAAAGTGGCATTTTAATTAATGCAACCTTGTTGTCCACGTCCAAGATGAACCATAATCAGACTTTTCTCACCTCTTCACATTTGGGTCCTTTGACAAATAGCAAAGGAAACTGCACACAGAGGAATGCCAGGCAAGCCAATTGTGGGAGACTTGCAAGCAGGGCATAATACTTGTAGAACTGTGGAGAAGAAATGGGACAAGTGCTAAATAACATCATGACTGTCCTAACTACGCAATCGATTTGTGAGTGATTATGGTGAATATAAGGTTAATTTATGGGCCTCTCTTGGATGTCTTACCTCAGGAGTTTTGGGACAGTCAACCTTCTGCCAGAGTAAGACTCCAAAGTGGCTTAATGAAAGCAGTCCACCAAGCGCATAGCCTGCATTGTTTTGCAGTGTACCACAGACTATTAATGGGTAATATAGAACTGGATAGTAAAAGATGGCAAGAACCTTCATGTACTCTGAAAAACAGAATGTGAGATATAGGCTATAATGTTTCTGTTTGGGCAACTTCCTGTATTTGGGTCTATAAGCTAAACCAAGAAATACCGTAGGTATTTTTCTATAGATAAAAGACCAAACCACGTGGTCTTCTTCACCTTTGATATTTGCCGGAGTGTCTTTGGAGAAAGGGAGTGGGTCGGGAGAAAGCACTAACACTGCCAGCTTGCTATAGATCAGCCCAAAGACGGCCATTGCTATGGCTTTGTTCTGGGTCTGGTCTAGGAAGTTGACTGGACTGTGGATACGAAGATCATTCAGCAATGAGACAATGTAAAATCCTATGGCATGTACTGTAATCATCATTACAAACAACCATCATGATTTTATTTATGACTTGTACTCACCAAAAGATACTAGCAGATCCTCTAGTAAACCCCTGGCATAGTCTGTTTTTCCTTGTGAGGGCTGCCAGGATTATCATGACAACAAACTGGGGGAAACATACAGTACATGTATAAAAACATGGACCAAATACCTCTGTATTCCTTATCAATCTTCTTTTGCTATGCATATTGCCCCAGTGATATTTCTATGGCTATGGAAGGCTACTAATTCATATCCTAGTACTTTGTCATCACAAAAAATTACAGATGTTCGAACTAGATATGCAGCGATATATCGGCCACATGTTGGTAGGTATCGGACAAAATAAAGCTGACATTTACCGACGGCATGCAGTACCGATTGCTGTGTTGGTTACAAAAACTAAATAAATAACAACAAAAACTAAATAAACAAATATCAGTATCGGCTATCTGCTAAATTGATATTTTATTGGTATCGGCCATGAATTTCCATATCAGTGCATCCCTATAGTCCATGTGTTTTTGGTGAGCGATGCATTCTTACAAAGAAGTGTATAAATTGGGCTTTATACTTTCACTGTCCAAGTACAGTAAATACGTTAAGTCACTGTGTGCCCCTATTAAATGATGCTCACAAAAGCAACTTAATTTCCAGAAGTACAACCCATAAACATTGACCTAGAAATTGAATAATTTTTCCGTGAACGTAGAGTTCCATGACCAAAGTAGAACATCCATATTCAGTGTAATTGGAGAAAGGGCAAACTGATGATGGCAATCTTTATTCAATTTGTCTAAGGTCATTGCAGCCAACATGATTCACCAAGATTAAATGGAATGAAAACAATAACAACTGACTTACTGAGCAATAAAACAGAAACCATGGCCCCAAGAACTATATGCTCGACATGTCCCATTCTGACCTGAGATTCTAAAAATGTCTTCTACATCCCGACAGTTTTCTGAAAAAGCTATGTTTCTATGTCAGTGGTTCTTCGATTTAAAAAATATAGCATACCTACAAGCTCGTAACGCGCCACTCGGTGGCGCGCTATGAGCTTGTAGATCTGCTATTTTTCAATAGCTAAAGCATGACATGATCCTAACACCAAAATGGGTTAATAATTATGTAGCCTATATGGGAAAACAAAGTTGTTAGTGAAATGTTGCATTGAGATTAGGCTCAAGTGCTCGCTGTGTTGCCATGGCACACTAATCCACATTAAGGTGCTAAAGTTCGCTTATGGTTCTTAAGGCTTTTCACCTCCCTCTTATACTTACAGATATTGACAGTATGCATATATTGAAGAGCGTGTCATCTGCTGTGGGGTCACATGGTAGAATCACTCTGAAATGGTAACAGAATAGTAGCTGCAAAGAAATAACCTTTAGCACTAAACAAGACCCACCAAGTTGTTTTGGGTAATTTATCTTTTTTTTAAAACATTGTCAACTAGAAAAAGTGCACCTTGGGGCACAGTTCTCCACCAGAGCAGGTCAGGTTGTGGCCTCCTGGTGGCGCTATAATAGGCCAATGTGAAAATGGTGCCATTTGTTCTTATGCCTTTGATGGCAATTGAATGATTTGAGGCATTTTGTTCCAAAAATGTGTTTTGCTAAAGTCCACCTGTTGGTGGCGCTATAACAGGCCAATGTGAAAAGGGTGGGATATATTCCTCAGCCTAGTAGGAAAGTGCGTGAAAGATTTCATGTAAATTGCACGCTGCGTTCATGATTTGAGGCTTTTTGTTCAAAACGGGCCAGTCCTGCAAACTTTGAAAGCCAACATTAGCCAATTAGGATGGAATATGAAATATCGGACAGATCCGTCTTGAGCACATATCACTATAGAGATACTGTGTAACGATTTGCGGGGAAATTAAATATGTGTTTTACAAAAGTCGGCCTCCTGGTGGCGCTAAAACAGGCCGTTCAGGAAAATTTGGGGCAGAAGTTCATCATTGGCAATGTAAACGTATGTTTTCTCATGCCAATAAAGCCCTTTGAATTGAATTGAATTGAATTGAGTGTGTTTGCAAAATGTGGCATGGATCGGGCCAACGGTGCCGGAGATTAGCTGGTAACGGAATGGACGGACGTCACACACACGGACGGACACACACACACGGACGGACGGACATTTTACTCTGCAAAAACATGCTCTCTCGCCATGCCTTCGGCCTATACTGTAAGTATATGCTGTCTTTAACCACTTTCAACATGACATCCCTATTATGGGAATTATCATAGCCTACATTTTCACATATATACAGTATATATATATATATATATATATAATTTAATATTTAGTAAAAAATAGTGAAAATAGAAGATCTAAAAGCTCACACATTGTGATGCGACATGTGAGCTCGTAGATTTGCTATTTTCACTATTTATCATACGACAATTAAACTCATCAGAAACCTCATCATTGTCATCATAGAAAGGCTATTAGCTTGGATCGAAACTGAACACTTGCATTGTAGGTCAATATACTGTACAGTACTTATGGACTATAGGCATAGACTATACCTTGTGTTGCTAGTAAAGTTTATTTTTGTGTATGCAAGCTGCCAAAGTTTACGTGGCAATTTATCATAAGTTCATTTTTATAAGGGTATTATAGTTGTGTTGCAGTATTACAAATGATTATATTAAATTCAGTATGAAAGGTAATTTGTATGATCAAAACAGTCGTTTATTAGCTAATGTGTTGCCCATAATTCTGTCAGTGGTGCAACGATGGATGGAAGCATAAATGTTCAAACACTATTGAAAACATTATTACCACCTTTCTAAAGAACAAATGTGCTGAAGTAATTTCATCCATCCTGATCTAGAATTCACAGATTTATTTTGAACATAATTTTGTACCGTCAGGCCACAGAACAGACAACCTCAAGTATTTACCTCCATTCATATACACATTCATCAGATCATCACATTACAATTCACCAATGTTCCGATATTCACACTCATTTATCATACAGTACTTACTCTTTTGGTGGCTTTGTCGGTTCGAGGCTGTTTGTGTACCAATCAGAGTAGTCATAATAACTATATTCAAAAGGCTCAGGCTCAACTTTGGTCTGATTCATCGTGGCTCTTTGTTCAATGTAGACCAGATGAAGGCTTGGCTAGGAAAAGAGCCACCTGCCTTCAGGTCGATTTGTATTTCCCTGAAATAAAGGTTTCAGAATTGCCTCCTTCCAAAGACACTCAACCCGATGGTTGATGAAACCACAGAGATTTCTCAGCTTCTCAGGTACTGCACAGTTGTTGACAAGTACCATCAGGTACCCACTGTTGTGCTGGTGATGTAATGAGGCTGCATGGGTGAGAGTTTAGCCGTAACACCCAACACATTCCAATGAGCCTTGGAGTCTCACTACAGATTATACAGCAACTACAAATCAGGGAGGCACTTGAGCAGTTTGCAACACCAGTACATGCACAGTGAAAGAATGAGAGAGTGCAGTGCACACCTCCAACTATGACAAAAAAGTTACAATCTATTTGTGTAAGGGTGTGGCAATTGAGCCAAATCGAATTTGGTGGTGGCGCATGCAACATGTGCATCTCCTTGAAGAGCAATAATAATGTATGTGATCTGACATGCAGCATCTCCATCCCAAACATCTTCACCGTAAATTCTTAATGCTTTGGTTTGTAGTATTTGCCCTTTCCAGTGTGTGTTCTATCTAAACACATTCTAAACGCTGTATGTTGCATTACTCTCAGTCTGGAACAGCTCTCGGTGGGATTTCTAGATGAGCTTATACTGTAGGCCCACTGTAGGTCAACATCATTCTAGCACTGCAAACATGGTGTTAAATCGTATGCCTCCACATGCCCATTGCCCAAGAGGCTAATCTTATAATGCGATGAAAAAACCCCAGTGAAAACCTCTTTTGCAAACAGGAACCACCTTTGTGTCAAAAGGGTTTGAATGAGAACGAGGGGGAAGGAGAATGTTGATTGCTTGACCTTTAGTTGATGCCATCCTGCTACTGTAGATGTACTGCAATTATATTGCATACGATGACAGTTAAAAGGTCTACAAACATCCATATTGTGGGCCTCATCAGACAAAGGAAATCATTTCAATTTGCTCTCATCATTTCAAATGAATATGTGCACTTTAAAATCTGTCTCTTTCCCTTCCAGTGTGCAGCTCAGTATTCCTCAGGAGTTAAAAGCTTGCTAATCTGGGTCGGTGAGTTTGCTCACATGATGGAGGCCTGTATGATGATCTGCAGTAGATCTTCTGACGTAGACTGAGTCTTGCTGTTTCTATTTAAAAATAGCAAGGCCTCTAACAAAGAAGAAAATCTGGTTGCTATTTATAGTATATATCACACGTGACGTGAATGATTGTACTTTAGTTTCCATCAGAACAAAACATAGAGAAAAGCAACTTTCCTCTTCTTTTTTGGCCAAACTGATGTTTTAGTGATGCATTTATCTGGTGCTATATTCTATAAAGTAGAATTTGATGTCTTCTCAAGTGGTTTGGTAGGCAGAACAAAACTGTACTCTACTGAGTGACACCTTTACTTTTAAGGAGGTGTGCCATCACTCACGTTTGCACATTTCATTTGAAAGTCTCAAAGGGAAAAAGTAAAAAAAATACAACAGTGCCTGAATGTAAGATACAGTACTCTAGGGCTATATACTATAGTATATGGCATAGATATGGAACGTCTTACTCTAGTAATTCAGCAAATTCACATTTAAAATGTCTCTCCAACCCTCAGGCATTGATTAACAAAGTTTAGGGAAATCATTTTACAATAATTTAAATGAAATTAACCAAGCAATGTTTTGTGAAATGAAGCAGCAGCTTCTCAAACCTATGAATGTGCAAACCAAGCAGTAGGATATACTACCATTCATATTTTAACAAGATAAATGATTGCCTTTCCGAGAAAGTATTTCCCTTCCCTGCCCCTGATATTGGGCTGAGCTAAATTACTATACAATTACATCTTGCTAAACGGGAGCCACTGCCTCAGCCCCTAAGACAAGTTCTCAAGAGTCCATTTACCTTTCAAAACATGTCATTAGACTGCTAACTTTGTTTGTCCTTAACTTCATTTTCAAGAGTACATATGACCATCCACTACAAATGCACAGTACTCTGACAATGTGAAGTCATTGAAATTGAATTGTCTGATAAAAAATATCTTAGATAATTGTGTTAAGACATAAACAATTCATTCTATTGGTGACAGTGTGGATACTGTAAGTGTCATGGCTTCAGAACAGCCAGAAGAGGGCAATGTTTCATTGAAGAACTGAGTTGACATTATTTGTCAACAAGCCACAGCCTTAATTGTGATATGCATTCTATTCAAGCACCTTTCAATTATGATTTGGATTAATTTGATGTCAAAATAAGCAAGTTAAGGAAAGAGCCAGAGCCAATCTGAGGTCATACACAAGGCATTTGTGAAATGTTAGCTATAGTGTTCATTTATTTATTTCTGTTTATTCTCTTTCCAAAATATCAGTGTTTTGTAAATCCTTTAAGAGGTGCTATCTATAGCGTATAAGAAAGTATGAATTGTGTTTAGTATCCTATACATGTGAATATACAGTCACAGGTTGTTGTGTGGAGTACTGTGGCACCAATGCAATTGTGTGTTACAAGGAGCTAGTCTTCTAACACCTGAGGCAGTCTCAGGTCCATGGGCCCATCGACTCAGGATCGCTGCTGGCATGAGAGTTGAAATCAATGAAATTATGACATTTTAATTACTATTGAATTATATTAAACATAACAATCAGAATTGGGCTGTATAACTTTTATTATTAAGTATAGACAGAAAAAAACAGGACAGGACAGGATTTCCGAAAACATTTCTATAACAGTTTCTATAACAGACAGTTATAGAAAATTTATATACTGTACAAAAAGCCTAAATTAGATAAAGGCTAACCGGATTTAATCAAATAATATTAAACACTGAAAACAGGTATAAATTGAGATTGAAATCTACAATCTATGGTACAATCTAAAGCCTAAGGAATAGTTTTAGTTTTTCTTTCAATTAATGACATGCTCTTCCTTCATGCATGATACTATTAACCCAGGAAGAACATGTCAGAAGGGCTATGACTCTTTTTGACACTGGACAATGGAAACATCTTTCAGCGTAGGTCCAGAGCACAAGAGAAATCGAGAGAAACCTTTTGAATCGCAATTGCTTTTTTTTATTGCAAACAAAATATTGTTTTATTTCCAAAAATTGCAAACAATTCGATTTGCAAACAAAACTTTTAGATTAGCAAAAGAAAGTAATACATATAACACATTCATTTTACTTGCTAAATGTGAGTATAGCAGTGCAGCACGTTTTGCTCTCAAATTTGTTTATTTTATTGCAGTTTGAAAAGTTTTGCCCTAAAATCTATTCTGTTTGATTGCGTATTAAATACAAATGTTATTGCATATTTTATAGTATTAAGCCATCATGATAGCATAAATACCACACACAGTCACACACACACACACACACACACACACACACACACACACACACACACACACGCATCATTTTAATTATAAGAGATATATTTAGTAACACCAAACAAATACAATTGTACATGTTGCTCCAAAAAACATTGTGATATACACTGTACTAGACATTAAAAAAGTATTGTACTAGTAGGCTACTGTGACAGATGGAATGCACATTATTGTACGGACATATTAAAGTGACCTTATTAGACAAAACAGTACACTGAATCTCTCATATGTACATTAGACAGCTTTCAAATTAAATAATGTAGATCAGTGTTTCTCAACATGGGGTCTGGTCTGGAGGAATACCAGAACACTCGCCCCAAAACACGCTCTCCCCGGGGAAAATCTGGCGACCTCGGAACCTCGGAACAGTCGCCACCAGGTAGGCCTATTCCTAAACGTAACCTCAGTAAACAATGCCTAAACCTAACCATATTTATAAACGTAACCTCAGTAAAACTATGCCTAACCGTAACTTATTTCTTATCCTCAGTAAAACAAATTCAAGAATACAAGAACCGCTGGGGACGAGCGGTCCGCGGAAAAGATCGAGGCTAGCATGTTTTGGGGCGTTCCAGGGGGTCCCCAGCTAAATGATTGATGGTTAGGAACCAAATTAAGCCTTGTCTGCAACTCATTGTGTACAAATGGAACCAAATGGAGCTGCATAACACACTCAGAATAAAATGAACACAGTATTTTACAGTGTAGATTGGGTTCCCACTTCCCAGAGATTTAAAAAAGAAGCAAACAGAGAGAGAAAAATCATTGCGAATGTTGCTCCAAAAAAACATTGTGATATACACTGTTGAATGTTGACAATCACTGGTCTGTTATGTGTCAGTTCTCTGTTGCCTGCATCCAGAACAAGGTCATAGATAGACCACAGGCCTCAAGTCATCAGATGGGCACCAGAGGGCTCCTTTGGGTCCGACTGGGGACTTAATTCTTGAACATGTCACACAGCAGTTTCTCCATGGGGGTGTTACCAATGGTCCTATGAAAGAACAGGAGCTCAATCCGCTCTGAGCCGACAAAACGCAGCGAGGGGAGGAGGAGTAGTAGTTTCCCAAACCTGCACAACAAAATAAGAGTTTTAATTTATGAATGTCTTCATGTACATACTGTAGTTACCAAAAAAAATCTTTACAAAAGAGTGGGAAAAGAATTTGACCGTAAAGTTGCATTCCAACAATACAATACAATACAATACAATACAAAATGCATTGTCCACTCCACAGGTAAAAGAAAAAAAAGCTAATTTGACAAATAATGTTAATATTTTTAATAATTTGATTGATCACTAATGTTCATGACAAAATACCACAATTTATTTCTACTCAGTCTGTATCACATTAGATCGGGGTCCACCTATGCTTTCTATGGCATAGGCATAGGTGAACGGGTTTCTGAACAGCCCACAGCCCTCCCATGAGACACAGACTGAGTAGGATTTTTTTTTTAATCATGAATAGGTAGTGTGAGCATTATCTGGATGTTTCAGTGGCATAGTGAGCATTACCTGGCTGTGTTTCAGTGGCATAGTGAGCATTATCTGCTGTGTTTCAGTGGCATAGTGAGCATTACCTGGCTGTGTTTCAGTGGCATAGTGAGCATTACCTGGCTGTGTTTCAGTGGCATAGTGAGCATTACCTGCTGTGTTTCAGTGGCATAGTGAGCATTACCTGGCTGTGTTTCAGTGGCATAGTGAGCATTACCTGCTGTGTTTCAGTGGCATAGTGAGCATTACCTGGCTGTGTTTCAGTGGCATAGTGAGCATTACCTGCTGTGTTTCAGTGGCATAGTGAGCATTACCTTGCTGTGTTTCAGTGGCATAGTGAGCATTACCTGGCTGTGTTTCAGTGGCATAGTGAGCATTACCTGGCTGTGTTTCAGTGGCATAGTGAGCATTACCTGCTGTGTTTCAGTGGCATAGTGAGCATTACCTGGCTGTGTTTCAGTGGCATAGTGAGCATTACCTGGCTGTGTTTCAGTGGCATAGTGAGCATTACCTGGCTGTGTTTCAGTGGCATAGTGAGCATTACCTGCTGTGTTTCAGTGGTATAGTGAGCATTACCTGGCTGTGTTTCAGTGGCATAGTGAGCATTACCTGCGTTTCAGTGGCATAGTGAGCATTACCTGGCTGTGTTTCAGTGGCATAGTGAGCATTACCTGGCTGTGTTTCAGTGGCATAGTGAGCATTACCTGCTGTGTTTCAGTGGCATAGTGAGCATTACCTGGCTGCTTGGGTGGGATAGTGTGAGCGGATGTGTTGTCCCAGCATCACCTGTGACTGGTCCTGGAGGTTCTCCACCTGCTCTGGATCCTTCAGTCCCCTAGTCTCTTTGGAAACAAAGACATTTTTACATTTTCATATCTTTTGCTTATTAGGAGCAGCGTTCATCAAAACAAACAGTTACAATTACAGTTTAGGTATTTAGACACTCTTATTAGCAACTTACGAGTGCAAAATCAGAGTAAGTTGAGTAAGCAATTCAATGAACCATAGTCAACAAACAACAGGGTAAAATGTCACATACGTAGACTGCAAAGAGAACATGTAGTGACTACATTCGGAGCTTGTCTTTATCACAAGCAAGCCAGCATTAAGAATAAGAGAAATGCATGGGGAGAGGGGATGGGATGAGCTGCAACAGATCTACAAGCTCACAATGTGTCAATGTAGATCGGTTATTTGAAGTATTTTAAAATGTTTTTCAAAATAATAAAAAAGGCAAAGAAGTTTAGGGATAAGGGGTAAAGCACCGGCGAAAATATAGGGCACATAAAAGCAGATTTCTCCTCACTCCCTCAGAAAAACACACTAACCGCCCTTGTGAAGTTAATTAAGTTACCTGGTTTGAAGAGGACTATAGCCTTGAGGCAGGCGAACTCTGTGGGATCCACAGCGAGGGCCTTGAAGCGGCTGAAGGCTTCCTGGAGAAGCCTCAGGTCCAGGCCGGTATAGCTGGCCTTGCCCTGGATGACGGGGCACAGGTCGGGCAGGGAGAGCAGCGGGCAGCTGTCCAGGGGCAGAGACCACTGGATGGCACAGAGCAGGAACAGCTCACTCCACGCCTCCTCTAGGAGGATGACCTAGAACAAGATGGTACAAGTAAGTACCACTGTAGATTAGGTGTGCTGTGGTGGTGTCAACAATGCATGTTCTGCAGCTCGGACAAAGTTTTGAGCTTTGTACACCAAAACACCTAAGTGTTACATTTTGATTTGAGGTGTTTTGGTTACGTTACTTGGATCCAGTGTTACTTGCATTGAGAAAGCAGGTTGGGTTTCAATACCTGATCCCTGAAGGGCAGGTTGGAAAACACTGGGAGGTTTTTGGCCCATTTGACAGACATGAAGAGCAGGCGTGCAGACGTTTCATAAATGTTCTCTGAGCTGGAGGGGTAGAGCGCCATGTGGTACTCTGACGACGCTCGCTCCGGCTCGTTACTGGTCACGTCAATGTTCTCGTCAACTGAAAGGGAGAATTTGTCAAATTTAGAGATTATACAATATTTGGATGTAACAGGCTATATATTATAAGGAATTATCTGTATGTGCGTGTCAAATACTGTATTATGTTATATCTGATTATATGCAAATCCCCAACTCATTCTATCTCATCTACTGTGAGATTTTGGTATTAAGTATTTTCTTACTCATAACACCACACCTTTCAACAGATTTAATCATCTCTACTTGTCGTAAAATAAATAAAATAATAAATAATAAAATCAAATAAATTGTACATAGAAAACCATTTATTTCTCATCTTCCTGTGTCCATATTATCTCATTGTAGTTTAATACATGGCTTATGTATTTCATCATAATATGCAATTGGTTATACTAACCAAAACCTTTATTACTAGTATGTACTATATAGCTTGACTATCATATGACCATATAATGATTGAAAGGGACTGAACATTTGATTTATAGAAACCCAACACCTCCACCCACAAACGGACCCAGCTCCTCACCGTCCTCTGGCTCCAGCTTGGCGCAGGTCTCGGCAGTCATGAGGCTGGCCATGAAGCGGTGGTTGTTCTGGGGGCTGCCGCAGCGCGTCGGCAGGACAGAGGAGCTTATGGAGGACGTGATGTGGGGCCACGTGATGACGCCAGTGGACGAGGTAGAGGAGGAGGAGGTAGGCTCTCGCGTGGTGGCCAGGTGCTCCTTCTCTGGGTCCAAGTCCAGGGAATCCAGTCGCACCTGTGCCGTGCTGCGGGGCTGTCGCTCGTTCTGTACGGCTGTGCACAGACAGAATGAGGAACAGAGAAGATGATGGTCGGGGAAGAGTGGATAAGAAGGGAGAAAGTTTTGAGATGTGGTAAACTGAGAACAGAGAGAGGAATGAAGGGATAATATTTGAAAATAAAAGAGGTTTGACACAATCAAACTATTCACACCATATCTACCATAACCTTTCAGACTTTAACATTATTTCAAGTGTTTGCACAGTTTGCTACTAAGAGGAACTTTGTTTCTTACGTTACAATTATTGACACAAATTAATGTATTTTCTTCATTAACGATTTAAGTTCTCATACAACTAACCGTCCTTATTCATGCCCGCTTGTAAGCATTTCTTCAGCCGACATGCCTGGCACTGGTTACGATGGGCTTTATCGACTGAGCACATGCCCGTTCCAGCCTGGCACCTGTTGAACAAGAGGCAGGGTTTACACTACAGTAAGTAGGCTACTCTTGTTTGAGCAATTTTGTGAAAAAGAATCCTTAATGGGCATATCAATTTCCACCAAGGTATAAATAACAATAATGAAAAAAGAAATGGGGGTGTAATAATTAAACAATTGAATAATTATAATGTATGTAATGGTATAAACACCCAAATGCCACCTATAACCTGATGCCAAAAGCATGACATTTCAATGGAATAAATAAAAGAGTGTGGACCTGTAAATGAGTCTTCTCCTCACACTTCTCTTGAAGAAGCCACTGCAGCCGTTGCACGCATAGATCCCGTAATGTTTGCCACTGCTTGTGTCTCCACAGACTCTGCAGAGCAGAGCGGGGCTCAGGGCTTTGCCCGGGGCAGGACTCTTGGCTGAAAGTCAACACGTACGGTACAGACAGTTAGATGTGGCATGTATTGTTTTGTACCTCCTGCCATCTGTGAGATCTGCAAACGTGCATGTGGCTTGAAAGTCACACAAACAATGGAGTTGTCCTGTCACAAAGGTGAACGTGAATCACTACTCGTGAGTCAATTTAACAAGAGTATAGCCATTCACAGCTGCAAATCTAATTTCGTGGCACACTGGGTACTTTACCCAGCACTACATTGATCTTCAGGTACTCTTAGTGACTAGATATTACTAAACATTGCCAGTTTGGGGCGTATTCACAAAGAATTGTAAACCCCGGAATAGCTGTGTTTATTTTTTGGCATCGAAATGTATTAGAGATAATACAATCAGAAAACCATTTCCTAATATATTATTAGTTTGTTTCAATAAATAAAAGATGAAGAAAATAACGTAATCTAAATATGGTTGCAAAGTTATAGCTTATGTTGGAGAAAAAATGATTACTGCAATAACACATTGATATATGTTGAATTGCTTGCTTGGCTGCATAGGCCCCTGTTCCTCCCACTAGCAGTGCATGTGTGTTGGTCTTACCGCCTCTGCTGTCATCCGTCCCGGGGCTCCCTGAGGACTCATGAGGGGAGGACGAGGACATTAGAGGGATTTTAGACAGGTGATGATCCTCCATCATTTTGACAGGGAACGTATTACAAATATATCTGATGTTTTGTTCTTTTCTACAAATGTTTTTTTAATCCCTTCGTCCAATATGATGTTTAAACGTTGGAGAGATCCCTCTGATGTGTTCCTTCGGGCGTTCACCAATCACCACAGTTGCAACAAAAAAAATAAAAATAAACACGAGTAAACGTCAGGAAAATTCCTCAGATGAAAACAGTTCCTGTAGGCCCCCGGTGGTCTCCCTGTCAGACAGGGCAGATGGCAGATCAGGTCCTTCTGCTCGTGTACGGCCTCCCTCTCCAATTTACCTTTGGACCCTTCTTCTGATGGTGCCTCTGTTCCTTTTGCTGCCTTTGGTGTACAGATACAGATGTAATGACGGCGGGTTGGCTATAGGATGCACATCTAAGGCTTGTTAACACGTCTGTGTGGCATTGTCCTGTCTCTCTTGGCAAAGGTCCTGTCAGCGTGTGGTGTGCGTTCTCCTCAGAGGCACGTTGTCAAAAAGAGCCCATGGGGGTGAGAGGATTAAGCCCCAAACGCTGTGTAAGCAGCAGGCTCATTTGTCCATCCTTTTAATCTTTACTGTTCATCTACTGGATCAATCAGTCACATTGCCCGGACGCCTGCCGCTGTTTTGGAGGCAAGTCTTCAAGCGCTTTAACAAACAATAACGCAATGAATTGCTGCCAACACGCCAGCTCTGGTGCATTAGAGTTGTACAGTAACTTTAGACCCATTTCCATGTGCCTCTTCTTCCTCTGCCCTCTCATCTGTCTGTGAGGGGATCCATCAGTCAACACTCCTCTATGGTGTCTGCATTTGAAGGGACGATTACCTGGGGTGCACATTATTATGTTTACCAGCCCCTTCAATTTGTATTGCCCTCTGTTTTCCCTCCTTGCCTCCAAATTCCATCTCTGTTCCCTGCCATATATTTGATCTATGTGATTGCCTTCCATTCATAATGACGTCCACTGTTTGGTTAGGAACTGCATATTAACTCTCATTTGATTTTTTTTTTTTTTTACAAACTACAGCTCATCCGCTTCTCCCAAGCCAACAGGACGAAAGGTCGCCGAGAGATTAATGGAACTGTGAAGGGCCCATGTAGGCCGGTACTAATTTGCTCATTTATGAAGGTCTCCATGCATTATTGAGCAGCTAAAATGACCATACCGGCCAATTGAGCACTATTTAAATAGATGTCAATTTGAAACCATGACCACAAGAATCATATCACATAGACGCAAGGCCCACAGGTGCCAGGAGAGTGAAACTGGGAAATATTACTTTTATCTTCTTTCTTTGTGAAAATGTTACACAATAATACATAAAGGTTAATAAAAATATACCTAAAGAGAACAGGCTATAAATATATTCTTATATAACAAGGTTGGATGGTCCTCCCTGACAGAGAGACGAGAACTCAGAACTGCATTGGCACCTGTTGTTCTTGTATAAAGCCATGCTTGGAGATTGTCCTAAATACATCTCATCTTTTCTGAAATGTAATGGGACTCTGAACCCCACGTCAAGTAATTTCCCCAAATTCAAGGTACAAAAAGTTAACTCTGAACTTGGTAGATCTGCTTTTAGCTTATGTTGCCCTAATACATGGAATGACCTGCAAACGACATTACAATTGACCACATTGGTACCCTTGAGTCATTTTAAAACCTTGGTGAGCATACAGACCCCCACAATATGTAACTGTTTTTAGATCGCTTTGAAATTTGTCTTTGCTTTTTATTTGTAAACCTATGTAATTCACATGTATACCTTTTGTTTGTCTTTTCCTGATATTCTGATGTATTGTGATGTTTTGTTTTGTTTTCCTATATTGTATTACTCGACAACACTGAGTTTAATTTCTAGAATAAATAAAACTTGAATGAATGAATGAATGAATGAATGAATCTGTGTCTGTCTGTCTGTCTCTCAGTATGCCCAAATATGGGTACTGCATTACAATAATAAAGAGAAGATTTCTGTTGAAGTTCCGTGAATGTCCTCATTCATGCATAAACGTGGACCAGAGTTCACTGAAAAGATCATATGGTATATGACCAGACCACCACTTTCACACAATGATTTCATCATTTGTTTCTTTACACAGTTGAGTGGCCACAGTGAATGATCTTAATCTGAAGACAATGGTGTTTAGCTTCTACTACTTTTTTTTTTTGTTTTCTTATAATTAGCGAATGAGATGTCAGACATCTGTATAGAGCCTATACAGTAAATAACTAATATATTTAGTTTGTGAGTCTGATTAATTACACATTCAATCTAGCATATTCCTAATACTTTGCAAATGCGATGGCAAAATGCAATCAAAATCTGTATGTACTGTATTTTCCATGCTTTAGTCTACACTCACCCACAAAATGTTCAAGCATAAAATCTGCTTGGTGCGCATAATTAATGTTGACCTCAGCAGGTCCCAACTCTGCGAGGAAATACTGTAGCAGCCTCAATAATTGGAAAAACACACTGGAAACCAGTTAAGTAGATTAGAAAACTGTAACATTATGTCCGCCTGCTTGGGGGACACCACGGGCAGAGTCAATAAGAAATGGGGGGGTTTGGGGGGGATGGGCAAGGGACACGATTAGCTCAAAAGATTAAAAGAGCACTACAGACACGTTCCTTGTGGGCATCTTTAGCCATATGGTGGCTACTCTTGTCATTCTTGGCCACAGCACTGTTGACCCCTGCAAGATTTCCACTTAATTAGTGTTCTGGTGTCATTGGGCTGCATGCTTCATGGATTTACCTAATTAACCACTTAAACCCTATAGTTGACCAGAGTCCCTCAGGGCTCTATACTAGTGACATTTCTGTTTTCACTCTACACTAGATATCCTGTCTGAAACACATTGTGAGCTTGTAGATCTGCTATTTCTTTTAGAAACTTTTTGCCACAATAGGGATGCTGGGAAGTGGTTAAATAAGTCATGTGTGATGAATCACTGGTGTGCACTAGGTCATGGCACATATGCTTGGCACGGCTTATTATCTTGGTGAATTGAATACACAGGAACACAATGGAAACAAGGCACAAGCCCTTATGGCTTGTGTTATCCTTTTAGCAACACTAGACCTGTACGTGCCCGTCGGCCACACGCGGTGTGGAACGCGTGTGTCAAATGTGAAGTCGGTTGGGCAAACGGTTCTCGAGTTACGTGCATTACAACCGTACACACACGCACGCAGACACGTGGCGCATGTACAGTAGGACTAGACCTGTACGTGCCCGTTGGCCACCAGCCTACTTGAGACTTTGAGAGCGATGGAACTTGGGAACCTAATAATAGCACCCGTTTTAACTATCTGTCTGTGTCCCACATGGAGATCTCTGTATTTGTCTGTCTGTCTGCCTGTGTGTGAAGAGTGCAAAATGACTGTGAAAAGTGGAGTGGTTAAGTAATCAATTTGCAGGTGTGGGGTTGGGATTTAGGCTGATTAGGTCCACTGGCAGAGCTGACCAGAGCCTTTTGGGGTGGTTCTGGAGAACTGTGGGTCCGACCGACTCGATACCGGGCACTGCACTCCCGGGGGGTGGAACGCGTGTGTCGAATGTGAAGTCGGTGTGGCAAACGGTTCTCGAGTTACGTGCATTACAACCGTACGCACACGCACGCACGCAGACAGAGACGTGGCGCATTTATAGTAGGATTGTAGTATCGTACCACTGTACTATTTGCAAAACTATTTTGCAAACTGTATTCAGTCAATCAATCAATCAACCAATCAATCTTGGGACTTCTCTGGTCTAGCCAAATACAATATACTGTCAGTCTGGGATGTCAGTGGACATTGCTATTCGCTACTCAACAATGAAAATTATTATCACTGAATTTGAAGTGCATTGTGCTAAAATATGCACATTACACTCACATCAGGAGATTGTATCTATTCTATAATAATGTATTATGAGACAGAATGATGACAAGCTCAAAGTTAGTATTTTCATTCTATCACTACCCTTCCATGTTTTGAATGTTCTAGATTTAATACTTTGATTTTGGTTATGCACACGCAGATCCGACACACCAAAGGTCTGACATGCGGAAACAACGGTCGAACATGCGCTGCTCCGTGCTTGCGGTTATGGTTAGGTTAGGGTTTGAGGAGTCTATGTTTTGAGGTAGGTTGTCGGTCTAATGACAGTCGGACCAATAGTATGTCGGAACTCATTCCATCTTGTTTTAGTCTCAGTTGGTATTTAGAAATAGCTTTTCTATGGATAACACAATCCTAAAATAATACGATCAACAGGATAATTCTTTACTTGACAATAGTAGTCACTTCACTTGAGATCAATGATCTGATCTCTTTTCTTTTATCAAAGACAGTGGGGATACAGTGCATACCTGCATTTCTGTGTTTGAGTGTTTAATTTAATTCATACATCCACACTGTGCGTAGCGTGGTATAGTGTGATATACACATCTACACTCGACAGTGTGGATGTATGACATTACACACTCATCTGCGAGTGCATCGCGCTTAGAATGATGACTCATTCTGTTAGCCATTGTTCAAATGGCCACCTGCAGCCTGCTTGCCGGGTCCATCAGGGAATTATCACAGACAGTCAGACACTTGACATAATCTGCTGGCCTGCAGTACAGAACGGTAGTCTGTAGTCTACCATTGAGACGTTGTACATGAAGACATGCTTACATGAGCAGGCCATAGATTATGCCAAGACATAAATAGATTAGGATTCAAAGTATGATTAGGCGCCATGTTATGTCTGGTCTACTTCATATGGATTGTTTATGCATTGTTATCTATTTTAAGTATCTAATCACTGCGTAATTCGGTAGATTATGAATCATTTATTGGTTGGCTGTTAATACTGTCTATTGTCTATTACAATATTGATAAACATTGTTTCTGTGATCCCTGCAGTGCTTCCCTTTCTCTTTTTAAACGTTTCACAACCTTGTCCTATGTCTTATTAATACATTTTAACAACTTTTGTCCTCTCTTTTCAGAAGACTAAGCCTTTCCTTTGACCCGTGCAATAACAAAATGCATGGCCTAAAAGCGATGGTGGCCAGTGACCATGTGAATATGGTATCACAAAACCATTGCCGCTAAATCGGTCATCTAACTTTATTTACATATTTAGACCATGGTATATTTTTACAGGATTCTTAAATTACAAATTGAATTACCGGTATATGGATCTCGAGATCCACATGGGAACGGCTTCAATGTGGATGTAGGATTTCATGTTGCCAGCCTGTTACGTCAGTGTATGTATGACGTACTGTCTGACTCTAAATGTGGGCATGATTTGAACCCCATCTGAGCCCCATTGACTTCCATCGATCCAGTGGTTATGAGAATAACTCTGGACAAACATACAGAGACTCTTATTAGATGGTTAGTCCTGCAGAGCCACTCCATAGAAACAGAATTATATTCTAAAACACCTTTGAAGACGAATAAACTCTCACCATGTTTCTGGACAATACATATTGGAAACTACCTGGAACATACTCTAAGAGTATCACTTATGATAATAGTTCACTCATATATTTTAAACTAAATATGACCTGACAAACAATCACTTCTGCCATCTGCAAGTGATTATTTCCCTCGGAAGGGAACGGACATCATTAACCGTGCTTAGCAGTGTGGAGGATGTGTTCCATGGTATTTAATGTTCATACAAATTCCTTTCCAAAATGAACTCTTCTTCACTATACTACTACTACTATTAATAGAATGGAAAAGTTCTTAAGACCAGTTTTTCTCAAATCTCATGAGAAGTTAGAGTAGCCTTTCTGCATTGTACCTTCAATGTACAAAGGTGAACACATCCTGGTTTGATATCTGTAATTCTCTTACTAATGTAGCACTGCCCTTTTAAGGGTAGTGCATAAAGGGGATGACCATGGTTTGAGGCCTCATGTCAGAAGCCTGATTTGAATGTTTGTTGGGGTACCTGGAGGCATGGCGTGTACAGCCCGCCCTATAGTACTTGGTAAGAAATCCTCAAAGCAAATGTTGATGCTTTGATGGTTCTATTTTTAATTGGTGACATTTTATGTTCCATTTACAGAGTTGGGCAGGTGTGATGTTTTGTGAGGGGGAGCTCAGGAGCTGGGACGTCAGTAAAGGTGAATGTGTTTATTTTCCTTGACAGAAAATATACATGTACATTTTCTATATCCGGCATGTTATTACCCCTGCCCCCCATCAAGGTCACGACAAGACAAATAAAACGATACAAGACAGCCTAATTTATCCTCTGTATTCCAGAACCTGCAGATCAGGTCCTTTCCTGGTTTATATTCAGTGGGAGTCAATGTGATCTGTATCCATTATGGGGGGGTGGGGCTTAAGTGTGCTTATAGTGTGCTTAGATCTGATATGTCTGATATGGCCAATGCTGACGATGACTAGTGTGCATGGCCGCATCTCGCACGCACGCACGCACGCACGCACGCACACACACACACACACACACACACACACACACACACACACACACACACACACACACACACACTCTGGGAGCAGATTCTAACCGTCTGCCTGGTTCAAATTCAAATCACTGGACAAAGAACATCCTGATGTGTAAGCAGAGAGAGGTTTTCAGCAATTAGAGTTTGTATAGTATAACGCCAATCATCATTTATGTGATAAATAGTAACACGACTACTCTTCTAGTAGTCGTGTTAGAATTTAGGAAGTTGCTAATGCTGCATTGTTGAAATTCTCTATCTCTTAGGCCCACTGGCCACTGTGTTCCAATACCGTCAAAGCTTCCGTTGCCTGCTGTGTGTGCATCACACACATTTTTCTTCTTTGTGCATTTGCATTGCAAAAATGCCTCAACCGGTGTGTAAGGTTGTCACAATTATTACATAATCATTGCAAATTATTTGAGATAATCACAATTATTTCATCATAATTGTCATAATCGTGTCCATGTTGAAAAATGTTCATGCATAAAAAGCTGAAATATCGGATCTACAATTGTTACTTGTAGATCAGTAAAAAAATTATTAAAATGCCAGTATAATTTCTTGATATATTTCAGTTATTTGCCATATCTGCCCCATGCACGTTTTTATTACGAAGCCTAAAAGCCAAACAGAAATGTAATTTCTTCCCAATTTCCAATGCCAAAAACACAATTAAATCGTAAATCACAATTATTTGTGTGACAATTAATTGACAACTTAAAATGAAGGTGCACAATGGTGACCGCCCTACCGGTGTGTGTGTGGTCTACTCTGTGCCAGTGGCTGGCAGTCTGTCCTGACCTAGATCTCTGACAGTAACCAGCTGCTTCCTAAGCGACATCGCGCTGCCATCAGCAGAACGGGGTGGCGCCCAGCGCCGGGGGAGATAAGTGTCAGATTGTAGCACGCTGAGCTCCTTGCTGTAGCTCAAAAGCCCTCGGCTTGTTTAGACATACCGGTATAGCACCTCAACAGCCTGCTGCTTGTTGTGTCATCTTCCAATTGCCTGTTGCATTTTGAGGGTTTCAGTTCAGTTTCACATGAACAAATTGCAATACAAAAAGTTAGTTTGACAACGATATGGATGCGTCTCCAATTTGCTTCTTGTTGAACTTCTCCCTAAATGGATTTATATTAGTATTTCTTTTAGCAAGAAAGCCTCACGAAACAGAAAATATTAATTAGACTTTTTTTTAATGTATTTAAGCTCATATAAATAGTCTATCAAGCCCATCTACATTGTAGCTTTGCATTACAAAAATTACACAGATTAATTAAACTAGCCTGGCAGATGGTTATAACCTGAAACACCTAATTTAACTCAATGCACTACTACTGAGGATTAGTAGATGACTTTAGATTAGGGCCCCCCTAGAAACATAGGAAACAAGAAGATTAGGGTAAATGGGAGAACTGAAATGACCCTTTAGTTCTTTAGGCATGCTAACATCCATCTTGATTTTAAGGAATCAAATACTGTAGGTGTTTTCAACGTTTTTCATGCCATGGACCCCCTAGCCAAGAGAGAGATGTGCAAAATTGTGTTGCAGAGTAAACTTTTTCATACAGTATATATCGTCATACTTGTTTAACAGCACTATCATCAGTGTAATAATTGTTCGTTTGTTTACGCATGATCTTTTCTAATACTATGTTGGATTCAATCACTTAAACCCTCTGTAGTAAACCTGACCTGATTTAGCCAAGAGTGTCTGGCTACTTGGTCTGCTCTTTCCCCCCCTCTACACCAAATCTCAAAATGCGATGTGTTGTGAGCTTGTAGATTGGTCTCTAACTCTAATATATTAAAGTTTAACTCATGTTGCTATGATTAGGTGATGTAATGATGATGTAAAACAAACGGTGTCAAAACAAACTAAATTCTCTTTATTGTTAATGGGATTTAATTTAAAACAAACATTAATTTCTCAAACATTGAACTAAAAACAAACATTAAAACTGTATAGGCTATACTGTAGGAGGCCCCCTCAAAAAACAGAAGAAGAAAAAGGAACCATTCACACAAAGCTTTGGCAGCCACTATAGATAGATGATTATTCCTTGGACAAATTCACTTGTACTTTGATTCTATCAGTGGATGCATTTCAAGTTAGTCAAAGTCAAGCATGATTCTAATGGTTAACAGTGTTAAAAAAATATGTCCTAACTGCTAAGCGCACCTCATAATAATCTGCAATGATCCGTGTTGATATCTCTTTACCTTTTCCACACCTTCTGCATGATTAATAATTAATTAAATAGCACTATAGAGCTATAGAGGCTGAACATGTGGAGGAAACTATAACCAACCAATATCACGGACAGACTTAATGCAACAGTTAGTGCTTAGTCAACACAGATGCTGTCCCTAAATGCGTCATGCAAGCCAAAACAACACACTCCAGCAACAAGAGCTTATGACCAATAGGCCTAAATGAAGCCAGCTGCCTTTCCCTCATACAGGTTTTACCGCCTTTTCTTTTCCTAATTCATCATGCCGTCTAATCGGCTCAATCATTATCCAATTGATATCCATAACCTCCCCATTTCCTAACAATATTACTTAGCTTCAAACACATTCAATACAATATCTCCAAATGCCTTTTTGGTTAATCCCTTAAATATCCCATAAATTAATCAATTCATAGTACAATGCAGATTATATTAAATCCTCCACTGTATTTCCTGAAACACATCATAGGCTAATCCAATCCAATGATATTGCTTTAGTGTATTTAAATTGAGTGTTCTGTAAAGAATATGGCTTTGCTTATAGAACCACCAAATTTCTTTGGAGGATCATAAATGTTTCACCTCATCTTGATTTATCGTATATTTTCTCATCTAACCTCATCGTAGGTTATCTGACTTATAGATGGTAAAGATAACATTTGACACTAATGGCAGCAGCTACCGGTTCTGCTAACAGGTCATGGCGGTCAACATATTATTGTCCTCCTGTAGACTGTGATGCTGATGAAAGGCGTCAGTGGAGGATTAGGGAGCAGTGGCTCATGCAAGCGAGTGAGAGTGTGGCCCTCTAGAGGGAACGTGCCAGACAAGACGCTTTGCAGGTCTTTGAGCTGGTGACACACAACTGGGTAGCTGACTGACATCATCGCTGGAGGAAGGGGGGGAAAGGGCATGCAGACATTCTGTGCAGATGTTCTCATGCAGGCCTCGTACACATCGATACTATGCATGCCCTCAAAAAGGTTCTGCACGTGATACTCGGCCCGGAGACAGCAAAGACACAACACGTGCAAATGACTCATTATTAAGTTGATCAGGCGTCATAGATTTAGCTGGCAGCTGCTCACATGTTCTGGTATGAGTCAATAGGGTGTATTAGAATCAAACTTTATAATTTATAATAAACTCATATTTTTATTCAATGTTATCATTAGACATCATGTATTGACTGTAGAGTCTCTCAAGCAAGTGTGTGTGATGCCTAAACAATGCACCTGTTATACCAAGATACAGTAGTTTGGAATTGTCCAAAGTGGTAAAAAAAAAAAAAAAATCCTGTAACTGTTCAAATAATTAGGTTTGGTCTGTAAGCCGCAAATGGCTCATCTGGTATTTAGTGTACAGATATTAGCCACAAAGTACAGTATAATGCAAAAAGGGTAAAGAGGGCAATAAAATGGATTATTGATGACCCTAAGAATACATGTGTCAGATGTGTGGTCTTGAAGCCATATTGTGCAATGAGTATTATATCAAATGAAAGCTGGCGATGACATAGTTTCAGTGCCAAAAGAACACAACTGAAACGATTACCTATAATAAAAGAACAACTGAAAAACCAAACCGAAAAACATGTTAGTTTGTTTGGTGCCAAAAAGGCATAAGCAGCAGAGTGTTAAAAAGTAGCCATATGCCCTTTTGGTAGTGAGCATAGCATTGTGGGTAGAACATTCTTACCCATATGGTAGCCTAAATCTTTATTATAGTTATATAAATATTTTTAAATGCATATCCCTCTAAGACCCGCATTAATTTCTACTTGCAAAAAATTGATTTCAACCTTACTACTACTTTGTACTACTAGGACTAAGACTAAAAATCACACCAGTGTGAACCAAGTGGTGCAACTCCCGTCTATTGGTTCTCTGTATCGTTCCAATTTGTATCGTTCCAATTTCTTCTCTGTATCGTTCCAATTTCTTCTCTGTATCGTTTGCGTCCAGCAGGTGGCAGCCATGTCACATACTTCTCTCGTTCCAATTTCACGCATGCGCACACCACTCGTGCTCACACAGGTACACACATCACAAACAGGTACACGGACATTGCATGCTGGATGTAGAAGTGGTTGCACCACTTAAAAAGATGTAAAAAAAAAAAAAAAGTTTGATGAAAAATGTATAATAATTATATAATAATTATATAATTATATAATAATTTAATAATTTACATTTGGGGGATATCTTTCACAATAATGAATAAAACATGTTCTAGACATTCTAATGATCACAAAAAACATATATTACAATTATTTTACTTACTTGTATTAGGGTTAAAGGTCAAAAGTCATAGGTTACAAAATGTTCAAAATTGCTGAGTCCAGAAACTTTTAATTTGTGTGAATTTCAGCCTCTGTGGGGGGTATTTGTATGCAAATATCATGACCAATGGCATTGAAATGGCATTGCAATGAACATCACTGATGACGTTTAGGCGAAAAAAGAACAGAAAAAAATAATAATAATTAAGTAATTAATTAAAATATAACTTGTTGCTATAAAGCAACACTGGGTCTTAGAGGGATGTTACTATTGTACTACACTACAATACCTGTAGTACCTACAGGAACAGGTTGCTGGTTGCATCAACCAAAACAAAGAAATTGAGCACCATGGACAGTAAACAAAAAAACTAAAACGAGGCCCAGTTGGTTAGTCAGTCTATATGTCTGATACATTGCCCATAATCGGCAATGGCACATTGCTTATAACAAGATATATTGGTGAGTGTCCATGTGTGATGGTCATTAGAAATTCTTTCTTTCTTTCTGCAGCAAAGCAACATTCTTAATTGTCAAATAGAAATTTGTCTTAAAGATATTGGAAATGTGTTAATAGAAGTTGCTATTTGATTCACATTCGTCATATCATTCCGAGGTCACAGAATGTGCACCTGACTGAAAAATCACAATAGTATGTTTTCAATAACGCTAAACCTTCGCTGCTGTCCCACTCAGTACATCAGCATCCAGAGAGCCCCATGCCATGTAATCATGTCTTCTGGAACTCGAGCTGTCCCTCGACAGATCACTGTGGTCCCTCTCATTATCTTATCTCCCTTTGTAACCCGCTGTAATTCCCCTCGCTCATGATTGATGATGTCGCTGTCTGATTACACCAAGACAAAACCCCATTAAGATCACCTTTCCTTTCCCGGGGACAACTTCTCAAGGTCTACTGTAGAGGCAAGGGTTTCTATGAACTACTTTAAAAGATGCTGTTTACCCTCCTTCATACACATGTTTATTTTCTACTCCCAATGAGCACCACTGTCACTGCATACTGGCAAGACAAGAACAGTGTACAATGGTAGTAATATTAGCCAGACTAATAGTCATGATATGAAATTTCCTTTAGAGAAAGAATATTATACTTTAGAAATACTGACAAGCTTGACTAAACTGAATAGCAATCCTCTAGTCTAGATGCACCTACTGTATGATGTGGCGCAAAGTGGCTGTGACATGATGTGGAGCAAAGTGGCTGTGATAAGGACAAAAAGAAACATGGGAACAGTGGTATATAAATCATTCAAATCGCAGGCCCTTCGGCTGGAGATCAGGTCCCGGGCTTGTCTCGCACAAATCAGATAGGTAACCTGTGCTCTTTTGAAAAGAGACAGTGGGTCCCATCTCTCCGTGCACCAGGTGGGGACAGATGCCTCATTATCGATGCCATGAGGGACAAAGCCAGCCCGGCACCCGATGCCCCCACACCGGCGTCTGGTTTCCGAGGCGACGACATGAGGCGGCCCTGGGTTGTTGCAGGACCGGCCTCATCTCTGACCTCAGCGAGCGCAGGTCGCTCAAAGAGTCACATTAAACTTTCAGAGGGTCCAAAGGTCCCCGTCAGGAGTGTTAACAACAGCATTGTCCCAGCCCTCCACTGACTCAAAGAGCCAGTGTAACAAGGCACCTATATATGCCCCCCCACCTCAAGGCCACGGTTGCCCCCCTGGGTCCACAGATAGAGTGACACAGTAAAAGTCCACCTAACGGTGTGTCTTTGTATAGTATATGAGAGAGACACACACACGTACATAGAAATATAATACGTTTTCTCATTTTTAATTGCACCTGATCAGATACATTTGAGAGTTGGCATAATAGCAATAACACAGGAGTTTGCAGTATATGTTTGCAGAAGCAGCAACTACTGTACTGAATCTGTGCAGCCTGCCCTGCATTTTAAATCCTGTGTCGTAACTGGGGTATCTAGCTCTTTTGAGACAGCTCATAAACATTACAGTTCCGCATTCAAAATGAATATCCATTACTGAATATTTCTCAGAATTGTTTTCTTTATGTTCTTGTCATTAATATTATTATTTATTCAGCTATCGCGGACTATCACTTGTGGCCCCTCAACAGTGGATGGTGTAAAGTTATAACATCCAAGGCCTTAAACAGAAGGTTGCATTGTCCCAGCATGAATTTGTAATTATGCCGTTATGTAAATATCTGCTCACCTCAGTCTTCTAAATGTATTTGTTGTTTCTGGCATGTTTTACAGATCCTTTATTCTTTACAGAAAACAGATTATCCCCTTTTTGTTTTAATGTACTGGCCTATAGGATACAATCTGCTGCAATTACTTTTGCCATGATTGTCACGTTGCATCATTTATTTAAAAAAAAATAGCAGCATAAAAATCACACCAGTGGCATCTGTTGCATGAACAGCCACTTCCTGCAGAGTAAAGCTGTAAAACAATAGACCTCCTACTGTTAGAACAAGGATGATTATCTGGGATTGTCAAAGATGCAATAATTCAATAACAAACTACTTTTGGAAAACAAAGAAACACCTGCTGCAGATTCTGTGAAATAATTCAAATGGCAACTGAGGTAGCAGGAAATTGTGCAGATAAAATGAAGGATGACAAAAATTGCAGTCTGACTAACAAATTTGCAGACATACAATAAAATATTAACCAATACATTGTCTTTACACTTTCTCATCACCTGGCCCATTTTAAAAAGAAAGTAGGATTTACCACCAACTCAAAGCGGAATATAGACTACCTGCCCAGTCTGACACAAATGTAATCTTACAAGCAGATAAAAGATAAGGCATATTAGCAGGAAGCTACAATTACCTTCTGCTCTATCATTCACTTCAGCCCAGTCTGCAGCCTGAACCCCACTTTACAAACACGGTTACAAACAAACAATTTAACATAAAAGCACAAGTATCACCCGGCAAACAAACATGACTTTGCTGCCCTCTAGTGAGTATTTGCAGAATTCATACCATCTCTTATGTTGGACTATCTGAGTCAGAAGAGCCTCAGAAGAAGCCTAATTTGAGAAGTCTGGTCATTTTCCTGCGATTGCATTTCTAGAACGACAACAAATTTACTAGATTGATATGACACGTATGAGACGCAACTCTTACAGTGGTCTTACTCTTCACCCTTTTGGGGTTCAACAAATGCTCAATATTATAATGAAAGTACAGTAAGCCATACAAATCCAGCAATTATTAATTTACATGAATTATTGAGGATTTTAGGCAACACATACAGTAGTTAAAAAATATATATGGAAGGATATAAACGGCAGGCAAAAGTGGAAAAAAAGAGTGCAGAAATATTGAAACAATGGATGCAGAAGAAGCGGTAGAACTGTGAAATGCTTCGGCAGCAGCACCCCCACCAAAAATTCTATCGATAACTACCTGTATATTCAAGTTCATTGGAGGCACAAAAATCTAAATGATTTATTTTAGTCCAATGAAAAATTGCCTTATTTGACACCTGGTGCAATCAGAATTTGAAGGTTTTCAGAAACCTTAGGTCAGGCCCTAGAAGGCGTTCCCAGATTCGGCCTCAGGCATCAATGGGTAAAATAATAATAAATAACAGAAAAAGGCTAAATTAAAATAGCGATGAATGATGTGTGTGCATTTGGTAGGGTTGCAAAGCATCTGAAAATTCACAGAAAGAAATCACAGAAATCTTCTGGGAATTCCCTTCCTGGAAAATTGCGGGAATGGAATTAAGTCTTGGATTTTGGGAATGTACACAATTTCATTATAATTTTAAAAATGTACATAAAAAAAAAAAAAACGAAATCACATGATGTACTGCAAACTAATCAGTATGCTATTTTCAGCATACTATTGAGTGCATACTAAATAGTTTCACTTCAGACATACTACAGAATGTTAAGATAGTACCCCATCTGGTGACAGAGGAGAGGCACTACAGTGACTACACACTAAACCCTTGCCACTGTGGGATACAGTATACACAGTATAGCACCATAGTGTCAACTGTTGCATGCCAAAACATATTTTTTAACAAATCTGTTTGGGGAAAACTCATACCAAGGCACGCATCAGGCTGACCAATGATAGAGTTTAAAAAAAATGTTGGCCAAAATCTCAAGTTGGCCACAACTTGAGACTTTTTGAGCCAGACACATGCAGCGCCATCCTCAACAAGTGTGCATGGTGAAGATGCTGATTGTCAACATGAGACATGAGTCAGACTCATGCCTCATCTTCACTATCATCATGGCGGATATCGTGGCCTGGGGCAGTAGTTTCAGGTAATGTTTTTGTAGTGTATTGTTAAATGAGTCAAATCTCAATGAGTCGAATATCACTTAATAAGGCATCCGGTTTTGACACTACAGAAGGCCATGGAGAGGATATTGAGGCTTCAGAATCCTTTTTTCTTTTTTTGTGCAAGACATTCCCAGAATTTTGCAACCCTACCTGTTTGTTTCATTCCTTGTGCTCCTCTTTGAATCCACGTAGAAAGAGGTACGTGAACACTGTTGTGTTTATAGCAAACTGGACGAAGCCAAAGGAGGAAAAGCCATAGTTTTCATACATGAAGCCACCGAGCGTTGGTCCAACGGTACGAAGCAGAGACTGCTCAGAGGCACACAGTCCCAACATCGTTCCTGTGTGCAGGGAGAAACCGGGTTAGACAATTAATTACACAAATCATTTAATATATACATACATAAGTACTGCATCACAAATCATTATTTCTTAATTGTCTGTCATAAGGACACTTGGATCATAATAATGTGAGGTCGCTCACATCTAGGCCTGCCTGTGGCCACCGGCCAATCCTCCCTTAAGCTAATTCTAATAAGATAAAGCCAAACATTTGGTCAGAGACTACCTTCAACAAGACAGAGCACACTTAATTGTCTATGTAAAAATATAAACTTATATACTTCATTGACCGGTGTAGCCCAGGTGTTTATACCGGACCCGTTCCGTCCAAAGATAGCTGATCTACAAGCTCACAATGTGTGACCCTCTCCCTCCTCAGGATACCACTAATGCAATTTTGCAATTCGGCTGACAATGGACATTGACAGCTAAATGAATCCAGTCTATGTGAATAGATCCTTGTAGGTTCTCTCCAGTAGCAAACAGATACGTGTTGTGTTTATCACAGCCCACAGTAACATACTGTACAATAACCTCAGATAGCTACATCGATTCTCATCACAAGAACACATGACAAAGCCCTGCAATGAACTACAAATTGCAAGATTCAAAATATTTCAATTTTAGCATGTTTCCCCCAACGATGGCAACAGGCAGAATGTCCACATCAATCATTTTTTATCAGTGTTTGAATTTATACAATGGTTCTCAAAATGTATAGACCGATTCACAGAGGGTTTCCTGGGTGCGGCCATTACTGAGGTGTACCATTAAGTGCAGCAGCACTGATTAGCTACACCTGGTCTACAGAGCACCTGCACCATGTATTACACCTCAGTAATGGCCGCGCCCAGGGCACCCCTCTGTGAATCGGTCTATAGATTTTACACAGTGCTTGTGTTTTACACTGCTTCTCCGTAGTTTTGGCCCGTGTTCAAGGGTGTGTTCCGTGTGGAGGCGGAGTGTAATACAGGGTCGTCAGAGCCAGGAAATGTGTCACACATGTGCAGCCTGGCTCACTAATCTCTATAAGATGGCTGCCGATGTCTTTAAAAGGGTAAGGTTTGTGTGGTTTTACACGGGGCAGCGGTGGCCGAACGGTTTGCGGAGCGGTCTTGATACCGGAAGGTCGCTAGTTCGTAACCCCGGACCGGCACGTTAAAATTACCACCGCTGAAGTGCCCTTGAGCAAGGCATTGAACCCCTACCATGAAATGTTCTATGCGCAGGGCCTGGCTGTAAACAAGTTCTTGAGCTTGAGTTCTTGAGTCCAGTTACACTGGGTAAATATAGTAACTTTGCTTCTTTGCTTTGCTTTGAGCGTCATCTATTGTTGCAAGGTTATGAAAATACAGAAAAGACACGTTCTACACCATAACATGCGTTTGCTCCATAGTTGCACTGGTAGGCAAACCGGAGCCGGAAGTTTGATGGAATGTTTGGACGTCAATGAAAGCCGGATGGACGAGCTTATGAATAAACAATATTTCTTAATGTCAGATAATGTGTCAAGACATATCACTCATCATTATGTACGTTTTTGATTGGGCAATATGGGCTGTCAAAACATGAGAATTGATTGACATTGTCATTAATTCACAGTCTAGTGATGGGAGCCCATACCTGAACCCGCTTATTTTTACAAAGGTTGCAAATCTTGCAGTCTTTCTTATCGTTTATTGATAAGCTTGTCCAACCGGCTCTCATTGACTTCAAAACATTCCATCCACTCCCACAGCTCTGTTTTGTTTCAAGGTCTGTTTCTAACAAACGGGGGCTCGTCTTTAAGGAAGTGTATGGACCTTTATTATGGTATTTCCTAGACTCATTGTTTTTTTTGCCTGATTTTCTAGTCTAGAAAACTGGTTAGAAATTATTTGGGTGTCCAGTGTCGCAAAGAGAGAGCCAGGGAGATATCTGTGGAGGCTGAGTTTAACCAACTGTTTGTTCCTGGGGCAGGGCATACGGGTGTTACCTGATTTCATTTCCCAGTACATTATCCCCCACTGGGGCTAGTTGGTTTTGTCATTTTCACCTTTTTTGTGCATTATTAGCCAAGCCATTGAGTCTTGGGCATACCTCCATGGCTGTCTATGTAACTAACAGCATTGCGTGTCTTTACTCTGCCATTGGGTTTGTGTGGTCTTTACACAGAGGGAGAATTTATGTAGTTATTTATTTTTTATGCATTATTATGCGGAGATAAAGCAGTGTGATTTTCTTCCAAAATGAGGCAGATTATTCAGCAAATAAAGTCATCAACCTGTATAAATGAGTGAGGCATAATATTCACAGATGCATTTTTTGGGATTGTTTATTCGTCACACCCTCCGGTGTGTAAGGACCTTTTAAGTGTTAAAAAACGCCAGAGTCTGGAATTTATAGATCCAGGTTGCTTCTTGTTTCAATAATAGCTTATCAATGTGAGCCCTCGTCTTAATGAAGCTTTTTCTATCTAACAGCACAGTGAAGAGAAAGGATGCTTGGCTTCTATAAAGGGTGCAGTGGTTTTGAATTTGTATCTTACCAGTATCAGACTGAGGAACACCCTTGGTGAGCATGCTGTCAGTGACCACGTTGAACATAATCCCTGACAACATCATTGGTATGGATATGAGGCAGAACTGGAAGACACTTTGCACAAAAGCCTGACAGGAGGGAGAGATGAAAAGCAATACATTTAGCAAAATCTCAGATTAACAGATTATACCTACAACAGCATATCAAAATGTGTATGTGTGTCTATAGTAGTATAAATAATAATAATGTAGTACCTTTCAAAATAGAGGACATAACATGATCGTGTGTGTGTACACGTGTAGAGATATCTTCTACTGTACCTGTATCAGTCCCACCGCAGATGAGAGGCCGATGGAGAAGAGCAGCAGTGAGTACTCATTGTATCTGCTTGTAAGACGACCAACCACTCCTCCCTGAATGAACTAAACACAATACATAGAATTATCAGAATGTACCGGGGCAGTGGTGGCCGAATATTTTGCGGAGCGGTCTTGATACCGGAAGGTCGCTAGTTCGTATCCCCGGACCAGCACGTTAAAATTACCACCTCTGAAGTGCCCTTGAGCAAGGCATTGAACCCCTACCATGAAATGTTCTATGAGCAGGGCCTGGCTGTAAACAAGTTATTGAGCTTAGTCCAGTTACCCTGGGTAAACATAGTAACTTTGCTTTGCTTACTGTATAGTTTACCTCTAAACATCTAACCACTCTCTTTTTGTATTTGTTACTATCTCCTTACATAGGTAACATCATCCTCCACATTGTAGAAACAAAGAAAATGTAAGAATACAAAATAAAGTAGCAAAATATCCATAGCCTATATATAAATTATATAAATCTATTTAAATTGGGCTTTCAAAGTGTCTTAGATGTCCCTTGAAAAAGGACCCATTTATAATTGACATTTTCCTAACCTTTTAATTTTATTTTAAATATCAAAGCTAAAACAATTGAAAAATATTGTTCCACTTACCATTTGTAATATGCCAAAGTAGGCTAGCAAATATCCATTCTCTTGAGAGTTCAGTTCAAAGACGTTGATTGCAATTATGGAGAACATGACTTGAAAAATACCTAAAAACAGAAGCATGTTTGTTCTTTTTTAGTTTCCAGGTATAGCCTATCAGGAATTGTTACAATAGTTCTTTGCCTTCGATTCTACACACAAACAGGCATTTGGGGGGCGTGGCCGAGTCTGCCATTATCTTGGAGGTGCAAACAACACAATGAGTTTTGTTAGAGAGATTATATACTGTACAGTGATGTACGTTTCTGTACTAGTGCAAAACTATGAATAAGTATTGTACCAGTGTGTGGATGAAAGATGAAGACAGGATATCCAAATATTTGTTTTTCAAGCTCCTGAGCCACAAAAAGGAGACAAATCCAAGTAACTCACTTATGTGACATTGGTTCCCTTCATCTATTCACACGTACTAGGGTACTAATAAGAAAACCACATTAACACAACAAAATCCAGTCTTAAAATGGAGTGTGTGGGAGTTTAAAAATCTAATTTTACAAGCTAATTCTTCCTATCCCAGACTAACACTCAGTATTTTACTGTGTACGTGAACAACCTGAACATTTAAGCGTTAGTTAGATATTATTATTTAAATATAATTTCCTGTAAAACCCACCTGCAGGAAGGCCTGAGATTGACTTCACAAGGAATGTTCTAGCCACATTAGGATACTTCATTAGTCTTGTGATTTCCCCCAGATCGAATACTGACTTGGCATTTTTTTCTCCTGCAGTGGATTTAACTGTCAAGAACACATAATTTGCATAAGTTAATCAATTGTAGGTTTTTGTTGTTGTTTTCACCAAGACATTTGGAGGTTGCTAAGAATCGGGTTTGAAAAACAATTTGCCACAAATCTATTGAACAAGAAAATACAATTTAGCAAGTCACTCTCTCACCACTATACCTACTAGTACAGTGAGCAGTCCAATCCAATCCCCTTTAGAGTTTTCTCATTGTTGGGTTACTATAGTAAGCATATAATAACTCACAGTAACAAATTAAACGCAATACATTTGTTATTCCTTAAGCTCATGGCATGGCCATGTTGTATGATGTACAGTAGGAGCCAAAACTGTGCCTTACTCTCTGTGCTGTTCGGTTGAGCTTGTATTTTAGTGCTTTTTGGAATAAAATTTAGAACCAGCAGTAAATTGACGAAACTCCCAACAACACCAACGAATGAAGCAAACTTCTCCCTGGGAAAGTTCAATCAAAATGACATATGCGAGAAAGAGAAGGTGGGAAAAAAATGACAATTTTGTCACACAAACTAGAGGGAGCATAAACATGAAAACAAACTACCCGTAATTTCCGGACTATAAGCCGCACCTTTTTACCCATGATTTGAACCCTGCGGTTTATACAACGGTGCGGCTAATCTATGGATTTTTACAGCTAACGCAGAGCCATCTAAGGCTCTGAGCTAACGAAACGGCCACTAGCGGGCCACCTGCGGCTTATAGTCCGGTGCGGCTTGTATACGTACATATTTGGGATTTTCCCTAAATTTGGCTGGTGCGGCTTGTATTCAGGTGCGCCTTATAGTCTGGAAATTACGGTAAACAGATTTTAATCTCTCTGAATAGACCAACGATTCAACGGCATTGTATAAAGTTCCTTTACATTCCAACAGTTGTTAGATTGCAAATGTTCTCAGAGGAAGATATTTGAAGTGGAATACTCACCCATAATGAGTTGTGATAGTACCACCTAATGTGGAGCCAGTGATCATACCAATACCAAAACACAGACCGATTTTGGCCAACGCATTTGCCCGGTTTGCAGGCTCTGTGAGGTCAGCCACTACCATTTGAGCACCTGGAACAGGGAGATAGAATGTAGGCAATTGTACATGGAATGGCATTTCAAAATGTCCAATTACAATCAAACTTTATGTTTTCGCTTATATGATGTGCACTAGCAACTTTTGAAGAGAAAGGAGAGAAAATCACAAGGACTGCACCTACCAAACAGTGAGTACGTGGGTGTATTATTAATGAAAGATGCAGGGGTGGGAAGTAGAGATGCACGAATCAGTAGCGTATCGAAATCAGCCATAAAAATGCCTTTTCGGTATCGAATCGATCTCAAAATAATAATGTGACCGACCGTCAATGGCTTTGTACTCGCAGAGCAGCCAGTCTGCCGGTCTCTTTCTCTTTAACCCATTTAGACCTGGTGCTACAGTAGCCTACCTATACGTTGTTTTACCTTTAATGCTGGCTGCACCCTCTGTGTCACATACACCTGTGTCTCATATAACAACATAAAAAAATAAATAAAAATATGTTGAATTTGTTTTTTTTTAATTTGGAAAGGTTTTCAGAATAACTTAGGAGGCGTTTTTAGAATCGGCCTCAGGAGCATCAGCTGTTAGTGGGGAGGGGCCGAGGGGGCTTACCATCTACTTTCACCAGCAAAACTAAAATGTTAAAATTCAGCAATGAGTTCAATATAAATAGAATAATGTAATATATCGGTATCGGAATGGGTATCGTACAATATGACTATAGTAAATAATCGGATATCGGTCATAATTTCAACATTGTGCATCTGTAGTGGAAATACTGGCGAGCTATACATCTATTTTCAACCGTTTAGTTAAACACACTTACCAGGTAAACCATGCATAAAGATTGCAGGAAGTTTTTGGATGAATAGCATGGTAGGACTATCTGCTACTACTAGTAACATAAAAAATACAGTGTTTGCAACACAGGATAACGACAATGCTGTCCGTGCCCCAAAAATGTCTGCAAATCTGCAAAACACAAAATAAAAATGCAGATTTTTCCAGACAGTCACTAACTATCACTTGTAGATTAATTTTAGTGTAGATTTATATGAAGATATACATTTATATTAGGGCTGCAACTAACGATTATTTTCATCTGCCGATTATTTAAACGATGAAGCGGATTATGGCACTAATTTAGCTATCACCTTGAAAATATTTTTTGGCTATTTTAGACATGTTCTAACTAACAAAGACATTAATGATGAATAATTAATTCAAAAATACATTATTTATCACATTTTGCTTCAAATAAAAGACAAATAAAATAAATAAATTAAAGCCACCCATAGTACCTTTACTCTTATTCTGACTGCATACATTTGATTAAAGAATAGCTACACATTTGTCAGTCTAAAAGGAACAGTGCTCTTTTAAACAAAAATATGCCATTAAAAAGAAATCTGACCCGTCTGAAGTGAGTGGTGCTGTACTGTACATATACTATACTGTACTGTACTAGCCCTCCTCCCTGGCCTGTGTGTGTCTGTGTGTTAGGCTGTGCAACAGTGACACTTGGTGGTGAAAAAAGGCTATAACGCACTTTTCGTGCTCGGACACATTTTCGTGCTCGGACACGGGGACCCAGGGACACACACATAGGTGTCTATAGGAGTGGTTGCACCACTCAAAAATATATAATCAAGCCATATGTTTTGTTATTGATACTTGCATGCACGCAGGTACAGCTGTAATGGCTTTAATGGTAATGTACAATAGAAACGCCTCTTATAAATAAGATGTTGCGTGCTACTGTGAATGTGGCAACTATCATCAGATTGTAAAGGAAGAGAGATGGATCACTCCTCTTTAGTTTAGTTACACTTAACACTGGATAAATTATGTTTAAGTGGAAAATCACCCATGATTAGTTGCTAAAAAAACTCCAGCGATTAGTTGACGATTTGATTAATCAATTACTAAATTGGTTGACAACTAATTGAATAATCGATTCGATTACGATTAATCTATATACAGATATAATTTATATACAGATAGATATATCTTAACAACCAAATTTTACTCACCTTCCAAAAACTGGACCCCCAAGCAGTTGAATTACACCAACCACGGTTTGCAAATAACCAAACCACAAAGTATCAAAGCCAAGTCGTTTGGCCAAATACTGTTAAAGAAGAGAGTAATTTGTTAATGAGATGCACAGGTTAGTTCTCATTTTCTAAACTTACAATATTAACCCATTCAGGACAGGAACCCCATTTGGTGTTTTAAGCATTATGTTAAACTTTAGCTATTGAAAAATAGCACATCTAAAATAGCAGATCTACAAGCTCATAGCGTGGCACAGAGTGCCACCCCACAAGCTTGTAGATCTGCTATTTTTTTTAAATCGTGAAAATGTGGCAGAAATCTTTGAATATATATTCTTTCAGAGGGAACGTTTAAACTAAAATCTGGGGGGGGGGGGGGGTGACTGCCTGGAACAACATATTTTCAGATGGGGGTCAGCGGCCAATAGCCTTGACATGAAAATGTTTGAGAACGACTGACATAGAAACATAGGTTGTTCAGAAAATTGTCAGGATTTAGAAGCCTTTTTTTATCGGCCTCAGATGCAGATCTAAATGGGTAAGCCTCATAATCCTAGCAAGTAGCAACCCTATGCTCTTCAACTCAACCAGAGGTTCTTCAACACCATCAGTGCACAGGTGTGCAGAAAACTAGATTAGATTAGATTTTATTAATTATTGAATACATTATTAACAGGTTTGTTAATAGTACAGATTAAAAAAAGACACAGGGGGCTTGTTTCCATTGTACAACTCAATCAGTAAGACATACTAGTATACTACACCATACAATACAATATTGGTAGAAAACTCAGTAGCATCAACTCAACATGTTTACAGAGAAAGGAAGGTAGGTGTCAGAGAATGCCAGATTTACGCTGAGGAAGGCCTACAGACCGAAACGTCTGTATTAAGACTACTAGGCCTCACCCCTTTGGTAGGAATGACCTACCCAAAGGGGTGAGGCCTAGTAGTCTTAATACTTTTCTGCCATTATTTGCTTAGCACAGTAGAGTGACAGGAAACGGGGAGAGAGAGACAGAGACAGCCTGGGCACACCTAGGATTCCATGCACGGCCAAAGGAAGCTGTCTGCCCGGGTCTCTTCCAGGTTTTTAGCAACGAAGCTTTGAGAAGGAAGAGAAGTGGTCACGTGACTGGGCGTCCATGACACTTTCATGGACGTTTTCATGGGAGCCAATCTACCCGGAAGTTTGGCAGAATGCACTTGAGTCAATGAGAACTCAGTGACCAGCTCATGTACAAACATTATTTATGAATGACTGAGACCTTTTGTAAAGTAATCACTTCTGGAAAATAACAAGACATGTAACACAATATTGTCTGCTGTGTTGCTTTTCGATGTGTACACTGTGTAATTTTTATAGAGGTATGGTATCTAAAGAGCACAAAGTACCTTTCTGAACGTAGTATCGCAAGACTTCCCCTGTCTGGCAGCCAAATCTTGCGATACTTCGGAGCCAGAAACGATACCTGCTGCTGTTTAGATCCTCAGATAAAATGATATAGCCTACTGTGCACTCTGTGCACATCGAAAAGTAAATTAGAAAACATATGTCTTCTTTTATATTCCTGAACCGATTATATGACAATGGTCTCAATTGTTCATAAATAATGTTTGTTATGATCTGGTTTGATTGATTGATTGATTGAAATATTTTTCAGTTTGCAGAATTACAGTACATTTCAAGCACAAACTCAATACAAAGACTGTTAACTATGAGTGGACGACCCAATTAAGCATTACACTTGTTTACAAGAGGGTCCACCATGTTCAATTCATCAAAAGTCCAGCCGGCTCCATTCACTGCCATGTATTCATTGCACTTCCGGTGTGAGTTTGGCTCCCATGAAAGTGTCATGGCGCAGCCCAGTCACGTGACTCCCCTTCTCTTCCTTCTCAAAGCTTCCTTGGTTTTTAGACGGCTGGTGGATGGAAATGAAGCTCCACCCACACGGCAGAATACCACTGGGGCAAGCTTTTCCGGGAATCTGGCCGACACAGCAATCCACCAGCTGAGTAAAAATCCGGAAGAGACCCCGGCAGACAGCGTCCTTTGGCCGCACATGGAATCTTAGAGTGGTAAAGGTTGTCGGGCTCGGGAACCAATCCTGCGCATTAGAGCCTATAATGTGGTATGCGCATTGGCCACTAGGCCAGTGGTTCCCAAAGTGGGGTCCGGGGACCCCCAGGGGTACTTGAGGGAGTTCCAGGGGGGACCCTGCAGCTAAATCATCATTTGGAACCAAATGGACCCTTATGAGGTCTGTAACTCAGAGTGTGTACAAATGGAACCAAATGCACCCTAAAGGGCCCACTCTCAGAGTTAAATTAGCATTGGTTTTACAATATAAATTGGGGGTCCCAGAGATAGAAATGCTATTAAATAGGGGTCCGTAGACTAATATGCATGTCAAACTGGGGGTCCTTGAAATTAAACGTGTTGAAAATCACTGCTAGAGCCATACAAATCTTCTCTCATGGGGGTCCCTGGCATATCTTTTCAAATGGGGGTCCGTGGGATAATTGTCAATTTGGGGGTCCTTGACATGAAAAAGTTTGGGAACCAGTGCACTAGGCCATCTGACACTGCGCCCCTAAATAGTTTGTGAACCATGAGGTGCAAGCATAGATTAGATTTTTAATGTCTTCTCCAGTTAGTGTCATCTGTTTTAGTGCCCAGTTTTACTCAGAGCCAACTTTGTTTTAGTGCCCTGCCTCCCATACTGTTGTATTCCATGGTGAACGTGAACGAGCAAATTATATCATACTTATTACTGTGTGTCTAGTTTAACCTTTGGACAAGTTAGGTATCTTTCAAAACCGCTCTGAGAGAGCACTTTACAGGTGGCTGCAATTTGGAACTGGCCCCAGTAAAGGTCATGTTGTCACACTCACCAAATAGGGCACTCAGTCTCAGGCAATAATGGTCAATGAGATAGATAGATAGATAGATAGATAGATAGATGGATAGATGGATAGATAGATAGTTTTATTGTCATTCAGCAGATACATAAAATGCATAAGAGAACGAAATGTCGTTTCACTGGCTTTTAGTATGCTAGTTAAAAGAGAGCTAAAATACTATTAAAATCTAAAATCCACTTTTAAAAACAAATTAATTAAAAAGCACCATTAGTTCATTGAGAGACAGATATTGCACAACAGGAGTCCTTATAGCAGCATATAGGGGGAAAGGGTTAGGGGATATTGCACTTGTTCAAAAGTCTAATGGCTTGGGGGAAAAAGCTCTTGGAATATCTTGCTGTTTTACTTCCAATGCTTCGATACCTTCTGCCAGAAGGCATTGGCAACAGAGTGAACAGTCCCTGGTGTGGGTGTTAATAATGCCTAGTTATACATTTAGGGGCCTATACGTTTAATATAGCCTGCCTACTGTAATAACTTTGTATCTATCGGACCATCATTTTTATTTACAAAAATAGGGACACCAAATTGAAAGTGCAGGTTATAGAATTTGCCTAACTTAAGTTGTAGACAATTTAAATATCGAATTTTAACCTGCTATTTCCCAATTTCCGTATCAACAAACAATTTAAAGGTAGATCGTTCCACAGTCCAACTAGATGTTTTGCTGGTGGTCGGAAACGTAGCCCCTTTCTGCGCCCTAGCCTATAGTTGACCTTTTCTGTATAAGAAATGTGCCCCTGTGAGGTTCCAATTCCAAACGGGGCTATCAAAAAACCCTACTACTACACATGCCAAGCTAAACATGATAACACCTCGACTTACTTTTACTTACTTCCTACTATCTGTGGGAACCTTTTTACATTTAATTGTTTAAGGGGGAAAAAACAAGAAGACGAAAATACACCGTTTCGCCCAAGTGGTTGATTTGACATGAGCGGTTGACGGTTCACCACAGGGGTTCACTTACAGGAGTCACGGACATCTGCAGAAACATCCATGTCACATCCAGGGTGGCGATGACATAAGTGGCGTAAATGACTCTCGATCGACTGAAGTCCGTGGTGGTGGTCTGCGGACCTTTTCCGGACATATTTCCCCTCACAGCTGTGCTCACCGATCGTGGCGATGTAAGAAATGAAATTCTAATTCCCCCCCGCCTGTGTGGACGAGATCAAATCTTATTAGGTATTTCCAAAGAAAGAAGTATAGACATGTCCACTGACTTGATGAACTTTCGCATCCATCCAAAAAGTCCGGTGCATTGCACTTAATAAGGGGGCGTTACCTAGGGCTCTGGTGCAGTGTTGCCAAGCCATGCTTTGTGAGAGAAACAAGCAACCAGGTCTATGAAAACTAGCCCAAAAGAAGCAAGTCCTTCGCCCTTTTTTTAAAAAATGTTTTTTTGTTTATTTTAGAGGGACAGACAGTAGGGCGGGTTCCCCAATTAATTTTCCTCAAGGGCCATATCTTGACTAGCGTACCAGGCTGGGGGCCGAGTCTGCACGCGCGAGGTCGAGGTCTTGCCCTGAAAATTAATTTTCAGGGCAAGACCCCATTTGAAAAGGATGCCCAGTTTGACATGCATAGGCTACTGACCCCCATTTAATGCCATTTATATCTGGGACCCTTAAAAAAATATTTAAAAACCCCCCCTTTTTTTTTTTTTTTTTTTTTAATTCTTTAATGGGCCACAAGGGGGCGCTCTGTGGGCCGCAAATGGCCCACGGGCCGCCTATTGGGGTAGGCTGACAGGAAATTGGGAGAGAGATGGGGGAGTGACATGCAGTAAAGGCCGTTGGGATCGGGAGTCGAACCTGCGGCACACTGCCAGACTGGATTACCAGCCAAGGTGCCTGGACCGCTGAGCCACGGCCCAGGCAGCCCTTTGCCCTTTATCTAAATATTTTGTGACCGTATGTCGCAGATTACTATGAAATCCTGCAAAACCTGTCAGTTAGTCAGTCCGTCCGTCTGTCCATTACGGCGGTCACGCCACCATATATGGCCATCAGTCCGTCACACCTCATGACACATTCGAGTGTGTCATGAGGTGTGACTTCATATATGAAGATCACAACACTGACCTCATCAGACCCGGGATAGCCATACATGGAGAAGACTGGATCATCACCTACTCACCCTGGGCAAGAAAGACCTAAAGGCTATCATTTGTTTGGGCGGAAGTTGCAGGATTTTAGCGGAAGTATCGCCCAAGGAAATGACGTTGATGCTTTACAAATCAGTTTACATTCTCCGCGAGATTAGTCTGGAAAATATCGCATCCGGGGGAAATACATCTGACGGATGTTCCGGAGGATACATCTGTCGATAGCTTCTCTGCCTTACGTTGTGACCAGGCTTTTCTTTTCGCAGATAAGTAAAGCCCAACACACACCGGGTGCACAGCCTCGCGGCAACGCCTGGAAAATAGAACACTGGCGTATCGGAGCGTCAGGCGAGGCGTGAACGCGCGTCGGACGGAGCCGGTGTAGGATAGGTTCATTGAAAATAACGGAGGCGGCTGTTTTGACGCGCAGCGTTCGCAGACGGTGTGTGATGGGCTTAAGCCTGGGACCGAGGCTATCACCTAACTAGGTGATGATGCACCTAGATCTGCATATATGGAGCCGGAAAACAACTTTACATCTGACCTCAAACCCCTTAGATCTCCATATATGGAGCTAACCTGTTCTGACATTCCATATGTTGATCCTCCCCACCTGTCCTTCCTCTTCAATGTCTCCCTTTTGACTGATACCTGTCCATTCAAAGGGCCGATTCATACTCCTATTTTACCGCTGTTTCGGCGCTGTAGTGCCTGATAGACTCCAGAATCTCAATCTCACCTGCTGTGCTCAATCTGGCTAATGACAAGCCTCTCAGTTGTTAAAAAGAAAGATTTGAACAGTCAGAATGTTCAAATGTGTTTATGTCCCCCACAGACCTAGTGGAATAATACAATATTTTTGTATATTTTTGTAAATATTGTATTTTTATATACAATTTTTTGGGGCAAAAAACTTTTTTTTTTTTTTTTTTTTTTTTGCTTAGTCGACTATTAGTCGACTAACAGCTAATTTATTCATCTATCAGTCGACTATACAAATCCTTAGTCGGGGACAGCCCTACATTGTAGGCACTACAGAGCCGAACCGACTTTTATTCGGCTCTAAAATAGGAGTATGAATCGGCCCAAACTCTAGACGGGCTCGCCAACAGGCCCGAAAATTAAGGCCCGGCCCTAACTGGGCTGGCCCGAGGCCCCGCCTGGTCTTATTAATTAGCACATATATTACGCCCTAACCGGCCAGAAAACGTTAGAGGCCATATATGTGCATTCCCAGACAAATATATTAATTCGGAAAATGAAACACTGGTTTAAACATTAGGAAACAACAAGGCCAAAAAAACACAACGCAACTACAAATATTTATAAGCAACTTTACAGAAAAACAAGACCACGGTCGCTTACAATAAGCCGACATGGCAACACTGTGTTTGTCAGGCAACCACTCACTACTATTGACATAAAATCCATAAAATCCCCATTTGTAACCTTTGACCAGAGCTGTAAGTTAACGTATCAAAAATGTCAAGTCAACCCTGCCCTTTTTTTCTTCTAATTATGTTTTCGGCACAAAATATTGTGTTTGTTGTCATGATTTGTCACGATCCGACTTGGCTTTGTTCGAGGCTTACTTACAGATACTTACAAATACTTTTTGAAATATGCATGGAGAATTATTTCCTGGGCCAGTCGTCGTCATGAAAGGGGGCGGGACTAAAGTCTTTATTTTTCTACCGGAAGTATCTTCCATTATTTTGTAGTAGCAGAATTGTGTCCACTCGTCCACTCACCTCCTCCTTCCTTTGTGTCAGCTGTAGCCTGTTCAAAATAAACGCGAAAGGACTTCTGTTGTTGTCCTTCATTTTTTGTCAATTTTTGAGCCAGCTGGAATGTTGTGAATCCGCCGGGAAAATGGTCACAACGATGCAAACGCTTACACCACATGTGTACTGGGCTCAGCGGCACGGAGAGATCTTTCTGCGCGTTGAACTCTCCGATGCCAAGGTAAGGTAGGCTAGGAGTAGGATGCTTTGACGTCGGACAGCTGCTGCCTTTATATTACCAAGAAGATCACTCAGATCTAACAAACTACAAACACCCTGGATGAGACGCGTTAAGTGTTAGCTTGTACTAGATCTTGTTCTTTATCGCAAGCGACGTCCGTGTGTTTTCCTTGTATGTAGACTCGCTGCACAGACCACTGCAAGAATTTAGACTGATTCACGATCAGATCCTGGTTGGCAAAAGTGTGTGTGTGTGTGTGTGTGTGTGTGTGTATTACAGTATTAAGCTATTGTTCATTTTCTCGGTGTTTTCACTCATTTTCACGACTCCTAGCTTCAGCCTCATCCCACATATGTTGTACAAATGCTCCATGAAAAATGCATGGCTTGCTAAGTGATGCCAACCATGTGTTGTATCATGTTTAGCTCTGCATAATTAGTGACAGAAAATGATAGTATATTAGTGGTAGGCTATATTGTCATTGACTATATTCTCCTACTGGACATTCTGCTCAGAGGAAAAACATGAGTTCCTTGAGATTGGTAAAATGTTTTTTTTTAGTTTTTGGTGTTGACTTGTGATGACTGTTTGTTCCAGGATCTTGACATCAGCATGAAAGACAACACTATTCAGTTCAAAGGTAATTGGTATTGAATTTCAAGGTATAATAATTCTATTATGAGAAAGATGCCAATTCACCAGGATTTCTAAGTACCGGTAGTTGCTAAGTACTAAATACTTAAGCTGAAATAGCACTTGGAACACTATGCATTAGGCAGCCATTATATATTATATTGATTGAGTATTGATTTTGTTTCTCAGCACAGGGCCATGGAGCTAAAGGAGACAATGAATATGAATTCAGTTTGGACTTCCTGGAGCCAGTAAAGCCTGAGGTATTTCTAATGAGTTGGTATTATTAATTTAGTATAGGAGGAAGTTTGCACCCTTTTCTAGGCATACCTAGGAAATAGTGTATGCGCGTGACATCATCATATCCGGAAGTTATGTGGAAAGCCGGAAACGCCTACTGAGTTGCAAAAAACTACTTTCTGGCCTTGGCAGCCCATACATCCAAACAGAAAAGTCCTATCTGATTGCATTAAACAACGTTAAACTTACTTTGCCACTTTTGCCACTCACCTTATGCATGCACATACCGCTCTATAGGCATACAATTGTGAGGGTGGGTGGGTAGGTTTGCACGTGTGCATACGTGTGTGTGTGTGTGTAGATAGACGGACAGACAGACCTTTATTGATCCTGTGAGGGAAATTCAGTCACCAGAGACACAACAACAGTTAAGGTACTGATACAGAGTATCTTGTTTGCTGTAAGATACAGCAAGGGGAGCAATAGTAAAAAAGAAAAAGAAAAAAAGTAGGAGTCAGAGGAAGAGTAACGTCTCCAAAAGCATCATCATTAATGAGTACTTTGCAGAATTAAATCCATCTTCAACTGCTTATCCGTAGTCAGGTCGAGGGGGCAACAGCTCCACCAGAGAGCTCCAGACTTCTCTCTCCAGAGCAACATTAGTAACTTCCTCCTGGGGGATCCCGAGACGTTCCAAGGCCAGTGAGTCGATGTAATCCCTCCATCTGCGCCTTGGTCTGCCCCGGGGGCTCCTCCCAGTGGGACGTGCATCGAGGACCTCCCTAGGGAGACACCCGAGAGGCATCCTTCCTAACCACATACCCGAACCACCTAAGCTGGCTCCTTTCCAGGCGAAGGAGCAGCGGCTCTACTCCGAGTCTCTCCTGCGTGACTGAACCCTATCTCTAAGGAAGATGCCAGCCACCCCTCGGAGAAAACTCATTTCGGCCTCTTGTATTCGCGACCTCATTCTTTCGGTCATGGCCCACAATTCATAATAATTAATAATTAATATCAGTACACACCCAACCTATACAATAGCCTTTACAGTATCCCACCCAATGCAAAGGCAAATAATACCTATGCAGATGGTATATCAGTACACACCCGGCCTGTACAATAGCCTACAGTACAAAAACAACTGTCACTGTGTCATCAACCTTAGGCAAATACGTGAGCAAAATACACACCACCACAGTATCGTTTTGATATCACAGGAAATGTGCCCTACAGTGTACTGTGCAACGACCCGGCCGTAACTTGCTCCTCCAAGGGAGCTATCTCTCTTGGAGTGGCTTGTTTCCCGTGACGGGTCTTTTGCAGGGTTGTTACACCTGATTTATACTTTGTTGCGTGCCCAAATTGCACACCAAACATAGCCTACAGTATGTACAAGCTCACAACAACGCAATTCGTGTTGTGAGCTTGAAGATCTGCTATGTTTGGTGCAGGACACCAGCACACAACTAAGTATAAATCAGGCTATAATTCAGTATCGGAAAATGTTTGTAGATTACATTTTTTGTTTTTTCACTGATTAGAACTAAATCAAAATTAAAAGACTCAACATTTGCTGTCAAAATGAACACTGCTATAATAATATACCATTGTGCATCTTTCCGTCATGGTGTACCCCAGGTTAGCCACAAATCCACAGAACGTCAGGTGAACATCAAGATAAAAAAACAGGATGAACGCTGGTGGGATCGGCTCACGCTGCAGGAGAGGAAGCCACTGTTTCTGGCCCCAGACTTCGACCGCTGGCTGGATGAGTCAGATGCCGAAATGGAGCTTCAGTCCAAGGTAAAAGTAGGTGAAACTCTGGGTCAGGAAGATGGAAGGCATGTTTTGAGTTTTGTAGAAGCTTCTCTAACCTCTAAAATGTAAAATAATTGGAATGCAGAGTGTGATTGTTACATGCAGCATTTCCTTTTCAGGAGGAGACGATAAGCAAGATACACGTGGAATCAAGAGTCCGTAAAGACCGTAAGTAGAACACTAGATCTTCTATGGCCGAGAACACTAGAATATCTCACAGATTGTGATTGGACCACTGAGCCTATTAATAACTTTCTTTCATTACACTTTCTTTCATTTTCTTCTCAGCCTACCTTGGTTTGAAGAAAGGATATTTATTCATGTACAACCTGGTGCAGTTCCTTGGGTTTTCATGGGTCTTTGTCAACATGACGGTTCGTCTTTTCGTATTGGGCCAAGGTGAGTGAAAACCAAGGTTTTTGAGGGGTGCTAGCCCCTCCTATATTCAGTTATAGTGTAGATTTTCGTTTTACACAAACGCTATATTCCCATTGACAATGAATGGAGAATTTATGTCATATGTGGACAGGCAAATCGGCTATTTTGTCCTACACAAACATTAAATTCACATTGACAATGAATGGAGAATTTACGTCATATGTAGACAAGCAAATCGGCTATATTTGTCCTACACGATTAAATTCCCATTGACAATGAATGGATGATGTACGATGATAAGAGCGCCCTTCACTTCACACGGTTGTGATTTTGTGGTCAGTAGCAGGTTTTTTGGTCTGTTCAGAAATGTTCTGTTGATGCAGTCCAAGAAAGACATATGGAAAGTGTCTTAAGTGTTCTGATGCAGGTCCAATTATGTTGTTGAGCTTATTCCAACCTTATCATTGCTACTCCCAAATAATTGCTACTCAAAAAATATTTTTTACAGTTACACACACGCAAAAGAAAACTAAACAAAAACATGCAGAAATTGGTGTTTTCTGTAAAACATACACCGCTGTACAATCTGATCTCATCCTCTTTTCACTGACCAACATAGTGGGGCCTCCAACTTGGTGGGCTTACAGACACAAGACCCCAACCAGCATCGGCACAGCTATCATATTTGTCTCCACCAGCCGAAGGCATGGGGGAGAGTATGTTATGCACTCCGTCCGTCCGTGTGTCCGTCCGTCCGTGTGTCCGTCCGTCCGTGAGCAGCTAATCTCGGCCACCGTTAACCCGGTCGATGCCAAATTTTGCACACACACTCCCTGGATGCCAACCATGAACCTCTGCCCCAAACCTTCCAGAACGGCCTGTTATAGCGCCACCAGGAGGCCGCTTTGTGCAAAACAAGTTTTTGCACAGTACACCTACAGATTGTGTCCAAACATCACGCAAATTGGTACACAGTCTCTCTAGAGCCATTCAACCAAACCGGTCTTTCAGATTTCTGCTCAGTTTCAAACAAAATGCTGCAAATCATGAACACATCGCGTGAAATTGTGCACCCACATTCCCACTAGGCCGAGGACGAAATGCCACATGAACAATTTCAACTCAGCCTCAAGGTGGCGCTATAACTGGCCCAAAAGTGTTTTTACCTCTAACTGCACGGATCTGTGGATAACTTTGTATGCCAACTCCCTAGAGGCCAAGGAAAAACCTTTGCCTGAAATTTTTCACATCTGCTCTTTATAGCGCCACCAGGAGGCCGACATATGTAAAACACATTTTATATTATTACTCCTTCACATTTTATCCAAATTTCACGCAAATCGGTACACATGATCTCCATAGTCATGTGATCAAGACAGGTTTGTTTCTCATATTCCATCCTGATTGGCCACGATTGGCTCCTACAGTTTTCAGGAGTAGCAAATGCCCACAACTCCTCAACGCAGCGTCCGATTGCGATGAAACTGTGCACGCATATTCCCACTAGGCTGAGGAAGAATCCTGGTGGAGACCTGTGCCGATTGGCACTTTATCTAGTTTATTTTCTTTTTTGTACATGGCCGCACCAACAATGACACACCTGTTGGGGATCAGATAATCATGCCTGTTGAAGACAGGCATACATTATCAACAATAGTCTATTTAAGTTTAGTTGATAATCTACTGTAGTATGCAGCATGCTAAAATGTTTTACGAAGCAGATAAACTATTTATAAAGAACTCTATTTCAGGCCAGACAACCTTCAAGCATTGTGCTAATGTGCACTTTTGAATCGGAGGAAGAAAAACATGATTGATGTGTCACTGCGTCATTGGATTGCTAAAAACAAGTTTGTAGCACGTCACACAGCGACATGTGTCGGGCCGTCACTACAGTTTGTAGCTTCAGCATCTCACCCCCCCCCCCCCCTTCCCCTTTCTTTTCCTTCTTTCCTCTGTAGATTCCTTCTATGACACATTCCACACCACTGCTGATGTGATGTACTTTTGTCAGATGATGGCTGTTATCGAGGTCATTAACCCCTTGTTGGGCCTGGTTAAGACAGGATTTTTCCCAGCTATGATACAGGTAATGCTCCACATCTTAATAGTATAATTAAGAGTAATTACAACTTGCCCCAATGCCACCATCATTCTGCCCAAAGCTGCTATTCCTGGAGAAGTTGTCATGGTAGAAGGAGAATGTCTGTTGTATTCGTAGCTGTCTTGATGTGGTGCAATCAGAGGTTGCACAGCAAAACACTCATGAGTTGTTACTGTTAGCAGCGAGCCCATTATTTCTTCAGGAATTGCTTGTAGAATATAATTTGAGTTGTGTGTGTGAGTGAACAGTTAGTGTTGATATGCTCGTGTGCATATATGATCATGCATGATTGCATCAGCTTCGGTACATTATTTAAACATAATGTTCTTATGCCTAGTTTTTATATTGGAGAAGATGCATTATGAAAAAGTGAGTGTAGTGTAAGACCAGAAAATTAATAATAATAATAAAAAAAAAGGATAAGTAACAGGAACATGACCAGACTATAAGAACGGGTATGTTCTACTTCTTAATCTCACGGTTTTGTGTTATTTAGTTTAGTAGTAGTATTTTGTTCAGTTTAGTAATGGTTAAAAGAACAATTTCAACCCCCACTCAGGGGTAGGCAATTGAGAAAAGGAGCTAATTGCTTATCAGGCTGGGCATGGAGGGTATTCATTGTTGCTCTTGCAGGTTGGTCAGAGTTCTATCAGCAGGGGTATTGATTCATCACTGGTTCTGGTCAGAGTTCTATCAGCAGGGGTATTGATTCATCACTGGTTCCAAAACACTGGGTCAGGGACGCGTTTGTGGGTCAGTTTTATGGGTCTCTTAATTTTTTGCTCCCCTACAATTTGTTTTAATTATTATATAAACATTATTATAAAACATTTTCAAAAAAACATTTCCAAAAGGAAATATTTTCATGACTTCAATGGATGTTTTCAGTAATTTCAGGAAGAAATAAAATAAAATTTCCCAAAATTAGAAAACAAATGTTTAAGACGTAATGAAAATGGCTGATCTGTACGGCGTGTTGGGAGCTTGTAGATTTTTACTAGTTTGGGACCATCCCGGATATTGAGCTAAAAAGTTTGGGAACCACTGCGCTACCTCCTCCAGTTGAGGCTCCCCACTAAAAGTGCTATTCCGTGTGTACTTTGTGTTCATTCCCTGAAGAAGGCAGTATTTCTGCGTTGGTTTGTTTTCTCTGTGTCCACAATAGACTCTTGGCATTGGCAGCTACAAGTGTGCGGATATACATTTTTCCTTTGGTTTCAATACCGGTTGGACAGGTTAAGAAATTTGTGTCTGACCCCTCCCATGTACTATACCCTGAATATCGGCTAATGCCATCAGGTAGGAGGTACAGGGTCCATGCGTGCAAATACAATAGGTAGGTAGGGTACAAGCATTCCTTTGTCCCTCTGTCAATCACACTCCTTAACAGAGTCCTTGCAGAGGGTAGACAGGGTAGGGGTCGAAGATTATGAGGTGATGTTCTTGCACTTATGCACTAGGTATTTTGGTGTGTGGTTTTCTTTAATGATGTACGGGTCACTGTGTGCCTTTTGTTGTCTTGTATTGTATTGTATCTGTATCTGTATGCTGCAGGGCGGGTCCTTGGGGTCCAAGACAAATTTCTCCCTTGGGAGACAAAATAAAGAAACCTTGATACCATCCTTAGGATGACCAACCAGTCAAAAGACCAACCAGTAGATGTCAGCAGTGACAAGGAAATATTAAATGGGAGAAATTGGCTAAAACAATTTCTTGTCGTTCTCTGGCCATTGTACAGAATGTTTTTTATGTACCGTAATATTTTTAACCATTTTTTACTTAAACCGTACTATGTCTAGGTCTATACTTGGCCCGATTGGTCCTTTGAACTACAAACTTACAGCATGAGCATTTGATCTATTTATTTGTTTTTTGCCCCCAGAAAACGGATGCTACTAGTACTGTATATGTTTCATGTGGTTAAATGCCTAGTTTCAGTTTTATTTGTTTTTGAATAACAATTCAACACCAAGCCCACATCAACGGCAAGGACCTCAAATATCTTTAACCCATTCTGACCTGAGATCAGATTGTCTTCTATGTCAGTCGCTCTTCGATTTTTCAAAAAAAGCAGACCTACAAGCTCGTAGCGCGCCACTCGGTGGCGCACTATGAGCTTGTAGATCTGCAAAAACCAAAACCAAAACCAAAATGGGTTCCCGCCAAAAATGGGTTAATTGTGCTTGTTGTAACTTTCTCTGCATTGTATTGGCTATTTAGAAGCTATTAACAAAACTTCAACACTGATCTCTTAACGAGGTCCATTATTTAACATCTTCATTATGTGTGTTTGTATCGTGCCAGGTGGCAGGGAGGAATGTCATTCTGTTTGTCATCTTTGGCAGCCTGGAGCAGATGCAGACCAAGCCAGTGGTGTTCTTTGTGTTCTACCTGTGGAGCACCATTGAGATCTTTAGGTAATAATTATTATATTATAATAAATATTATGTATAATTTCCATAAATGTATTTTGGTGTGCTTTATAAGCGGCAATGGGATGGAAACAAAAAAAATGCAACCTGGAGATGTGCATATACTGTAGCAGTTGAGCTGCTTCAGCACCCTGCAGATTTGCAGAAAGTGACTGACAGAAAAACACTGCTCAACTATAAAACATTCATATGTTCAGAACCACTGAGTTTTAGATTTCCCTCTGTATCAGACTTTATCTATATTAACCCATTCTGACCTGAGATCAGATTCTAAAAATGTCTTCTACATCCTGACAGTTTTCTGAAAAAGCTATGTTTCTATGTCAGTCGTTCTTCGATTTTTCAAAAATAGCAGATCTAAAAGCTCATAGCGCGCCACCGAGTGGCGCGCTATGAGCTTTTGGATCTGCTATTTTTCAATAGCTAAAGCATAACATAATGCTAACACCAAAAGGCGTTCCCGCCAAGAATATAAAGAACTAATATGTAAGGATAATTTAGCATACAGGAATATTTTAGTTAAATTAACACTTTGAGGCCCAGGCCGTAGCGTAACGGTCTGGGCACCGGACTGGTGATCCAGTCGCGGTGTGCCGCGGGTTCGACTCCCGGACCCGACACGGCCTTTACCGCATGTCATCCCCCCATCTCTCTCCCGTTTCCTGTCAGCCTACTTTCTATCCCTTAAAAAATCAATAAAGGCGTAAGCCGCAAAAAAATATCTTAAAAAAAAAAAAAAATTAACACTTTGCTGTGCTCTGCGTAGACACATGGTCAAAACTAATTGTGAAGTATTTTTGAAAGTTGTATTAATTTGGAAATCTCAAACCTGAATCCTTAACTCGGTTGATCTGTTATGTGTGTCAAACAGACTGCAGAGCTTATGTTAACTCCTTCCTTTTCTTCCTCAGGTATCCATTTTATATGCTGGCCTGCATTGACACAGAGTTTAAGCTATTGACTTGGGTGAGATACACTCTCTGGATCCCTCTGTACCCACTGGGGGTAATAGCAGAAGGTGAGCTATTGTACAGTATGGTGAATTAGCTGTTGCAGTTTTATTCAAAACTACTACATTTCTCGTTACTGGAAACATCTCTGTTTCATAGTGTGTGTGTTTTACTGCTCAAATGTCTTAGAATCAGAATGAGTTTGGTGGTCATACAGTGATCCATTCCAGAGTGAGAGGTAAAGAAATGTAAATCCAGTATTGAGAAATGTAAAAACGTAATGTCATAAAGGTGAATGATAAATAATTAGAATGTTTAAAAAACATTTAATAAACTAATTTAAAGTTCATGGTAAAACAGAGTCCCTGTGAGAGCCATTGATGATATGAAAATTAACACAAAGAGATGTTAATGTTTTTGTCTGTTTGTTTGCTTTTCATCAATTTTGATCTTGAGGATCTAAATTGATAAATTCATGTTATTTGCATAGTTTGAAATGTCGTGAACTAAAGAACAACTTGTGTTGTGTGAAAAAACTTTGCACACAGTAATGGAGATGCTGATCTGTCTAGCTGCTGTTGCTTTGCTTTTAGAATCTTCAGTCTTTAACTAATATAAGGAGCTGCAGTACTTTTGGTAACCTTTGGTAACATTGTATGATTGCAATATTAAATGGGAGGGTCTGTGTTCTTTACTGTTATTTTTGCTATGACCGTAATGCCTTTAGGAACTAAACAATTGCGTGACATTTAAATATTATCAAAATACAGCCTGCGTCTCATGGTTTATCTTCAAAGGATACTAATGCTCTGCTCAGCTGATAAGTGTATTATTGCAGTTAGTTTAGTATTCTGGTACATTACCTCTAATAGACTAATAGGATTCATGTGGCAGCTAAAGATTCTCTTATCAAAACAAATCAGAAGAACATCCTTTCATGGGAACACATTTACCCTTGCTGCTGTACAGCAGTGGGACTCAACCTGTGGGTCCTTGGTGCCCACATGATTCCGGGGGGGTCCCCAGATGACAGAAAAATACAATCTATAGACTTTTAAGACCTTATTTAATACAAAAAAAAGACCATTGCTGCATCAAAAGTCAAAGTCATTCATTGGCCAAATTGTCAAATAATATAAGAAAGAGGCAAGAGTTGTGAAAATGGCTGAGCTTGCAGATCGTCAATTTTCAAGTGCTTAAGTGTTGTGTGTCTCATCAGCGGTGGCTTTAATCCAGTCCCTGCCCATCTTCGACGAGACGCGCCTGTACAGCCTCCCCCTCCCTGAGTTCTTGGGCCAGTCATTGAGCTTTTCTTACAGCCTGCAGATCTACCTGGTCATCATGTTTCTGGGTGAGCTAACCATACTTGAATGCCATCACGTACTTTCTTACTCTTCTCTCTTCTATTTGACTCTCACCTGCTGTCACAAAGCAAGGTTGTACATAATGTTCGGATTGCAGCCTCAACCAGTTAATATGCGTTACACTATCGTTCTGGGTTTGTAACAGGCACAGGACCTTTGTGACATGCCCCCATCCCTATTCTGTCTTTCACTGTCTCTCTCTCTCTCTGTGTTAAGTACCAAATGCCTTCAAATAATATTAATATAAAATGTCTTTAAGCATCTGAAGGACTTGCAGAACGACAACAATATTAGGCTACTCCTTAGTCACACCGAATCTCTTGTTTGTGAGCTTAGAGACCAAATAGTCCTACATTAATTTACACTGAGAGAAACACAATTGTAAGTATTTGTCTTTTCTTAAAAAAAAATCCTGTGTCTTTTGCAGGCCTCTTCATCAACTTCCGACACCTCTACAAGCAGAGGAGGAGACGGTTCCGCTCGAGAAAGAGGAAAACCAACTAAAGAATAAACCTAGTCATGCAGCGTAAATACCATCCCTATGTAAAATGTATATCATCCTTTCTTTCTTTGGTCACTGCTGGATGCCTTCTCTCCTCTCCATATACACATGCACACAGACCACATAATGGACTTCTTGTCAACATATTACTTTCAGCTAGTTTGGTTGATAATTAAGTCAGTCCTGTGTGTTTTTTAGTTTTTTTTAATAACCCATTATTGCTATAGTTTTTCATCCCTGATCCTGTGGGGAAGACAAAGACATCTTGCAGCTCTTGGGGTCCCCACCTACTTATTGAGAACCCCTACTCTAAGTGTTTGTGTGTGTGTGTGTGTGTGTGTGTGTGTGTGTGTGTGTGTGTGTGTGTGTGTGTGTGTGTGTGTGTGTGTGTGTGTGTGTGTGTGTGTGTGTGTGTGTGTGGTCGAGATGAATATTCCTTAATCCAAGTTCAATTGTAGTAATTGCTATGATGAATGTTCCATAACTTCAGTGTTGCTCAAGCTATTCAGACTAAATTGCACATCACAATGTTCTTGTGCACTTTCTCTCATTTCTCGAAATAGTTTTGAGGTGGTTTTACATTCTTTCAACTACGCGTGGCGGACATTTTGGGGCAGCAAGGGGCATTAGATAGTGGTCCTAATATTTCAGAGTCAGACTTACTTATGGAAGAAACATACCATGTTCATGGCATGCACCACTTCCATCTTCTAAAACATTATCGGACCCTACCTGCAAATAGGAATAGTTTTAATCAGGTAAAGGGTGCAGTCATTTGACAGTACTGTATATATAGGAATAGATTCAACTTGCCAGGTAAATTCATTCTCAGGGACAAACAAGATGACTTTTCAAGAACTCTTCCCATGTAAATATCTAAAGCAAGATGTTCAATTACTAAAATCAACTACTTAAAATTAAATCATTGCAACTCCCGAGTGAATTTTAGTTTAGTTTATTTTTACAGTAATATTATATAGAAGAGATTGGACTACATATATAAATTCAAATGAAACAGAAAAACACGAGAAACATAATTTGATTTCTTCCACTTAGCCCCTGGGAGCTTACCCAGTAGTAAAACGACTAAGTCGGATTATAGAATCAAAGCAATAAAACCAAATTAAACAAAATGTCATATATATATATACCGGTGTGTGTGTGTGTATATATATGCTTAGAAAGGCCCAACAGCATATCCTAGTGAAATTTGGCTTAAAAACAGATTTACCAAATTACCTGTGGGGAAAATGGAATGCGTTGAAATTGACCTGAACAGTAGATGAAAGTGTAGTACAACAATAATTGCATGCCTTTTTAAGGGATTAAAGGTGAAAAGGTTAAGAAAATGTGTGAATACTAATTTAGATTAATTGGTCTATACATGCTATACTTGAATTTATTTGAAAGATGAAGAATCATTCATAACTATTCCACAGACTTGAATTTTCCAGAATCTGTGAAATTAAAGGTCGACTCTCGAAACATTTGAAAGTGCAAATGTGTTTTAAGGCTTGTCTCCTTGGACATCTCATTAACAGCCTCCATAGAAACAGAGTAATGGAGTACAACATTTAATGGTATTGAAAATTGGTTACTGAAGTCATATGTCATGAAATCTGAAACTGTGAACAGAAGTGTTTTTTTATATAAGGTATTGATTGACTCAGTTGGGAATTGTGCAACTGAGTCATACGTACTTCACTTTAGTTTGTTTGGCATGTTTGTATTTATTTGTGTTCATTGTTTACTTTTTTGTCTTTGTTGATGAAGGTTTTATTGCAAGTATTTCAGCATACATATATCCACCTCGATGGTGGATGTACGGTACAGTATGCTACAGTATGTTTTACCCCATGTTTGACACCATTAAGCCTGTTGTCTGACTACATGGTCCATGTGTAGCAGAGTGGCTCACAACTGAGGTTAAAAGGAGGGGGAGTGTGGCAGAGAGGCTCACAACTGAGGTTAAAAGGAGGGGGAGTGTGGCAGAGTTAGCCTGGTTAATAAACCAGACCGAATCAGCCGTTGGCAAAAATAAATTGCCTGCCGGCGGATTTCGGTCTGGAGAGGCTCAATTGTACGCCCATTTCCTACACCAGAGAATGTGGGCGGCCAATCGGGACACGGTATGCAATATGGGCGGGCTTTGGTACAGTGACTTTCAATGCTTGAGACCTTTGACTGACAGTAGCTCTGACCAATTGCGTCAAAGAGAATTTTTTTCCCTGGAAATGAAATCCAAGCTGAGCCTCCCCAGACTAATATCCCGCGGTCCGTGCGATATTAGTCTGGTTTATTAACCAGGCTATGGCAGAGTGGCTCACAACTGAGGTTAAAAGGAGGGGGAGTGTGGCAGAGAGGCTCACAACTGAGGTTAAAAGGAGGGGGAGTGTGGCAGAGAGGCTCACAACTGAGGTTAAAAGGAGGGGGAGTGTGGCAGAGTGGCTCACAACTGAGGTTAAAAGGAGGGGGAGTGTGGCAGAGAGGCTCACAACTGAGGTTAAAAGGAGGGGGAGTGTGGCAGAGTGGCTCACAACTGAGGTTAAAAGGAGGGGGAGTGTGGCAGAGAGGCTCACAACTGAGGTTAAAAGGAGGGGGAGTGTGGCAGTGGGGCTCACAACTGAGGTTAAAAGGAGGGGGAGTGTGGCAGAGAGGCTCACAACTGAGGTTACAAGGAGGGGGAGTGTAGCAGAGTGGCTCACAACTGAGGTTACAAGGAGGGGGAGTGTAGCAGAGTGGCTCACAACTGAGGTTAAAAGGAGGGGGAGTGTGGCAGTGGGGCTCACAACTGAGGTTAAAAGGAGGGTGAGTGTGTCAGAGTGGCTCACAACCTCAGCATGATGTCCTAAAAGTCGAATATTGTATCTCCCCAGAGTCATAGGGGATATCCCTTTTGGCTTAGTGGTTAAGACGGCTTTCCACGCGGGAGTCCCGGGTACGATTCCTGGGTGTTAGACATGCACTGGTCCATACGAGTGGAGTCTAATTTGGTTGTTCACACCAAGGTTGTTCTGATATTTGATGAAGCAGAATAGATCCTGCTTAGATTTTTTTTGCTGTTCACAGGATGTGACATTTCTATCCTATAGTGCTATTTATTATGTAAACCCATGTGCAAAACCACTGGGTCAGATGGTAGACAAGGGGAATGGTGAGACCTGGCTGTCAAGACAACCCCCACAGATGTTTTCATGAATTTCCCAATATACCTCCAGAAGGGTTTACAGTCTGGTGTCCCAGAACGACCCCTTTCCACACCATTTCAAAGTTTTTATTATTCATATTTTTGTTTGTTTGGTAGATTTTTATTTTAGACATTTGAATATAATTAAATTGAGTTATGAGAAAATGAAATAAGAATAGGTCTAAGCTAAAATGTGCAGCAGAAGACATGAACCACACCTAAGAGATCGTTGCAAACAGCAAAGACGTAAGCTTTTGTTTAAGAACAGAGTTGTAACAGTTGTATGGCAGTTGATCAAGTCTACAATAATTTTCATTGTTGTGGGTTTCATTCGGTTGAGTGTTTTGCTTTATTTTTTTCAATGTGTTTTAATAAACAAGTGACGACAAAAGTGTAGTTCTCCCTAATGTTTGTGTGTGAATTGAAACATCTCCCCTGTCGGGTGAAAAGAAGCAGCTTGGACTCCTCATGCATAGAAGGAAGCATGAGGTCAGTCCGCTGCCCCCCCAGGTTGGCAGAGGAAGTGTAGCACCCAGGATTACATTAGATAATTGACACTGGGTGAAAAAAAAATGGGTTGCAAAATTGTGGGATATAAAAAAAACATTTCTGATCGGAAACAAGAATGGACTCCAGTCCACATTAATTGGCTGGAGCTAAAATATGCTTTATGTGTGTTCTATCAATTTTCCATGTGAAGCAGCTAAACTCCGCCTGCGGCTACTCATCAAAGCATTTGTTCAACAGCCGCTTCAGTGTTGTTGTGAATGTGAAAGCCACCATGTGAAAGTACACGTAGGCTGGCTTTCTGTGAAAGAAAAATGCTCGAGGTGGCTCGCCTAATAATCCTCTTAACAAGACTCCAGGTATTATGCTTGCTGAGCCGTAACCTTAACTACCAAGTCAGCATCTCTGAGTCCTTACTAATGCACAGCTGGAGCTCCACAGCGCTGCTTTCCAAACCCACTGCTGCACATGGTAAGTAGCCTAACAATACAAAAATGCTTAGCGCCATTTCTGAGATCAGATTCTAAAAATGTCTTCTACATCCTGACAGTTTTCTGAAAAAGCTATGTTTCTGTGTCAGTCGTTCTTCGATTTTTCGAAAATAGCAGACCTACAAGCTCGTAGCGCGCCACTCGGTGGCGCCTTATGAGCTTGTAGATCTGCTATTTTTCAATGGCTAGAGCATAACATAATGCTAACACCAAAAGGGGTTCCCGCTGATTTCATGCTTTTTTTGTGCACGTTAATCGACGCATTATAATTGACTAATTTATTTTAAATGTACTTGGGCTACACAGGTATTTGATATTATAAGGATATATTGCTGTTGCATGGTCTCATACCTTTCTATGGACGTATGTCTTGAGTCGTTTGAGAACCAAAAGCCTCTGATATGTACAGTAGCCATAGTAACGGGTGTCTGCCTGTATCCCCTCCTCTCTCTCCATCCCACCATTCTGTTTCTGTAGACTAACTAAGCACTAAGCAGCTGCAAGTGAATCTACCATAGCCCTTCTAATGTGACATTTGATTTGAACGAAGAGAGTAATTTGAATTCCTGTTTTCCATTCCTGCCAGGACAGTAGCGCTCCATGCCAAAGAGATGAAACTCACTACAAATTTCTCCTGCCAGGTCTGCTTTCTTGCCACATGATGGTGCTGGAACTATCAAAGTGTAAAAATGCATCTGAATTTCAGATGCATTCTGAAATAATTTCAGAGACTTAGAGACTAAGACTGCTAGGGACAGCGAGCATGCATCGCCTTCAACGGAGGAGGCTGCACCACCATCGCGTTCTATTCTTCGTCTCAAGTGTGGTGTTATGTTGCATCTACGCACTGACCCTCAAGGTCAGGCTCTTGGAGCCCCGGGCAGGGGCTCCTGGGGGCCTCCCTGCTGGATCATGGGATGGTGACGACGTTCTCAAGGTAGATGCACGGGAGTTAACGGGGTCAAACACAACGGGAGAGGATGTCGGTTTACCTAAGAGCACCCAAGCTCCCACAGTAGTGACGGTGAACAGGACCGATATTCAACAATGCATTTATGTGGAGCCCGAAACGCCAAGACCTCTCCCGACAGAACCGCCGACATCTACCACGGCTCCCCCGCGTCCCACCACCCACAGGAAGGCCGAGTACCCGGTGGACCTCTTCTCTATTGAGCAGCGGCAACAAGGCTGGGTGATCCTGCACATCATCGGCATGGTCTATATGTTCGTGGCGCTGGCCATCGTCTGCGACGAGTTCTTCGTGCCCTCCCTGGGGGTCATCACTAACAAGCTGGAGATATCCGATGATGTCGCCGGGGCCACCTTCATGGCGGCCGGAGGGTCTGCGCCCGAGCTCTTCACCTCCCTGATCGGCGTCTTCATCTCGCACAGCAACGTGGGCATCGGCACCATCGTGGGCTCGGCCGTGTTCAACATCCTGTTCGTCATCGGCATGTGCGCCGTCTTCTCCCGGGAGGTGCTGCACCTGACCTGGTGGCCGCTGTTCCGCGACGTGTCCTTCTACATCCTGGACCTGGCGATGCTCATCGTCTTCTTCCTGGACAACACCATCGTGTGGTGGGAGAGCGCCATGCTGGTGCTGGGCTACGTCACCTACGTTAGCTTCATGAGGTATAACGTCCAGATCGAGCAGGCCTTCAAGACGCAGCTCAACAGGCACATGATCATCGTCAAGGTCTGGTCTGCGGAAGAGAAGGTCAGTGACGCATGTGAACATATAAGGTAGTCTTAGTTCTGTTGAGCGCAGGGGGAGAAAAAGTCTTTATGAGACATTTTTGGGTTGACCTTTTGGGTAAGGCAGTCGGTGTGCAACAACACAGGCAGGTCCATTTAGACCGGCTGCCGCGGGGACGTTACTCTCCCTTTAAGACCGTCTGCTACAGCAGCGTCACTTTACCTCTGATACCGGCGTGCGCTAGACGTCTCATTGTTGTTTTGTAGTCTTTTTGGGGCTTTTCCGGACACGTGACCAATGAACTGCATGATGATTCGCTAGAATACTTTGTTGTGGATGAAACAATGCATTTTGGGATTTTTTTTCTTCTTCTACGATTTTCTGTGATTTATTTTGTATCGCGTATCACGGGGAGCGATACTAGAGATGGCGGAGGCAATAGCAGGACGGAGCAGACGAGAGGATGAAGTTAGTGATGGAAGTGATATAGAAGTGGATGGACTTGATTACAGTACTAACAGTGATCTTGATCTCAGTGATCTATTGGATGATCCAACTTATGAACAGCCGCCGTCAGAACCACTGGACCGAGATCAGTGGACACGCAACTTTTTGTTCAATGATGACACCGACGATGAGGAGTTCAGGGGCTGGGACGCTGACTGGAAAACCAACAATTTTACCCGACGCACACAAAAGTCATATACTGGATTTAAGGGTGTAAAAATTGATATGCCTGACAAAACAACACCTGGTCAGGTATTTTCCCATCTGTTCACGGAGGAGCTGTTTGAGCGTCTGGTGGTGGAGACAAATCGATACGCTGCACAGAGCAGAGCCGATACTCCATCCAGAGCCAAATGGGCAGATGTGACGCTCATTGAGATGAAAACATTTATCGGAATTTGTCTCGGAATGGGCATTATAAAACTTCCAGCCAGGCGGGATTACTGGCGGATAAAACGCCCCCTACTTCAGACCAACTTTCCCCAGTACATGTCACGAGACAGATTTGCTGCTATCTGGAGGTAATGATGAGTATTTTATGAACTGTAATAAATTATGATTATGATGATTATAACGCTGGCAAGAAACGATGATGAGCCTATATGCTACCTAGACCCCCTCCCATAACAAGTTTACAAATGAAACCAAATGAACCCATGATATCTATTATCTATAATATATCTATATCTTGCCTTGCTTTTCTTTTTTATTCTCCATTGCTCTGTAAAGCACTTTGAGCTGCATTTCATGTCATGAAAGGTGCTATACAAATAAAGTTTTATTATTATTATTATATTATTATTATATCCATCCTATCTATCTGTAATTTGGTTACATTTGTACACAGACAGACAGACACGTCTATAGGTAGGTAGACACAGTAGTATAATAATGTCTGATGATAGTGAATGGTTATACAAGTTCATAATTAATTACAATGATGATAAGAAATAACAGTAGTAGTAGTATTTTATTTAGTGGTTTTATTTATCACACAATAAACAATACATTACATGAATGTACTAGCAATAAGTATTACCAATACTATACAGTATAATCAAGTCTGATGATGATACAGATTCTTATGATGATGATGACGATGATGATGATAATAATAATAATTATGACAGTAATACATTACAGTAATACATTATTATGACAGTAATACATTATGATAATAATAATAATTATGACAGTAATACATTACAGTAATACATTATTATGACAGTAATACATTATGATAATAATAATAATTATGACAGTAATACATTACAGTAATACATTATTATGACAGTAATACATTATGATAATAATAATAATTATGACAGTAATACATTACAGTAATACATTATTATGACAGTAATACATTATGATAATAATAATAATTATGACAGTAATACATTACAGTAATACATTATTATGACAGTAATACATTATGATAATAATTATTATGACAGCTTGCATGTGAGTTTTGAATATTTTTTACTTATAATTTGGTGATATTGTTATTACATTTGTGTGTGTGTGTGTGTGTGTGTGTGTGTGTGTGTGTGTGTGTGTGTGTGCATGAATAATGCAATGTACTAACAATATCACCAAATGATGAAAAGTTAAAGACGTACTATTCATCCAAAGTAACTTACTTATTTACTTATCATTACTTACTTACTTACTTACTTATGTGTATATTCAGATATCTTCATCTCCAAGACAACAACGAGGAAGGCCTGGACCGCTCGTACAAACTCTGGAAGCTGCGTTGGTTCCTGGATCACCTGGCAACACAGTACCAGTCCCTCTATGGGGTAAACGGTACTGTGTCTGTTGACGAGAGCATGATCAAGTACAAGGGCAGACTCTCCTTCAGGCAGTACCTTCCCCTCAAACCCACAAAGTGGGGTGTCAAGGTGTGGGTCATGGCGGAGAGCTCCACGGGTTACTGTTCAACCTTCCAGGTAAGAAAGATAAAATCATCACACCAGTTAGCTCCCATTTTTCAAAGATGTAATAGTACGTTTCAAGTACCAAAGTTATTCATGTTGTTGGTTTTTCGTTACAACTTCCAGGTCTACACAGGTCGTGATGGGAATGTCGCAGAGAAGGGTCTTGCTCATCGTGTGGTAATGGATCTGGCAGAACCATACTATGGCTCTAACCTGTCCATATATATGGACAATTTCTATAGTGGGGTGGAGCTTTTCCAGGACATGAAGAGCAAGGGTATGGATGCCTGCGGCACCATTCGGGCCAACAGGAAGGGGCTGCCAAAGGACGGACAGCTGACAAAAAAGGCTAATTTGGCGAAGCATGAATTCCGAGTCGCCCAGAAGGACGACCTCACATTCTGTGTCTGGCAAGACACTAAGGCTGTGATGGTTCTGTCCAACCATCACGACCCCACCGAGACAGGGACTGTACAGAGAAGGAAGGGTGCCTCCAACCAAACCACTGTGATAGTTCCATCCTGCCTTGCAGATTACCAGAAGCACATGAAGGGTTTGTTTGAGTTATTGATTTTATTTATTTATTGAAAAAAGAAAAAAAAACAATACTGTAAATGACACAGCCTACAGTATTTGAACACATCTGTCAAAAAAGATAAAACAAATAGCCTGATAACCTTTTCCCATTGTGGTCCTCTCAGTGTAAATGTGCGTGTAAACTGAGTCCTATGTGTTTGTTCCAGGTGTGGATCTTCTGGATCAAATGGTGGGCTACTATAAAATTGAGCATCGCTCAAAGAAGTGGTGGAGGAGGGTGTTTTTCTACTTCCTGTCCGTGTCCTGCTACAACGGGTTCGTTGCCCATAGAGCTGCTGGAGGAAGAGCATTCTCCGCCTCCTACAAGGGGTACAAAGATTGGCTGGAGGACCTGATGGAGGAACTTGTTGTCCCAGTGGTGGCAAGGCCTCCTCCCGATTTCTTCCCCCCTCCATCCCCAGCTGTGCTAACCACAGAGCATGATTTTGAGAAGATCTTTGACAAGAGAAGGGGCTGCAGAGAGTGTTTAGTGGCAAAGTGTGGCACTGGTGAGCGTCCCACAGCCACAGTGTACGGGTGCAAACAGTGCAAGGAAGCTGTGCACATGGAATGCTTCGGCAAGCATGTCCGTCGTTATATGCACTGAGTTCACTTTTCTTCTTTTTTTTGTTTTTACATTTTTGTGAAATAATTTATTTTATGTTATGGTTCCGAGGGAGCCTGTTCTTGACTTGAAAAAAAGAACACTGTGACACTTTGTCCGTCGTTTTATGCACTAATGATCACTGAATTCACCTTTCTTCTTCTGTTGTGTTTCCAAGGCAACCTTCCAAATGTAACAGGTAACAGGGTGTTTATCTCTGTCTCCATGGTAACAGGGTGTTGTTTATCTCTGTCTCCATGGTAACAGGGTGTTGTTTATCTCTTGTCTCCATGGTAACAGGTTGTCTGTGTGTCGTTGTAGGGTCTCTTCCAAATGTCCATTCCAGGCGGGTCGGGCTGGTTCTGCAGAACCACTGATCCGATTGACTTCATACTTGGTACAGCACTTACCTGTTTGTACAGCAACACACCTGCCACGTATGAAGTCAATCGGATCAGCGGTTCAGGAGATATTGCTGTCCATTCCAAGTGGGTCAGGCTGGTTCTGCAGAACCGCTGATCCGATTGACTTCATACTTGGTACTGCACTTACCTGCTTGTACAGCAACACACCTGCCAAGTATGAAGTCAATCGGATCAGCGGTTCAGGAGATATTACTGTTCATTCCAGGCGGGTCGGGCTGGTTCTGCAGAACCGCTGATCCGATTGACTTCATACTTGGTACTGCACTTACCTGTTTGTACAGCAACACACCTGCCAAGTATGAAGTCAATCGGATCAGCGGTTCAGGAGCTATTACTGTCCATTCCAGGCGGGTCGGGCTGGTTCTGCAGAACCGCTGATCCGATTGACTTCATACTTGGTACTGCACTTACCTGCTTGTACAGCAACACACCTGCCAAGTATGAAGTCAATCGGATCAGCGGTTCAGGAGATATTACTGTCCATTCCAGGCGGGTCGGGCTGGTTCTGCAGAACCGCTGATCCGATTGACTTCATACTTGGTACTGCACTTCCCTGTTTGTACAACAACACACCTGCCAAGTATGAAGTCAATCGGATCAGCGGTTCAGGAGATATTACTGTCCATTCCAAGCGGGTCGGGCTGGTTCTGCAGAACCGCTGATCCGATTGACTTCATACTTGGTACTGCACTTACCTGCTTGTACAGCAACACACCTGCCAAGTATGAAGTCAATCGGATCAGCGGTTCAGGAGATATTACTGTCCATTCCAGGCGGGTCGGGCTGGTTCTGCAGAACCGCTGATCCGATTGACTTCATACTTGGTTCTGCACTTCCCTGTTTGTACAACAACACACCTGCCAGGTATGAAGTCAATCGGATCAGCGGTTCAGGAGATATTACTGTCCATTCCAGGCGGGTCGGGCTGGTTCTGCAGAACCGCTGATCCGATTGACTTCATACTTGGTACTGCACTTCCCTGTTTGTACAACAACACACCTGCCAAGTATGAAGTCAATCGGATCAGCGGTTCAGGAGATATTACTGTCCATTCCAAGCGGGTCGGGCTGGTTCTGCAGAACCGCTGATCCGATTGACTTCATACTTGGTTCTGCACTTCCCTGTTTGTACAACAACACACCTGCCAGGTATGAAGTCAATCGGATCAGCGGTTCAGGAGATATTACTGTCCATTCCAGGCGGGTCGGGCTGGTTCTGCAGAACCGCTGATCCGATTGACTTCATACTTGGTTCTGCACTTCCCTGTTTGTACAACAACACACCTGCCAAGTATGAAGTCAATCGGATCAGCGGTTCAGGAGATATGCAGACATGTAGTTGTTTATACCTAATTTATTCGTTTTATATTACTTTATTTTATTTTTTTATAGTTTGTGATACATATTTGTGCAAATAAATTTTATTCTGAACAATAGCCAAAGTTGTAAGCTCTGAAATGATTTTGGAATTTTGTTTCTATCTGCTACAGAGGCTGAGTAATATATGTTTTAGTGAACCATGGGAATTTTGTGAAGTTTTGCAGAAAACCTCAGGTTCTAGGGTGTCTTTCATAAAACTGCCATAGGTTTTAGAAGGCCTTTTCTAAATCGGCCTTAGGTGTAAATGGGTTAAGTACCAGGTCTTATTCCCTAACTTGAGTAAACTAAAGACCTGGAGGCGTGATCAATGCCATTTGGCTATTCTGAGTGGCCAAAGAGCATTGACCACGCCTCCAGGTCTTTAGTTTACTCAAGTTAGGGAATAAGACCTGGTACTTAAGACACGCAAAATACAGCCCTCTGTCTCTCTGTTTGACTCTGTCATGTTTGACTCTGTCTCGCGTATTGCATGCATATGCTTGAAGACTTATTGAGCAAATTTCAATCATTGAATTGATTTGGATTCTAATTATTTTAATTCAGGACATATTCTGCTGTGATGAACGGACATTTCTGCTTCCTAGTAGGCTAGAGGAGAGTTTAGAATGAGAAGACACATAGGACATTATAGGACGGATTTGAACCCATGATGTCACAAGTCGATATCGATATATGTACTGTAAGCAAAAAAATACAAAAAGAGAAAAAAAAATCGTTTGCATGCTGGCTGATCCATCGGAACAAAACACATCTACTGTTCTCATTTATTAGAAGTTCAATTCCTATAATTCCTTGCAGGACAGTGAAGTACCAGTACCACCCCATCCGCTGCCTCAACCTCCTCCTGTTCGTCGTCCTCCCGCTCCTAAAGCTAACCCCGAACCGAATGCTAAACCTGAGGCAGCGCCAGCGGAGAGCAGCTCGCGTAAACAGGTATTGGCAGGACTCATGCAGGAGCCAAAGAGGATACACATTTCACACACATTTTAATTATTTGATTGTCAGTAGTTTAGCAACAATATATGTTCATAGATATATTCTATATCTCATGGGAGGCAGCGAGGCTGTGGCTCAGGCGGTAGAGCAGGTCGTCCAATGATCCCTGGGTCGGCGGTTTGAATCCCAACTCCTCCTGTCCACATGTCGAAGTGTCCTTGGGCAAGACACTGAAGCCTACATTGCCTCCAATGAGTTGGTCGGCAGAGTTCTCGCCACCATTGGTTTGTGAATGTGGGAAGTGAGGACGCTGGCGTCGATTGTTCGCAGTTTCACCTCCCAATGTATGAATGAATGAACCATTGCAAAGCACTTTGAGCACTTGGAAAAGCGCTATAAAAATGCAATTCATTATTATTATATATTGCTGCTAAACTACTGACAAGTATATATATTTTCATGTCAAAGTCGTACGATTAGTCACACACGTTATCGCAGTGAAATTTGTTCTCTGCAGTAGCTTATTACCAACGGGGATGAATCCGACTACCGCAGAGCAGTAGAGGAGCTGGTGAGATGGTGTGAGAGTTACAACCAAAGAGATGTTCATCGACTTTAGAAAAAAGATATCGAGTCCCCCCCCTCTTCATCAATGGGGAAGAGGTAGAAAGAGTCTCCTCCTTCCGGTTCCTCGAGTCGGGACCACCATCCATGAATCCTTATCATGGGATCTCAACAACAGTCTCATAATAAGCTAATCACACCAGCGTCTCTATTTCCTGCAGCAGCTTAAGAAGTTTAAAGTCAGCCAAGCAGCCATGACTCACTTCTATAGGGCCACTATTGAAAGTGTTCTTACCTTCTCCATGCTTGTCTGGTTTGGTCACACAACCTCTCGAGACAAATCGAAGCTAAAAGAGTAGTACACTTTCCTCACTCCACCAGAATAATTAGGAAGGCTAAAAAAATCATAGCAGACAACTCCCATCCTGCACATTACCTCTTCAATCTCATCCCATCAGGCAGGAGATATAGAAGTATCAAGAGCTTGACATCTCGCTTCAGAGATAGCACTTACCTCGTAGCCATTAGACATCTGAACTTGACTCATTAGGCACAGTTGGGCTGAGGTATGTATGTAGCAATATGCAATATATCCCTATGCTGCTGGTTTTTGTAGTGTATTGTCTTTCTTGTTTTTGTATCTATGGATGTCTGTATATGTTGAGTATGAACCAAGGCAAGTTCCTATCAACTTATTGAATCTTGAAGCCTCAGCGTGCGCCGCACTTGGGAATCATTATTTGATTTGACCCCCAATCCAACCCTTTGATGCTGAGTGCCAGTGCCAGCTGAGTTACAGTCTTTGGTATGACCCGGCCGGGGATCGAACCCCCGACCTCCCAGTTTAAAACCACAAGCCCACTGTCTGGTTATAAGCAATAAATTAAGCAATAAAACAAAGAATACATACAGATCTCCTACACAGCTGGATTCAGAAAGATAAGTCTCATCTATACCACAAGCCTTGGGATTTCATATTTCTTTTCTCGAGGCACGGGTTAAAACTAAACTGGGTGTCTGTACGTCCATCTATAGGTGCATCCTGCCCTGCAGCGGTCGGGCAGCTCCCTCCACGACACCTCCTTGAGGAGCACCATCTTCCAACTCATGATATACACCCTGGACCCACTAAGAGAAGGTACAGCAACTACTGCTGCTGCTGTTTCTACTTATTGCGATTGTAGGTCGCAGTTTACTATGAAAACCTGCATCTCCCGTCAGTCAGTCACGCACCGTGACACGGTCCATATATGGCCAATACAGAATTAATTCCATATGTTGATCTGACCTCATCAAACCCTTACAGTAGATCTCCATATATGGAGCTGACCTGTTCTGACATTCCATATGTTCATCTGACCTCATCAAACCCTGTACACTCAAGACATGCTCAATATATGGCCAGTACAGAATTCATGCTGATATGACCTCATCAAACCCCTAGATCTCCTGTTCTGGGTTCACAATAATGATCTGACATCACAATGATGACTCGACCAGATCAACAGAATGATTGATCTCGCAACCTCGCTTCTCGCCCTCAGGGCAACTTACTACATTACTTCTACTACGACTTACTTTAAACTAACAATAATAACTTTGTGCACTGTACAGGAAGACATTTTTTTTTAATTATTATTAATTAATTAATTGGCCAGTTATTCTTAAAAGGTCCGGAGACCCTGATGGCAATGTCCCATTCCAACAGCAAGGCAGCATGTTTTCTTGACAAAGTATCCTAGATCAATGGCCCACAGACAAAGTTCCATGTCTGTGAAAGTCTTTCGGGGAAAGTAAGAAAAGCTCTGCTCTTGTGTACTTCAGTGCTGTACACAAATCACAATATTTAGCAGACATATTGCGCTCTGAATCTGATTGTCAATTGCTGCCCTAGAATCATGGCTGAACGATCACATTCATCTGTGCTTAACCCATTCTGAACGGGCACCCATTTTGGTGTTAGCATCATGTTATGCTTTAGCTATTGAAAAATAGCAGATCTACAAGCTCATAGCGCGCCACCGAGTGGCGCGCTACGAGCTTGTAGGTCTGCTATTTTTGAAAAATCGAAGAACGACTGACATTTTTAGAATCTGATCTCAGGTCAGAATGGGTTAATCAGACCAGTGTGTGTCCAGTGGAAACCTCGTATGAATCTGATCTCAGGTCAGAATGGGTTAATAGAACAAATATTCTATAAATAATCAGTTTGTTAGTTTGAATATATAATAGATATATATTGCTCTTCCAACAAAATGATAATGCTGTCAGTGTGTATACCATGTTCTTCTGAAAGGAAGTGACTGCAGTGTTTTTTGGCAAGCGTGCATGCAGTGAGTAAAGGTGTTTCATCTGTCTGTACTGACGGTTGTCATAACGCCACCATAGAGCACAGCATCCTGTCCTTCAGTGTCCTCACACTAGCTGACTTGTCCCCCTTTCAGCACCTCACCTCCACTTTCAGCACTTGCATGGGCTGAGCCTAATCAGCTTTTCAATACACACAAGAGCCAGTCCACTGGTGGTGCTGGTAGAACAATCTCAGGAGCTAGAGTGGCCATCTGGGAATTGACCCTCTGGTCAATGGTATTGAACAGGGGTGAAAAGGTAGAAATGACAAGGGCTGATAGGTGCTCTCAAACTAAAGACTTTGTAATTTTTGGATACAATGTTCTCTTTATTTACTATAGTAAATATGAGTCCAATCAATGGTCCAAAAAAATAGAGGTCAAGGCAATCCTTTCATCAGAGAAACTCAAGCTAATTTTCTTGTAATTTCCACTCTAGATGCAGCCTTTAGAGGGCGGCGTAACAGGTTTGGCCCTAGGAGAGCCACACGAGGTAAGAAGAGGGTCAGCAAATTGGCTACAGCATAGAATCATGCCCATACTAGTGTAGATATAATCCCAGTTGTAACTTTTCTGTGCATCCCTGCCAATCAGAAACATCCTTTAATGGTGATGTCAGAGATGAGGTGTCAGTACAGAGGAAAGGTAATATGAATAATTATTATGGATATGTCTGCACCTGTGTCTCCTCTTGCATGGCAAGTCTGCATGTGCCCCAACTAAACTGAATTTACTGACTGCCGTATTTGTCGATTAGAGATTTGTGCAGTGGGTTTACTGGCTCTCATGTATTCGTTTGTGATGTGGCCAGCATGGTTGCGCAGCGGCAGCACTGTATTTCCTCCTTGACCCAAACTGTAGACTGAGTAACTGTCTCGGTTTAAATGCAAGAAACACTTAAAAGGTTACATCAGAAAGCTCCTTCTCTTGCTTGCAGTGAGGAATAAAGTGAAGCCACTGAACTCACCCATCAGAGTGAAATTAGAAAACACGTCACGGAATCATCAGTCCAAAGGTGAGTTTGTTCTGTATGCTGAGGTGCAATCCTGGCCCTGTGCTAAGAATTTGTGCTTCATAATTTGTGGCCTTTGTGTAAAAACAGTTTAAACATATTTGCATTGTTTTATTCTTATATAGTTATTCTTGTGCATCGTGTCTCACTGTGACGCCTTGTGAACTTATTTAGATGATTTACCGTAGACTATTTTAGGTGCACGACACAGTGCACAACTAAAGTATAAATCAGATTGTTGTGATTGACGTCCTTAATGGCCGCAGTGTGATAGCTGAGCGCTGGAGAGGCTGTACTTCACAATCAGAGTAATGAGTAATGAGGTGCTTCAGTGTGGGGCCTGATTATTTTTTGACGCAGTCTGAACTGGAGTGGCCTCCAGTAGCACATCTCAATCAGTCCTAGGATTAGCATGCCGATTGGGACACGATGGTTGTGTTTGTGTCTTAGTGTGTGTCTGGAATTTACAATTCAATTCAAGCTTTCTGAAAAAGAATGGAAACTGGCCAAGCTCGAGTCGAATTTATCAAATTTATTTATAGCCTGTGATAACTAACAGTGTCATAGACCTTGTACTACATGGTGTTAGAGTGCACACACATTTCTCAATTATGCATGACACACGCACGCACACGCAGGCACACATACTCTGATAAGACTTGGCTGCAAGGTTCAGCACGTAAAACAACCAGTGTGAAATCATCAGTGGTTGATTTAGATCTCCAAACTTACCTGATACAATTGCCTGGCACTTGCATGGTATTATTGCACCTCTATGACAATCTGTTGATGTACCTTTCCAGCAAGTATCCCAACCTCCAGGAACTGTATGTGCTCTACCTCGTGGGGGGATATAGTAAGTCTATATTTACATGAATTGTATTAGCGTTTAAAACATAACTCGTGTGATCTGATTTTTCCATTCAGCAATTAAGCTAGAGCCAGCGCCAAAAGCAGAACATGCCAACGCTGTCAGAGGGCAGGCGAGTACTGCAGCTGAGCCCTCAACCTCACAGGACCTCAAAATTGAGGACATGGCTGAGAAAAGCCCAGAGCAGCCGGACTCAACCAAGGTACACAGAGTAGACACCGAGACTTAAGTAATAATAATAATAAAACTTTATTTGTATAGCACCTTTCATGACATGAAATCCAGCTCAAAGTGCTTTACAGAACAATGGAGAATAAAAGAAAAGCAAGGCAACGACAAAAAACAAGCAGTAGGACATGAATAACAAAACAAATAAAAAATAAAAAATAAAAGATCAATTAAAAGCAATGTTGTAGAAGTGGGTCTTGAGCTGAGCTTTAAAAATGTCTACAGAGGCTGCCTGACGAAGGTACAGTGGGAGCTTGTTCCATGCCGACGGCCCGTAGAAGCAAAAAGCTGCTTCCCCTGTATTTTTTAGTTGCCATTTTTTTAGGCAAAGCGAGCAGGCCAGCAGTGGAAGACCATAGGGGCGGTTTGGGACATATATAGGCAGGCAGTCATGTAGGTAGGAAGGTGCGAGACCATTGAGAGCTTTATAGACTAGTAAAAGAATTTTAAAATCAATCCTAAAAACAACCGGAAGCCAGTGCAGTGATGCCAAAACTGGAGTAATATGTTCTCTCATCTTAGTTCTAGTTAAAACTCTGGCTGCTGCATTTTGGACAAGTTGTAATCTGTCAGTTGTTTTCTTAGGCAGTCCTGAAAAAAGTGCATTGCAGTAATCAAGCCGAGAAAAAACAAAGGCGTGGATTAGCGTTTTTGCATCGTCCAAGGACACATGATTCGTGCAATATTTCTAAGGTGAAAAAAGGCAATCTTGGTAACATGATTAATGTGTGAATTAAAATTCAATTCAGAATCAATAATAACCCCCAGGTTCTTTACTGTACTGTTACTTTCTACAGTCAGGTTGCCAAGTCTGCTTAATATTGATTATTTCTGTTCACTAGAACCGATTATGAGAACTTCTGTCTTATCCTCATTTAGCTTGAGAAAGTTCTCATTCATCCAACATTTGATGCTAGACAGACAGGTAACCAGCGGGTCTAAAGCACAGGGATCATCTGGAGCCACAGAAAGATATAGTTGGGTATCATCAGCATAGAAATGAAAATTGACTCCGTGATTGGCAATGAGTTCGCCCAATGGCAGTATGTATAAGGAGAAAAGCAGAGGGCCAATAATCGAGCCCTGTGGAATACCAGAACTGATGTCGTGTTTGTCTGAGTCAAACTCGGCTAGATTGACAAAGTAACTTCTATTTGATAGGTAGGAGGAAAACCAGGACAGGGCCGTACCAGACAGGCCTATCCAGTGCTCCAGACGCTGTATTAAAATTGAATGATCAATCGTGTCAAATGCAGCCGTTAGATCTAGAAGTAAGAGAACGGATACATGTTTCTTGTCAGCAGACACCCTAAGATCATTCATTACTTTTACAAGTGCTGTTTCTGTACTGTGACCTTTCCTAAAGCCAGATTGGAATTTGTTGTGCACATTATTGTTCTGTAGAAACACATCCAATTGATAAAAGATGCATTTTTCTAAAACCTTGCCCAGAAAGGGTAGATTTGAAATGGGTCGATAGTTACCCAAAACAGAGGGATCAAGATTGTGTTTCTTGAGAAGGGGCTTAACTACAGCAGTCTTCAGTGAGTCTGGGAAGACGCCTGATTGTAGCGAGCTGTTTACAATTTTTAGGATATCTCCAATCACACTGTCTAAGACCTCTTTGAGAAAGGTGGTGGGAATTGTATCCAATGAACAGGAGGATGATGTCATTTGTGATATGGTTTTGCGGAGTTCGTCTTCATCAATTGCGCAGAACGATAATAGGCTCCCCCTGGAGAGATCTACCCTGGGACCATTAGCTGCTGTTTGAAGGTTTGCGCTAGCAGCAGCACCATTCATAATATCAGCTCTAATGTTAAAAATGTTGTTGTCAAAAAAGCATGCAAACCATATCATTCACTGGGGGAGTATCGGGCAGGGGGGGGCCCCAGGTGACGAGAGAACTCGTCGGCTGCAGAAGAGCTAAAAAAACGCTTTTTTATGGTATATTCAGTGATGTTTTTCTCTAGATCAGAGACAGTCATATTAAAACACAGCAGATAGTGGTCTGATAGCTCAGGCCTTTCAATAGTACTTTCCACAGTGATGTTCAGCCCTCTAGAAATCACCAGGTCCAGAGTGTGCCCATGTTTATGTGTAGGCCCAACAACATGTTGGATCAATTCAAAGGAGTGCAATAACTCTAAGAAACCCATAGCCATAGCATCTGTAGCATCATCCAGGTGAAGATTAAGATCACCTGAGATAAGAGTTCTGTCAAGATAAGAGTTCTGTCATAGTTAGTGGAGCAGATAGATAAAAGTTCTGATATTTCTGTTAGAAATATTGCTTTACTGCATTTTGGCGGGCGATAAATGCTAATCATTGGCATAGAGGCTTGACCATGTAGTATAGTGGCCTGGTATTCAAAGGATGTAAAGCTGCCAAGGGTCAGAGCCTTGAATTTTAACTGAAAATTTTAGTCTGAAAAGATTATTGCCAGTCCACCTCCTTTCTTAGCCTCGCGAACAGAGTGAATGAAACTGTAGTTTGCGGGACAGGCTGGCGCTAGAACAGCTCCATCTGAGCCAAGCCATGTCTCTGTTAAAAAGATTATATCTAGCTTCTCTTTACAGATTATATCATTTACAGAGGAGGACTTATTTGTTAGTGACCTGATGTTAAACAAGGCAAGGTTAAGCTTGTTATCACATTTTTGGGGGCTGTGATGCCTGTGAGGTACAGTAACCAAACAGCATTCTCTCTCCAGACCACTCCTTGTGTTGGACACTCTATTTGAAATAACAGTAGAAATGTTGTGGGCCTCAACCTGTGCAGTGATTGAAACACCAGGCTTTCTAGAAGCATGGGGTCCATACATGTTTGTTGCTGCACATAATGGACCCTGTTCATATCAGTTATCAAATGTATTTTCTAGGCTATCTGGAGCTGGGCTTAACATATGGGACGCCGTCAGTTGGTGACATCGTCTGGTAAGGGGGGTCGACTTTATTCCAATGTTCATCAGTCCACCATGCCCGGGGTGAAAGAGAGGAGACGTATTGGTGAGGGAGTTAGAAATTCTTCATCAACGTCTTCATCATCGTCATTGAATAACAATCTTTCTTCCAATTTTTCCAGTTCTTCCAATGTCATGTCCTTGAGGAACTTCATGCTCTGAGATTTCTTCTCCACTCGGGGACGCTGTGGCTTCATGCTCTCGGCGGCCTCAGTATCTTCTCCACCAGGGGACGCTGTGACTTCATGCTCTGTAATTTCTTCTCCACCAGGGGACGCTGTGGCTTCATGCTCTGTGTTTTTTTCTCCACCAGGGGACGCTGTGACTTCATGCTCTGGGATTTCTTCTACACCAGGGGGCGCTGTGACCCCACACTCTGTGCGTTTTCCTCCACCAGGGGACGCTGTGACTTCACACTCTGTTAGTTTTCTTCCGCCAGGGGGCGCTGTGACTTTACGCTCTGTGAGTTTTTCTCCACCAGGAGGCGCTGTGTCTCCACCAGGGGGAGTTGTGGGTTCACCATCTGTGACATTCCCTGTTTTTGGCTGCTTGGCGACCATTGCCACCATATTATCTGTTTTGGCTAGGGCGCTATCTCTTGATTCTGCTTGGAATTTATGTTGTGGGGCAACACGTTTCTGGCCAGTTTGGAGAGTTGACAGGGATGATTCATGTTATGAAATATGTTGGTGAAGAATAATTTAACACCCAACTTGTTTACGTGTGTTGCGTCTACAAAAAGATGCCTTCTGTCCCAGAAAAAATTGAAATTGTCAATAAAATTTAATGATTTTTGCCCGGGCGATTCTTCTGTGCATGCCGTTGAGAGCCATTCATTGAATGCAAACAATCTGCTAAAACGCTCACTCCCTGTCATCGGAGGAAGTGGGCCACTTATCCAGATGTCAACATCAACAAGTGAGCTCAGGGTGGACAGTAGGGCTTTGAAATCCTTTTTTACGATTTCTGATTCTCGTTTTTCCGCATCACGTGTACCGATGTGCAGTATCAGCGTTTTTACCATGGGGTGTGCATCAACAATCTCTTAAATTCTGTCATCCATATCAGAGACAGTGTCATTGGGAAAGCATATCGCCGACAATCAGACATTCAATCATTTGCTCTCCATTAGCTACCCTGCTCGGAGTGGCGTTAACACGGTTATCTGATGGGCCACTAGAGTCAGCAGCATTCAGCAATGGGTTAAATCTATTAGTCAACCGCATATTCTCCCTTTGGGGAGGTGTGAATTTTGATTTGCCTTTTACACTTTTCCACTGCGGGGGGGTGGTTTTGGGTCGGGCTGGGAGCGTAGGCCAGCTGGTCTTATCAGGGCTCCGAGTCCTCCCACTTAGCCGTCCTTTCATGTTATCTCTGTTAGTAATCACTGTGGAGATTGTTGATATTATAGCGGGCGGTGAGATTCTCACCGCCCGCCCGCTACTCACAGTTATTTCACAGGGTATTTTGAAGTAGGCAAAAACTTCTATCTAAAGAACAAAAACAATCCCATCGGTTTACAGGTATCTAGGATCCACTTGTAGAGATAAAAAAATAAAATAAAGCATGGCTATCAGTTGAGGAATGCAAGCATAGGCGAGAGCGGCGAAGCGAAGCGTCCTCACTGTACGAGGAGCAGGAGCAGCCTTGGGAAGCATTGACTTCCTGATCCATGTGGCCCCATGGTTCAGGAGCCCGTCCCTTGTTTCTGTAACGTGAGGCAGCTTCTTTCTTTTTTTTTTAACATATGTTTATTGATTTTCTTTTCAGCACAATAAGTAATTTTTTTTATAATTTATATTTTTTGTCACACGATTTTGTAACCCGTTTTTCACCCCTGTGTCAATCATCCTGTGATGTGATCCTGGGCTCTACACACCCTCCGCCAACCTAGGGAGAGCAACGGACTTAACTCATGCTTCCTTCATGCACAATAAGTAATTTCAAAACAATTATTGACATATTTCCCCCCCCACATCCCCATGGCAGCACAAATACAAACAAAATCTTATCAGGAAATGTTTTGACAACAATAAATACAGAAAAAAACCAAAAACACATTGCATACAGTTAAACAAACAAATAACGTGAGGCAGCTTGATGTAAGTACAGATGATGCTAGTAGCCTATGTCGCAGGGATTTAGCTGCAATACAAATCTTGCTGCTGATTGCTAAGTAGGAAAGCATTGGGTACCATTTTTGTTTATTACACGGCTTGGTTGAATGCTTGATTCTGATTGGTCAATCACTGAATTCAACAGTGTGTTATTTCTTGATTATGTCGCTTGGCTCGTAACAGACCACTGTCTAATCAAATGCTCAGAGCACCTGCTCGTATCAATCTGCACTGCTTGCATTTTATACCTTATCCAACATGACAGCCACGTAAACAAACACTCGGTTATGCCTCTGTGTTTAATCATCCAGGCTGTCGGGCAAAAATATAACGTCTGCCCGTTGCCGCGAGCACACAGATCCATTTGGATTTTCACATGAATGACCATTGGCCACTAAAACCTTCCATTTGTGTTGTCAATTTATGAGCTTCAAATCCTAATCCACTACATGTCTTGTTGGCGTTCTGGGACTTCATTGTATGCAGTGTCACATCAAAGGTTATTCTCGATTATATAATTCACCTACATGTTCAGGATTAAGTATTTTATTGTTTCTAAATGCCGGTGCCGATATACCTCCTTCCTTCATTTCTCCTGCTTTTCTCCTCTTCACCAGGAGGGAGAGGAGAAAGGTGCATACGGCTCGGGAAGCAGTGACAACGATGAGAGCAGTGATGAGGACGAGAGCAGCGAGGAAGAGGATGCAGACGATGATTGTGCTGATAAAAAGGAAGGACAAGGAGACGGGGAGGATGAGACGGAGGAGCCTCTGTCTTTGGAGTGGCCTGAGGGCAGAATCAAGCAGGCCACCTATCTCATTCTGCTCCCTATAGTGTTCCCACTGTGGCTCACTGTGCCTGATGTCCGAAACCCGGTGAGTAGAAATACATTAAGAGATGCAATGGAACAATTTAAATTTCTAGGACGTCCATAACTTTGAGCATATATATATATATGCAGTTCCATTCCACTGTTGGAGATACAGACCTGTAAAGGTCTTTTTGGAACCCCGGCCCGAACCCCCTCAAGGAACCCAGAGGATCCCTGGACCCCACTTTCAGAATGTTGTAGAATAACACTAAACTTTTATCCCTACATAATTTAGCCATTACAGAAGTCAAGTAGCAAAACAGTGATACAGACTAGAGTAAAGATGAGATATGATTGTAAATAATCTACTATACAGATGGAATCTATTTCATCATGCAATATATTTACTTTAAGATCATTTAGGATAGGACCTCATTTACATCAGCTAAACCAGAAAGCACATATTGAAGGTATATATTTTGTATCACTTATGTTCGGCTGTCGTCTCTAGGCTTCTACAAAGTACTTTGCCATTACGTTCATCGGCTCGATTCTGTGGATCGCAATATTCTCCTATCTGATGGTTTGGTGGGCCCATCAGGTCAGTTGGTTTTCACACTGTAAGCTAACCGTATGCTATGGCTAGGAAAGTACATTATGCATTTCATTTCAATGTAACAGCTACAGTATAGTGTTAGGATTTATGATTCTCAGTAGGCCTATATTAACTTAAAAATACAAACTCATCCGCTTGTATGTCTTTTTTTTGTAACTTAGAATCCCATAGACTTTTTATCAAGGGAACCAGGAAGATGCTAACTTTCACCTACAAAAACACAAAGCCGCACGCACAGCTGTTGTATGATAAAGGGGGAGGGGATGATATTGTGATGTCACTATATCAGTTTTGTCCATTGGCACGTTTGACTGTCAAGGTTTCAGCCTCCAGGAAGAAACCCTAAATACAAAGGGATGACTTTTGCACATAACCACGTCGAGAGGTCTAATGAAGTACTGTCACCCCATGAACAAAAAAAATACAAAAATCCTTTAACACTCAGTTATTTTCATAGCTCCATTATGGAACCTCTCCCTCAGCTCTGTAGCTCAGAGATTAGGTTCCACTGCCCCGGGTACCGGCAGAGCGGGTACCGAATATTTGCCACGATGCACAATCCGTACCTAAAATATCCAAAACGTAAAGGTCGTGGGTCCTGCTTTCAGATGCGTTTTCTTTTCTTCCTAGTGTACAAGAAAATCTAACCGACGGCTTGAAACAAGCGTTTAAATAAATTATTTAGTCAGCCAGCAGGCTGGCTACCAATAGAAGTCTTCCGGAAAGAACTTAAAAACATGGAACTGGCGATGTAAGCTTAGCGATGTAAAATGCTTGTTTCAAACCGTCAGTGCAGGTGCCCGACCTTTACTTTTTGGATATGATGTGCATTAAAAGGCAAGAATTGTGCATCGTGGCAAATATATTGGCCGGTGTCCCGCTCTGCCTGTACCCAGGGGGCGCAGTGGGACCTCATCTCAGAGCTACATAGCGGAGGGGGAGGTTCCATAATGGGGGTAGTTTCTTCAGTGTGGTTAATCTCATTGTTCTTAATGAGTGTTGGAAAAAATATCAGAGGACTGTCAAAGAGGAAAAATCAAGGCATTTCTCTGACATTATTTAAAAAAATATGGATAAACCACGTGTTCTTTTTAAGACCATTGAGCAGCTGGTAAATCCCCCCCAACCCACTTGTCTGGAAGCTTCTCTTGATGTCTGTGAGAAATTTCTCAGCTTTTTTATAGACAAGGTCAATATGATCAGAGCACAAATTCCCCCCCCTGCTTTTGACCCCTCCATGGCCGTCACCTGCACAACTACACTCAAAACATCATCCTGCCCTACAGACGCTATCCCCACACACCTCTTTAAGGAGGTCTGGGAGACCATTGGGCCTAGAGTCCATGCTATCATAAATAGCAGCCTTGTCTCAAGTATTGTACCAGCATACTTTAAAACAGCAGTGGTGACACCCCTGATAAAGAAACCTAGTCTGGATACCTCTGTTTTGTCTAACTACAGACCCATCTCAAAGCTTCCGTTCATTTCCAAGATCCTTGAGAAAACGGTGCTGTCTCAACTCCAGTCTTTTTTGCAGCTTAATAGCATTTTTGATGTTTTTCAATCTGGGTTCAAAGCGTTTCACAGCACAGAGTCAGCGCTGTTGAAGGTTTTCAATGACATCCTGTTGACCACCGACTCTGGGGACTCTGTGATCCTACTACTCCTAGATCTAAGCTCTGCTTTCGACACTCTCGATCACAATACTCTCATATCTCGTTTGGAGCTTTGTGTTGGTGTCAGAGATACCGCTTTAGCCTGGTTCTCTTCCTATTTATCGGAGAGATGCTTCTCTGTTAAATTTGGCGACTTCGTATCGTCCTCCACCCCCCTGTCCTCTGGAGTCCCCCAGGGCTCGATCCTTGGGCCTATTCTATTTTCTTTATATTTACTTCCTATTGGCCTTATCTTTAAGAAACATGGCATTTCGTATCACCTTTATGCGGATGATTCGCAAATATACATGCCCCTTAAAAAGGACAATAACGGCTCCCTGAAACCTCTGCTTGACTGTCTAAGTGACATCAAGGCATGGATGGCTCTTAATTTTCTAAGTGTCAACGAAAGTAAAACGGAGGTTATAGTGTTTGGACCTAGCGGTCCTGGTATCGTTCCCACTGACCTAGGTTCCCTGCAGCCATATGTGAAACCTGTGGTCTCAAACCTTGGCGTCAAACTAGACAATGCCCTTAAACTTGACAAACAGGTCAATGCGGTAGTTAGCTCTAGTTTCTATCATCTGAGGCTGCTGGCCAAAATCAAGTCGGTGCTATCTTTTAGTGATTTTGAGCGAGTTATACATGCCTTCATATCTACGCGGTTGGACTACTGTAATGCCTTTTACGCTGGTTTAAACCAAGCCTCCCTTGCTCGACTCCAGCTAGTCCAAAACTCAGCCGCTCGTCTACTCACAGGTACTCGCAGACGTGAGCATATCACACCTGTCTTGGCCTCCCTTCATTGGCTCCCTGTCCGCTTCAGAGTGGATTTTAAAATTATTTTATTTGTCTTTAAATCTTTAAATGGTCTGGCTCCTCTTTATCTGTCTGACCTTATTGAGGTTTATACTCCCGCTAGATCACTGCGGTCTGAGGGCCAGCTAAACCTCAGGGTCACAAAGAAGACCCGCTTAAAGTCCAGAGGCGACCGAGCCTTTTCTGTTGTAGCCCCTAAACTATGGAACGCACTCCCCTCCCACGTCAAATTGGCCCCCTCCATCGAGACCTTTAAATCCCGCCTGAAGACCCACCTCTTTACCTTGGCTTTTAACCCCGCTTGAGTTCCTTTGGTCCTTGTATATTTTTCGTCTCACTGTGATGCTGTTGCTTTTCTGTTGTTTTCTGTAATGTGTCTCAGTTGATGTCACTGTTTGTACTTTGTTTTCTCGCTGTTGTTTTTCTGTGTGGTAGCTTTAGTGCACTTGTTTTTATTTTATTTTATTCTCCTGTACAGCACTTTGTAAACTCTGAGTTTTAAAACGTGCTATATAAATAAAGTGGATTGGATTGGATTGTTGTGGCTTGTAGGTGGGTGAGACGATAGGCATCTCAGAGGCCATCATGGGTCTGACCATACTGGCAGCGGGAACATCCATTCCAGACCTCATCACCAGCGTGATCGTTGCCCGGAAAGGGATGGGTGACATGGCTGTGTCCAGCTCTGTAGGGAGTAACATCTTTGACATCACCATTGGGTAAATGATTCCATCATCCAGATTAACCACATTCAACTATTTTGTCATTATTGACGAAAAACAAAGAATAATTTCTGTAACTAGCAGATCTACAAGTTGCATTTCAACTGTAAGCTTGTAGATCAGCTATTTTTGCTATTGATAGTACTGTGTGACAAAAATATGATATATAGGTACGTGTATATATACATATATAGCAGTGGTACAGGTATATAGCATTGGTTTTCAACCAATGAAAATGAAACCAAATGGACCCATATGGGTCCATTTGGTTCTCAAGAGTTAAATATCTATAAGGGTCTATTTGGTTACCAACACTCCATCATTTAGCTGGGGACCACCTGGAACCGCCTCAAGGAACACTGGTGGTCCCCGGACCACTCCCCGGTGCTATCAAATCTAATTACCTAAGTGAGGATTTGAAGATAATACATGCACAGCCAATTATTCTCTTTTATTTAATTAATCATTTTGATCTCACCTGACCCTGAGGCATTTACATTTGCTGCCTATTTTGTGACAGGGCACCCCATACATAACATTTGTGTTGTAAAAATATTTCAAAAAAATATATATATATATATTTTTTGAAGTTCCTATATGGGTATCACAAAAATGAAAACAAATTCTTCGAGGTTTCAAATAAAAGAATACCTTGACCACAGCTTTTCACCCTGCTCCTCTCTACAATTTAGGCATTTAGCAGACGCTCTTGATCCAGAGCGACTTACATTTAAGCAAAAACAAAAGCATGTCATACATCACATATATAAAAAGTAGTTATCATGAATCGTGTATAAACTAAGAACGTAATAGTGGAGTATCTATGTCAACTATACATACTTTACTATATTATATATCATACAATATACATGTGTCCATCTCGTCCGTTCTGTCCTTCATAGCCTGCCCGTTCCGTGGCTCATGTACTCGCTGCTCAACGGCGGCGAGTCCATCGCCGTCAGCTCCAACGGCCTGTTCTGCGCCATCGTGCTCCTCTTCCTCATGCTCCTCTTCGTCACGGCGTCCATCGCCGCCTGCCGCTGGAGGATGAGCCGCCTGCTGGGCTTCACCATGTTCCTGCTCTACTTTGTGTTCCTGGTGCTCAGTGTGCTGCTGGAGGACAGGGTGCTCACCTGTCCCATCTCCATTTAAGCTGAGGATATCCCCCTAGCCCAAGCTGGGCTGAGGACATCCCCCTAGCCCAAGCTGGGCTGAGGACATCCCCCTAGCCCAAGCTGGGCTGAGGACATCCCCCTAGCCCTAACTGGAAAGAGCACACATGTGTCTCAACAACAAAAAAAGGTACGCACTATAGAGCATTGTTTCCCATACAGTGGGTCGGGACCCATTTGTGGGTCAGACAATTTTTATGGGTCACGAGTAAAAATACGAATTTATTTTCCTTTGAGAAAAAAAAGAAAAAAGTTTGGGTCCCTGGCAAATGTCTAATCTCTCTTCTGGGTCTCGACCTGAAACGTTTGGGAAACACTGCTATAAAGCATTGGTTCTCAAACTCTGAGAACAACTCTGAGATGGTACCAATAGACTCTTATTATTCCATTTGTACACTCTCAAGAGTTAATACAGACCTCTAAGGGTCCATTTAGAACCCCCTCAAGGAACGCGTACATTTTTGACAATGAAAGGCAAATCGCTGACTGAATGTCTTATGCTTCTGGAAGATTGTAATTTAGTTGAAGGATATAATTAAAAGGGCTTGATTTGAGTGTTTCTTTCAATTTCAATATAATAAGTTTGTTTTCCCTTTAATTATTATTGGATGAAAGTTCAATTTATCTGAAGTATTTCCATAGGCCTTAGTGTGGATTATCTGTATTCATGCTAATGTGTCCATGTTCAGTATACATAAGTGAAGAGACTAGAGTGGTTTGCGTTCGTCTGTCAAGTTAAGGTGTATCCATAGTGTAATGTTTTAAGAATCGTCAATGTCATGTCACAATTTTACTTATATATATATACGTATATTTGTTGTGGGTGTGTCATCAGGTTGGAGGCAAAAAATATTGATGGGCTATCTTGAACAAAACAAAATCCATGCTGCAATTAAAATATTTTTTTAAACAGTGAATTGCGTATGCATTATTGTGAAAGGCTGTCTGTGATGTGAATTTTGTTGCTTCAATGAAGACAGAGTCACAGTATAAGTGAATTTATTTACAGTTACAAGGCCTGGAAGGCCAATATATACAGTATACCGTCACCTGATGCAAACTACTTTTGTACAATGTGTAAATAAACCATTACAAAATGGGCTCTCTACAAAGGGCAGATTAAAATATACATGAATGTACAGAAAGTAAAATCATTCATTTGTACAATTTATTCATTTTCTTTTGTACACAAATGTTCACACCATGATCTTTTTTAGTGTCTGTATTCCATCTACTGATGGGAAACTAGCCTTTTGAATTATAAAAAAAATAAAACGTTTCACGTTTTTAAAAGTCGCTGAACAATAGTGTATAGTCCTGTGGCGAGCCTTCTTATGTCTTGGAACTAGCCACGCAGCTGGCATTCATTTGGGCAGTGGTTATTTAACTCTAGTCTTTTAGTCAACCCAGGGTACAGTTTGTTTTCATTTTGCCCTTCTATTCAGGGGACCAATTCACACCTGAGACACCAGGTGGATGCAAATAACTTTCTGCTATATATATATATATATATATATATATATATATATATATATATATATATAAAAAAAAAAGAAAACAACCTTAAATAAGCTTAGCGAGACTAAAATCTCTCAACTTTGGGTTTTCATCGTTAAGGACACAGAAGTGGAAAATCTAAAGGCCCAATTCAGAATGTATTTGGTTACAGTACCGGTATAATGAATTGTAGTTTTATACCATATGACTTTTGTAAATAAATTAGTCTTAAACACCCCCTTTTTATTGTAGATGGGAAAAGGTAAAGACTGCTTCACTCTGACATGTTAAAATATTAAAGCCCAGACAATTTGCGACTGGCATAATGTAGCTAAATAAGCCATGGGGAACATGGGAATGGCAATCACTATGGCGGTGACAATGAATGAAAATATTGGGCTGAAGTCTTGGTTAATTTTGTCAAGTCTGTATGTACAGTAGTTTGCCAGCCAAAGCGTTTCACTTTGAAGCCCACCTACTACTATACTGTAGAAAACACTTTTCATTCAATGAAAGCTAGTGCGTTAAATAGTTTAACTACACACACATGAATGCATCACATGCATACATGTGCAGTCAGAAAAATGCAATGATAATAATGATTATGTAGATGTCTAAATCAGTGACTTGATAAGCATTTTCCGTGATGACGGACAAGTATTTTTCAGCTCTCCACATTGTAATTTTGATGATACAATCAACAGACTAGTATTATCTCAGAGTCATTACGTCTCTAAAGAAAAACAACTGCTAAGATTCTAATTCGCGCCATAACATTCATGGATAAAATACCACATTCTGTCTGCATCATCACTGAGGTACTCAGTGACTCCTTATTCATCGTGTTCATCACAGGTTCACTGCATGTATTGCTCAACATTCTGTTATACTGTCGTAACACAGGCATACGCTTTAACCCTTTGCATTATAAGCTTAACATTCTGAAGAGTCCAAACAATGGCTATTGTTATGAATGTAAATGTCCCCTCCGTCATACATCAATACTATATAATGCTCTACAAGAAACATTATCTTGCACCAGGGTTGTGGCCCATACATCAATATTAACAAAATACTGGGCTGTTAATTTCATGGTAAATGTATACGACATCCTCACCTTTTACAATCTCAATTTTGTCACAACCTGGCTTGAACTGACTTTTACCCTGGGGAAGGACTTAAAGGTTACTCAACCTATCCGCCAAGCAGACAGGGGGACATGACACTTTTGCAAGCAAACTGTTTGTCTTTTAAAACTTCCATTCCAAACAAACATTAACTAGCAATGTAGGTAGAACCGAATAAGGTCAATAAACTGAATTTGAGTATGTCAATCCTCATTGTTCCCCCCCCATGACGGTGGTCATTTTCTCATCCCACATGTACTGTACCTTCATGCTTATAAGCACAAAGAGAGACACGACAACCATTAGTAACACTGATATTTGTAACCGACATGTACAACATACTGTTTCACTGGAGACCACAGCATTTCATAATATTGTAAATGTGAAGACATTAGAATATTTTCAAAATAATTGTAAACATTAACAGAATTTACTTTTACTTAATGTAACAGACATCACTTCAGAAGTTAATCAAGTCAAAGGCTCAATTGTGGTTTGGACAGCATGTGTATATTACAATTTGATGCAGACCAAACATTATAGATAGCGTAAAAGAGATTCTAATATTGTTTCAAAATGTACACAAAAACTGTGCCATTCTCGTCAACATTTTCTGAAAAAGTGGAAAAGAAAGAAAAGAAAAATGCCAGAGAGAATTGACTGATTGCAATTTAGTTTACCAGGTGGCTGAGGGCCCTATGTGATTCCTATAATATGGCAGCAGCTCAGTGCCGCAGAAGGCGGACGTTTCCCTTCATTTGAATGAAGAAACACTGTGTGGTGAGTGGTGACTGCTCTGCATATGAAACTGCTGTCACTGCTGTCACTCACTGTCCGGTGAAAAGAAGGAGACGACCCATGTTTGTCTACACCGGTGATTCTCAACTTTTTGAATTTCAAGTTTGATATGCATTAGGTTCACGGACCCCAATGTGATTTAAAAAAAAAGTATCTCTGATCCAAATCTACACTGTAAAATCTCCAGTGTTTATTTAACTAAATCTCAAGAGCTACACACCTGTGAGGGTCCATTTGGAACCCCTGGTGGTCCCCAGACCCGATGTTTGAAAACCACTGGTCTACATCCTCAGAAGAAATTGGTAAAACGACTAAATTGTATGCAGAAATGCCACCAATAAGCTCATCAGACTCATCTGCCAGTGGACATTAAGTTACCATATCCAACACGTAAAGGGGAATAAATAAAGCTTACGTACTTTGTATAAATAGAATTCATGTTAATTAAAATATTGCTAATATCATTCTTCATGTGTGACTATACAATATAAATGTTTGCATTTAAAAAAAAATCTACTGTTGTGTATCAAATCAAAATAAGGTACCTTTGCCATATGAAAGTGTGTAACGTGCTCTATGGATACCAGACAGAGTGGTTATCGTCCAAGTTATTAATGTGTCGATTTTGAAGGGAAACAAAACTCTACGGAGTCCAGCTGGGTAGTATTAGCTCGTTAGGACTGCTACTTGTGGTGTCTCTGCCAAATTCTTTCCAAAAAGGTTACAGAGTTGACCAAACGCCTTGTGGTTTTATATATACGGGACATTCACAGTTTGAGAATTTTCCTGAGCTATGCTTTGAGACTGGGTGGTGTGAGTGACCTGCGACCGTTCGTCATGGCGGAGATGAGTGGTTATACAGTTCGAGGCAACGTCTTCACGTTTTTAAAGATACGGCTCTCCAAACGTCTTGCGACACTCCATGACGCCGGTGCTGGGAGGTCGATCACAGTTGTGGGTGAGTTTGACCTGGCCGGGGGTGAGGCGGTCATACGCCACTTTGTACTCGCGGTCGAAAGCATCTGAGGACAGAAGAGGGTTCACAGACTTCATGAAGCACTATAAAAAATAACCTCACAATGAGTAGTGTAGTGTGGATTGATTTAAATACCGTAATCACACCCGTGTGAAGTGAGGGGCGCTTTTGTCATCGTACAAATTTATATTTGGCGGACATTTTACCTAATTTCTCCTTTCATTGTCAATGGCAAATATGAGACGTGTGGAGATAAAAGTTTGAGTCATATTTGGCAGACATTTTACCTAATTTCTCCTTTCATTGTCAAATATTGAGACATGTGGGGACAAAAGCTGTATATAGGAGGGGCTAGCACCCCTCAAAAACTAAAACTAAAAACACTGTTGGATAACTTGGATAACATCAAAACTGAACCCACCAATGTCGATGTTGTCCTTTCCCAAAGCCACAAGCGACAGAAACATGATGTCTCTGTATAAACTCCTGTGAAAGAAAACAAAACTGGAATCAACAATTAACAAGTAGGATCCCATAAGCTTCTAGTTCTTGGGAGTAGTTATTTTTTAAGCATGCACCCTCTTGCAAAATAATGACATATCATGTCAGTAGCAAAGGTAATAATAGCCCATTTTGGGCGGGAACCCCTTTTGGTGTTAGCATTATGTTATGCTTTAGCTATTGAAAAATAGCAGATCTACAAGCTCATAGCGCGCCACCGAGTGGCGCGCTACGAGCTTGTAGGTCTGCTTTTTTTTTTTAATGACTGACGACTGTCATAGAAACATAGCTTTTTCAGAAAACTGTCAGGATGTAGAAGACATTTTTAGAATCTGATCTCAGGTCAGAATGGGATAGCAATATACTGTAACCCCCCCTCTGCCCATGATTCAGAAGAGAACGCAGTATAAGCACACTGATAATGACTGACCTTTGTCTCTTGACGCCCAGCGTTTGTCCCAGCAGGTGGAGGAGTTGTCCCATGGGTCGCGTGACATCATTTCTCTGGATGCTCTTCACGACGTCCTGCAGGAGGTCCTCACTAAATGGTCTCTCCTCCTCCCGGACGGTCCGTGCCAGAGGGTAGCCCACATCTACACACATATTATTGTTTAATATGAGTTAGTTGTATCCAGTATCGGTCAGGCTCTAGTATTAAAAGGCGGACATTTAAGAGAGAAACCCACCCTCAAATACTTGACAGTACTTGAGATCTGACGTGACGACACACAGATGTTTGCCAACCATGCTATGATATATGTATATTATATAGATATAATATGTATATAATATACCCTACTACTGAAACAAGGCTAAGATTATAAAAGCCCTGCTAGTGCCACCTAGAGGTCCTGCTGCTCCTCACACCCCAGGTAGAAGATGGGAGATATTATGTGACCTGAGGCTGATTAAAAAAAAAATTCTTCTAAATCCTCCATGTTTCTATGTCAGTGATGCTCAACCATTTTCCTGTCATGTCAGTTGATTCTTCATATCCATATGAGTGGAGCGGCCTGGATGATTTGTTTATTTTTCAAACACAGTTCTTATATGAGGCGGTCTAAAAACCCCCTATGGGGATTACAATGCAAATAAAAAGTACATGAACCCGTGGATTTGCGCCCTCTACCGATATTGACGTCAGACTTCGGTGCTCTATGCTTAAAACATCAAAAGGGGTTCCCGTCCTGAATGGGTTATAGTGAGAGAAGGGAGCCAGTAGTAGGATTCATCCTGCAATTTGCCTAATCAATCTTGAGTATCTTTTGGCCAGACACGCCAGTAATTTGAGAGACTTCGTTTGAGAGTAAGGTGTTAAAGAGACACACGGGCGGACCAACATTCCTATAGGAGCCCTATACCACTGAAAACAAAACGCCTGCGGTCTCCGAGGCTAATCCCAACACTAACGGGGCTAAAATGATTAAATATAACAAACCATAATACCCTGCCTCAATTCACCGTGACATTTCAAGTGTGATGAAAACCAGTGAAACCTGTCTTACTAATAGAAGTGCACAAAACAACAATCACAACATTGATGCATTGTCTCCATACAAATGAGGGCGGAAGGGGGAGAGTGAGCTAGGTCGGAGACACACGGATTACTACAGAGAGAGAGACAACAAACAAAATTATGACTCATCTGTGGGTGTCCAGCAACACAAAATGAACACTCACGGTCTAACAAAAGAGTACAATTAAGCCCTGAAAGACAGAGAGAGAGGGAGCAAACAGAAAAGGGGGGCTGTTAGCAGATGGGGTTAGCTCAGAGCCGTCTCCACAAGATCCCTCTGTGTTCTGTTCAGCAGTAAACACTCACTAAAATGTACCAATCAACAATGGTTATTATTATTATTAGTCACTGTCTCATCATTTGAGTCTTTAATGTTGGTTCATTTTACAGCAGAGTGGCTTAATCATTCCCCTGTGGTTGCTAGGGTAAGTCAACAAGGAGACCAATCTGGAGTATAAATTCTAATCAAAAGAGCAACACTATTAAACATATCTCAGTAATCTCACCGATATTTGGAGTTACATCATGATGGCAAAGGGTAACTACTGTACACAACCCAAACCTCTACCGAAGGAATAAACCCAGCTGTTATCTAGTCCATTTGTACCAGTTCACTCCTGTCACAACAGTCAGCATGCAATCTGTGATTAAAGTATCAGTGTGACCCACTGTGTGTGTTCCAGAGGATGTAGAGAGGCTGGATGGAGTCCTGGTGGAGCTTTAGATTGTCCCACAACATCTGGATCAGCACATGCTTACTGTCCTCTGACATCCAGTGTCGTGGAATCTGGAGAGAGAGACAGAGACTGATTTGATTACTTTTGGATTACTTTTGGGGTTACCTTGTTGATACTTGACTCATTGGATACATTGATTGTTGTGCGACAAAGTAGATTGAACATTTTCATTTGTACTTTGAAATCTTGATTGTTCAATTGAATATTATTTTGGTTGATCAAGTTTAAAATATTGCAATTCAGTATAAAGTATTTCTGACACATGTACAGGACCTTAATTTCTTTTAATTAACTTCTATTCACGAGTTGCTCAAGTTAATTAATTGTACACTTTCCATGCGATTCGCGAGTTGCCCGAGTTATGTATGTTTAATCCACGTTTTTAATCAGTTTTAAGTCGTGCAGGCAATCCACGGACAGAACACACACACACACACACACACACACACACACACACACGCGCGCGCACAGAAAGTAATAACGATAATGAAGAGATAAATAATGGGCCATCCTCTGTACAGTACCTGGGAGCCTGTGTTGCAATGGTCGGAGGTGAGGATGAGTCCGGGCAGGTTGCTGGGCAGGTCCAGCCTCCTGAAGTACCACAGCAGGTTCCAGTAGATGATGGGATGGTGATCCACCACGCCGGCCTCCGTGATGGCCCCGTCGCCCTCGTTCTCCAGCAGGCTCTCCAGCTCCTTCCACAGCACCAGAGGGCTGAGGTAGGGCACGGTCACAGGCTCTGGGTTATGGAGACGCCACTCCATGCTGAGCGGGTCCTATGGGAGAGATAAGGGGAGGCGGGCGGCTCAGCAGAAGTAAAATACTCCATTATTCAAAAGTGCAGATTACAAAGTAACCCTGTCACGGGGCAGCCCGTGCCCTATAGAGCGTCGCAGTCCCACCCCCTTTCAGAACGACGAGTGGCCCAGGAAATGATTCTGCATTCATTTTCTCCATAGGCTTTTCAAAAAGTATTTATTTAAAGACGGTTACGCCGCGGACAAAGCCAACTCGGATCATGACAAATCATGACAGTAATTACAATGTTTTGGGCCGATCAAATAATTTGTAAGAAGAAAAACAAAACAAATAGTGTTGTATCCTGCCTTTATTTTCTTCTTTCAAATAATTTGATCGGCACAAAATATTGTGTTTGTTGTCGTTGATTTGTCACGATCCGAGTTGGCTTTGTCCGCGGCGTAACCGTCTTTATATAAATACTTTTTGAAAAGCCTCTGGAGAAAATGAATGGAGAATAATTTCCTGGGCCACTCGTAGTTCTGAAAGAGGGTGGGACTGCGACGCTCTATAGACTAAAGAGGAACAAACAGGCATATACTACTACACAGCTGCTTCCATTTAACAGCAAGCCGGCTTGGAGGACTGTGTGACTGGACATTAGTGTTGCATGTTCTTATTTCTTATTATTTGTACAACCAATGAATTATAAAAGGACACAAAGATGGTGCGGGGGTTTTAACAGCATTTCTGTTGATTGGGAATTGTGTTTAATTATGATTGTTTGGCACCTGGCTGGCTCTCCTGCAGTACTGGTGATCCTCTTGATTGAGGGGGGGAAGGTACCAAGTGCTATAGAGCAGGAGGGGTGTCTGTCTGGGTTACAAGAGATCTTGTGTTATAAGTTCTCTTATGTTAATGATTTGGTGCCTAAAATGTATTTGGGATAGGTTTAGTAAAAACCGTATATAATTGTATAAATCAACTCATGGGCCATAGTTTGCCTTATTTGAGTTAAGTGGTTACCAATTAGTTCTGTGTTCTTGGTATGGTCTCACCTAGTATAAAATGGAGGCTGCAGGATGCAGAGGTTGAGTTGAGTAGGGGCTTGGGCAACAAGCAGGTAACACCCAGGGAGAGCTGCTAGGGGTCCCCTTTTGGAAGGGTTTATGGCCTCATACAGTTTCTTAAGTTCTCGGTTTTTGTTGTCAAGTTTCATCTGTCTTTTTTGGGAGTTTAGTCTTCAGTGGTTTTTGCTGTTAGGTCTCCATTGTAAATGCGGCTGCATCGGGGAAGACTAAAACACTCTAAATGGTATTGCTGGATTCTGTCACTTTTTGGAGCCTTGGCCACTCGGCCAACTTTACAGACCCTTATAGATTTTTAACTCTTGAGAGCGTAACATATGAAACCCTTACCCTTACGGGTCCATTTGGTTTACTCTCTCAAGTTAAATTACTGTTAAATATCTGCATTACTTAAAGGAGCATTCAGTGATTCGGGTGATTTGGTAACCCCCCCCCCCCCCCCCCCCCCCCTGTTCCGCCCCGGTAACAAGATGTGCTCATGCATGCACTACAGTGGGGGGACACACACGACAGACCAACACCAAGGCCCGCCCCCACTCGATCATGATTGGCGGAAGGCCCTTCTCTATCCTGATTGGATGAAGGCTTGGCCACCTAGCCAAAAACTAAACCTAGTTTTTTGACCCGCAGGGGTTAACTGAGGACAGGGAGGAACTCCTTATATGGTCAACACACTCTATAGTAGGGAAGATTATCACAACAAAACAAAAAAATAAGTGATATTTGAATTAAGTGAAATCACTGAATCTTGAACTGAAAAAGGTTGAAAACCACTGCAAGTAGACACTTCAATGAATTGGTAGACACTCCCTGACACTGTTGATGGTTTAATTGAAAGTGATATTGAACCAAATGTTAGAACCTGAATTGTAAATCTAGATATCTATCTCTAAATTTAATTTATTTCATTTTATTCCTAGTCCAGGCATGTCCAAAGTCCACACAGCTTCCTTCCTAAAATGTATTATTTATCCGATATAAAACTAACATTACGAATGTTCACCTACATACAGTATACTATTATATCCTGTTACAACACGAAGTCTGGCGTGGCATTGTGAATCCTGTGAGATCTTGACCGCGGTATGAAAATACAGATGTGTCTGCTGTTGCTAGTGAGTTGTGACAGGGTACAGTGTACACTGTACAGTATGTGGCTCTTGGTCAGCTCATTTTCTTTCTTTCTTATACTCAAAGCTTATGGTGTCTCTCTCAACCTGCTCCACAGGTACACGAACCAGGGTGACGACCCCAGACCCCCAAGCTCAGCTTCTTCTCAGCCCTGAGTCCATTCTCCTGTGACATGCTGTGAATGCTGCTGGACCCTAGAGCCTGCACCCTAAATCCCTGACCACTGCACTACACCAGAATGCTATGTGCACTGCAGTACTACCAAACATCCAAGGCTGAGTGAGAAGAAGGCAGCCAGGGGAATGAGGCTGGTCGGTGCCATTGATACTGGGAGCAAAGTACTGGCCAGCTAGCCAGATGTATGGAGGATGGAGATGACTGGAGACACCGCTGGAGGTCTCATCTCTATCCATGGGTTCCAGAGTTTGACAGAAGGTAGGAACTTTGTTTTTGCTTCTTTGCTGCTGCTTGTATTGCATGCTGCTTTGTGCATACTAGTAGTGTGATTCCAGCTGGTGTACTATTACTGTCATTTTGGGACCCAATGACTGGGTGGCAATGAAATATGTTCGGTAACTGTTTGTGGCTCTGGAATTGAATGCTGATGTGAATCTACAGTTTGTATGTTGTGTTGTATCTGCCGTTGAAGGTAGTATGTGAGTAGGCAGTATGTGTTATGTTATCACTTCAATAATCCTATGAGTGAATTCGTTTTTCTGTGCTAGAGGTTTTGGGCTTTGACATAACAGCCAATAATTCCAAATGTTCAGTTTCAATTGAAGACTGATACATACAGTAGTTGGTTATGTGTGTTATGTTATGGTTGCTGAGGTTCATTGTGACAGGGTGGCTATATTGGTTCATGACTGGCATGGTGGCAAATAATGTCTATGCAGTCAATTCTTTCTTTCTTTCTTTCTTTCTTTCTTTCTTTCTTTCTTTCGGTCCAGGGAAAAATACTTAAATTGATGCATTCAAATGTGGCTGTATCCAACAAAAATGTTGTGCTATTGTTTTGGTCCAGCTCATGAATGTAGTCTGTGATAGTGTGATTAGTGAGTAACAAGGAAGAAAAGAAAAAACCCTAATCTTAACCCATGGAATGGTGCATGAACCCCCCACCGTATTGTGTCAGGTCGGTCTATGATGGACCCACCCGACACAATAGTGGTGGTCGTGCCCAGGTTGCTCCAAGTCAGGATGGTGTTCCCTGGGTCAAAATCAGTTGACCCAGGGAAGTTTGTGCATTCTGCTGAGTCAGGGTTTGTCTGTGCTGCCTTCAGCAAGAGAGGGGATGTAACTTGGCGGGCGGGCCCCCGCCGTGACAATTATAAGAACTCTTCGTCTCTGCCTGGGCCATATTTAAACTTGCATCAGTCAATTTCAATAATAAATAAGCAGTGTCTTACAGTGGTTTCGTCGAGGCGGCTGGGCAGGCTGCCTGAGGTGGGCATACAGTGGTTGATTTTGGGGGTGTTCACTGCCGGGCTGAAGGCGCTCACACTCCGGACCATCTGAGCCCCGGGGGACAGCGCCCCCTGTCGGCGCTCTGTTGGGATGTCTATACACTGGGCCATGGTTGATCTGATCCTGAAGAGAGAGACACACACACTATCATTACTATCATTACTCACTCTTAACCCATTTTGGGCGGGAACCTGTTTTGGTGATAGCATTACGTTATGCTTTAGCTATGGCGCGCTACAAGCTTGTAGGTCTGCTATTTTTGAAAAATCGAAGAACGACTGACATAGAAACATAGCTTTTTCAGAAAACTGTCAGGATGTAGAAGACATTTTTAGAATCTGATCTCAGGTCAAAATGGGTTTATCACAAACGCACACAGATGCAACCAACAAGGTAATTAGTAACTCATTGCAACCATTATCCCAAATGGTACCGGTTATTATCTGTCAACTGTATATGGCTATTTTCACTTTAGTCAATTACTCACTTCCTGTTTCCGATTATTGTGGGCACCCCTTCTAGGATGTTTTAGGATATGACCCCAAGGGATACATGTGTGCCACATTTTATGCTTTTTGAATATTATTTTGGCGTCTTTTGAGTCAATCGACAACAACACTGTATAGTCGGCCATTTTCAATTATTTTGTCAATAATTCACTGCCTGTTTCAGATTATTTTGGGCACCCCTTCTAGGATGTCTTATAGAATGACCCAAGGGGACATCTGTACCATAAATGTCATGCATTTATCCGCCGCGTAACGATTTCCGACAATAATATCCCCTATTAAACTGGTCAGTCCAGAGTCCTCCAGACCACTGCCAGCGGTCTCTAAAAGCATTTTGTTGCAAGGAGTTTCGTCAGGGTGGACTGGTCTGCATTACCTTCCATTCCTTGAGTCTAGGATATCAATCCTGGGGGAAGGGGGAGAGAGGGCCATGGTGGGACAGGGGGTGGACAGTGTGGATGTCCCTGTATCCATGCCTGTGGATATGGAGTAGGAAGACGTCCCTGCCTCATCCCCAGAGGGGCTGTTCTTCAAGAATAGTCTAGTAAAGAAAGAGAAAAAAACAGGTATTAGAGAGGTATTTCTTTTCAAGCTAATCCATGGAATAATGCTCATGCAGCATGCATTGTGACTTTGAAGCACTGAGAAAACTGTTAGGGAAACATTTGTCCTTTTATTTTATCATGATAAAATACAAGGACAAATGTTTCCTAAGTCTCAGTCTATAGAAGTTTTTACTTAATTTTGTTATACAGTACAGTGAGCGAGTCGTGTTCGGTCAAGTTTTCCTCTATGAATTGTGACTTTACCTGGTTTGCTCTCTAGTGTTACTCAAGCACACCACAGTACAAATAGTACCTCAAATCTGTCTAGTTTAATAGGTGTAGATTAGATATAGGTGTAGTTTAATAGGTGTAGGTGTTTAATAGGTCTAAATATTGTATTTATTTATTCTTCACTCCCTTCCATGTGTACCTTTGCTTTCCCTGCCAGCTTGTATTCAGCCCATAAAGTGTGGGTGGGGTGTAGGTGTCATAAAGAGATTTGTTGCCACACTGGGTCCTTGTTAAATGTGTCAAGTATGCAGCTCGATCTGCCAATACTTGCCATGTAAGCGCTGACATCATACATTCACGTAACGAAGAATATTACCACGCTTGACTGATTCACTGGAGCCTTGGCTTTACATGTTGGAATTGCTTCCAGAATGGCCAGAGCTAGTGTGAAAATGTGAATATAATATTGTTGGACATCAGCTCTATAAATTATTTGTTATTTGTTATTACTACGTATTTCAACTGTCTACTGATAATCAAAATAAGACATTTAAACCATTCTAACCACCTGCTGCAAACAATAACTATAAACCAAATTAGTGAATTTTCACTGGTTTCCCTAGAGTGGGCATTTACATGGTTTAAACCATTTTGGGCGGGAACCCATTTTGGTGTTAGCATTATGCTATGCTTTAGCTATTGAAAAATAGCAGATCTACAAGCTCATAGCGCGCCACTCGGTGGCGCGCTATGAGCTTGTAGATCTGCTATTTTTGTAGGTCTGCTATTTTTGAAAAACCAAAGAACGACCGACATAGAAACATAGCTTTTTCAGAAAACTGTCAGGATGTAGAAGACATTTTTAGAATCTGATCTCAGGTCAGAATGAAAACTGTCAGGATTCAGAAGACATTTTTAGAATCTGATCAGTACCTCCCCGGTCCTCGCGTGTCCCTGATCTCCACATTGAGGAAGGGGAGGAAAGGGTTCCCACAGAAGGGACAGGTGGTGTTGAGGTTGGAGTCGTCAGCCGTCCAACCCGCCATGATCTCCTCGTCATACACTAGGCCGTCACACGTCTTACAGCGCGAACAGCTGGATATCAGGAGCTATAAATGGACCAGTTTATTATTTAAGCAACTTCATCCAAAGTGCGTCACAATGTGGATAGCATTCCCTCCTTCATACACACAGACCAAGGCATAGGGAGCAGTCTTGCCCTATAGCCTTGACGACCATGCAGTCTTATGCAAAGGTTAAAATGTATGTTATTTAGACAAATGCCAGGTTAATTTGTTGACCTGACATCCTATAGTTTGTCTATAGTTTCAGTGTACATATTATTTATTCTTTAATATAATAATGGTGATAATGGTTCTTGGTTTACCTATGATCCTAGATTACCAAAGCTGTCTCTATGCATTTGATGTATTACCTCGTGTTTACCTTGCTTACTGTAAATCGCTCTGGATTAGAGCGTCTACTCTAAAGTGCCTAAATTGCACACATCCCTGGAGATATGGACTACCGTACTAGAGCAGTGGCTCAAAAACATGGGGTCGGAAAGGTGGTTTCCTGGACCGTACAGGGAGGGACTGTCCTTGAGGGATGTTCCAAATGGACCAAATTAACCTGTTTTAGCCTTAGAGAGCAAAGCCTGTGATTATAGTACTAGTTACATTGTGTAATTATGATCTTACCTCCATGGCATAGTTGTTGAAGATACTGGTGTTGCTAGTGTAGTGTGAGGAGCCCAGGTCAGACTTGTCAGGTGGAGAGAGGAGAGAGCCTAGAGTGACACCACAAAACACCACCGTTATTTATACACATATCTTTAAGGAAGTTAGAAACATTGTTCTCAAACAGCCAGAAGTTGAGGTGGTGCCTTCAAGTATATAAGAAAGTAATTGTATATTGTAATTGTAAATTGTATATCAAAGAAGCAAACAATATATTCACTCCATTTATAATTATTTTATACGGTATAACGGTATACTCATTCTAATATGGACAATTCCGCTTTATTTGACAGTATAGGAGAGGGTAATGAGAGGTAACAACACAATGAAGCTGTTACTGTACTGTACAGTACAGAATGGTCTTTGTGTGTGGTGGAGCCCTCTATGCAAAACACTACCATTCCAGGTAATGTGCATGGCAGGGGACAGTTGTCTTTAATTCTTTTATTATTGAGCGGTGACTAACCGCTCCATTACGTAGCTATGTATGTATGTCTGTCCCTGTGTCTGTCCCCATGGTCTGTCCCAGTGTCTGTCCCATGGTCTGTCCCTGTGTCTGTCCCATGGTCTGTCCCTGTGTCTGTCCCATGGTCTGTCCCTGTCCCATGGTCTGTACCTGTGTCCGAGGCAGAGCACTACATGCAAAGTATACTGTGTACTGCAGCTATATTTCTGTGCAATACTGCCATTGTGATGTGCATTGCAATATGAAAACACATATTTTCTTCCGTGTGCAGAAAACAATTGGCAATTTCCATTGGTCAATATTGGGATTTCCATGCATTTGACAGTTCATAATTTTCACAGTTGCCGACATACTGTCAAGACAGGATGAGTGCTTTTGTTTGTTTAGCTTAGCCCATTCTGTGTGGGAACCCCTTTTGGTGTTAGCATTATGTTATGCTTTAGCTACAAGCTTGTGGGTCTGCTATTTTTGAAAAATTGAAGAACGACTGACATAGAAACATAGCTTTTTCAGACAACTGTCAGGATGTAGAAGACATTTGTAGAATCTGATCTCAGGTCAGAATGGACAAAGGTAACCTTACCAGCATGCATAGGCGTACGTCTCCCAGAGCTGTGGCATGTGGGCGAGCGAAGGGGGCTCGGCCTGGGACTCCTGCGGGGGCTGACGGGGCCGTTCCGTTGGGGGAACAGCGAGTAGCCATCTGGCTCTCTGCAGCTGTCCTCGTCCAGTAGGGAGGAGCCGTCTGGATCCCCCATGCCCAGGGAGGACACGCTCACACGGTCACTGTTACCGTCCTGGTGTGGGTGAGGACAAGGTAATGATGAGCATCAGATAATGTCTACACTTAATTCAAAACTATAACTGGGAAATAAATATCATTCTGACACTTTAATTGCTAATGTATTTCAGTATACTGACATTTTTGAAAAAAGCGGTGACTAAACTTAAACACTGACAAACGCCTAGTGTTAGTAGGAATTATTATCAGGGAAATGTTCAGCAATGCAAGGGAGGGCAGATTGTCAGACAGTGGACAATCCACAAGGGGGCAGTGGTGCTCCAAATTTGTTCTTAGATGATTACGGCTGAATTTGTAAGACTGGTGTTTTTTGTGTATATACCCAAAGTTGACAAAAAACAACTTATTATGACATTTAAGGCCTCATTTACAAAGCCCTGACTTCATGGACAATGCAGTTCAGGTTCAAGTGCCAAACCTATGGAGAATCACGTGTATATGTGATTCCTAAATCAATATATTATATAACACAACAAACCCTCCCACAGTGCCCCTGACCTGACCAGCGCGTGCTGTACCTTAGTAGTGTTGATTTCTTCGACTAAAACAATGACGAGAAATGTTCGTCGACTACCTTAGCCCCTCCTATGCCCAGCTTTGCGTGTGCGTGTGTAGTACCCCATAGCGATGATTTGATTGGCTGAGCACCCCATAGCGATGATTTAATTGGTTGATCAATGTACATATTGAGGATAAAAAGTGAGGACAGAAAATTGAGGACGCCATAAGTGTTAGTGGGTGACAGAGTAGTGGAGCAGAGATCCTGTAGTTTGGTTGCACTCTGGAAAAAAAATAGCAGATCTACAAGCTCACAATGCGTCGCTTCGCGAAGATCGGCTATTTTCAGCATGGATCCAAGTGTAAAATCAGGCATTACGGTGCCATCAAGGCCTGCCAAAAAAGTGTCGATTTAGTCAACTAAACTCTTACTATTATATCGCCTAAAACTATACTAAAAAAAAAAAAATCACAAAAACTAAATGAAAAGACTATGGCTAAAACTAAAATCAAACCCTGGTACCTTGGTGGGTGTGGTGTAGGTGGCCAGACGAGAGTACCAGCGGCTGGCCTTCTCGGCGACGCCCTTCCCGGCGGAGAACATGCTGCTCTTGAACACGTCCAGGGAGGGCGTGAGCAGAGTGTCCAGCGCAAACGAGGACGAGGAGGGAGAGGCGGACGCCAAGCTGTCCTTCCTGTCCCTGTCCCTGTACGGGCTGGGCCGGGGACTGGGCGTGGCACTGGAGCGTCTGCTCGGGGGCGAGGACCACAGGCGCTGCGAGTGCGACGAGGCAGAGGGGGAGGAGGGCGAGTGGTACGTCTGGGAGCGCGGCACCCTGCCGGGCCTGAGGGGGGAGCCGTGGGGCAGACTGGACCTGCGGGGCGTGGAGAGGGAGGAAGAGGAGGAGGAGTACGGGTGCAGCAGCCGGGGGCTGGAAGGGTCCTGGGACAGGTCCAGGCTCGGCGTGCGGCTGCCCAGCGGGCTGCCCATGTGGTTCATGTAGAGCTCGATCTCCCTGGCCAGGGGTCTGCGGGTGGTGGGCGTGGTGCCGCCCGGCTCGTCCTGCTCCGGTTCCTGCTCGCCGGTGCCGCGCCACTGCGACTCGGCCGCCAGCAGGGAGAGCGGGTCGTAGCCCGCCTCGATGCCCGTGCGCTGTACCGCCACCCTGGGCCCGCTGGAGGCCACGCCACCGAAACTGGCACTGTGCCCTACCGTCCTCTTACGCGGCTCGCCGCCTCTGGAGAGGCCGGCGGCCGGCTCCTGGGCAGGCCCGTCCAGATCCAGATCCTCCAGATCAAAGATGCCGTCGGTGTTGCCCTTGTCGTCTCCGTCGCCCTTGTCGTCTCCGTCGCTGTCATCCGTCTCGGCGATGGCCGCCGCCGCCTTCCGCACGCCCTCCGAAGCGCCCAGCGCCAGCGAGCGGGGTCTCTTGCTCTGACTGAAGTTGGCACTCAAGGAGAGGATCTTGACGTCGGCGCCCAGGCGCTCCACGATCTTGGCCGGGTCCGTCTCGCCGCGGCTCATGCCCAGGCCGAGGACGGGGGTGCCACCGCTGGCGGACACCACCGTGTCACCGCTTAGCCTGCGGCGGAGCGCTGCCTGCGAGTCTGCACTGCCGCTGCCCACCACCGCCTCCTCCAGGGCGCTGTTGTGGCGCCGGAGCAAACTGTTGCTCTGCACCTCCCCGATCTCCTCCAGGGAGGAGGTGAACAGGAGGCCTGCTATGTGACCTGAGAGAGGGAGATGAGAAATGGAGAACAAGAACATCAATTATATTTGCAATCCTTTAATACGATCAAATGCAATGAAACAGTGGCGATGACAGTGGGTTATTATTTCACCTGTGCTGGCAGAGCTTTTGGGCTTACAGGACGCGCCATCAAAGGGACAGTTGCCACGGACGATGCCACGAGGTTTGAAGGACGGAGGAACCTCCATGTCTAGCTGCGGTAGACAGTCCCCACTGCCCTTAGCACTCTCTGTCTCAGATACTACACATACACACAAGCACAGAGAGAGAGAGACACACACACACACACACACACACACACACACACACACACACACACACACACACACACACACACACACAGTTTTGTTTAATTAATCATGCGTGCAGCTTGCACATTAATTACCATGACAATTCACCAAAGGGCATTAGACAGATAAACTGATACTGTACGTGTCTAGAGAACATTAACACCCCAAACGCTCGGGGGTATTTAGGACCATTAAATTAGAGCGGACAGCGATTTGCAGCAACGGAGCATATTTCAAGGTGCACCAGGCAGAAACTACTGTATAGTAAAATACGCACATCACTTCGTGGAGGTGCTGGGTTCAAAAAGTAACATATGCTCCAAAAGATAAATGTATTGACGACGTTTTGAGCCAAGGCTCTTCATCTGGTCAAACTCTTTTGACCAGCTGAAGAGCCTTGGCTTGAAACGTCGTCAATAAATTGCGGGTTCCCTTCTCTTTTCATAAGGTGCACCAGGCGCCATCTTGGATGTAGCCAAAACACCCCCGAGGCGATCGACAACAACGGGAGGTATGATTAATTCTAGCACGACTAGCGACGGGACGGCGATGGGCCGTCAAAAACATAATATTTGGTTCGAATTGGACGGATTGATTTAGATCAAGAGTTATTCACGTTTTAAGATTTTCGATCTCAACATGCTAAAATGGGGGGGGGACATTTAGGATGACGTCCCAACCGGAAGTGACATTGAATGTTGCCCAACAGGCGCCTCCACAGCCTGTGGAGCGATGCGCTTGGTTATGATATCAATAAAGTTCCGTCCTGTGATTAATCTCCGTCCTGAGCGTCGAGCGTTACTACTTGATAGGTCGGAGACCTCCGTTTATGCCGCTCAGGGTGTTAACGTTCTAAACATGAAGTCGCCAGCCAGCTTCTTTTCACCTTACAGTCAGTGAAATAGATAACCCTATCCACCCGGCTTCCCCTCCACAAACACAGCCAATTATGTTTGTTGGAAATGAATGCCCGGGCCAAGCTGGATGCAATGTAGTTATTTTTTAACACAGAAACTACACAGTGGTTAGAACTCCAGGTGCTGTTGTGTTAAACGTGTGAGAATTCATATGCACGGCTGGCGATTACTAACAGGAGCTGCAGTCGCTCTCCTTCTTGTCGTCTTTATCGGCGGCCATGTCCGTTCCTCCACTGGGGTCCCCTCTCCGCACCTCCTCTTTGGACAGCGAGTTATAGCCCAAATCTGACTGGTCCCCTGAGGGAGGGAGAGGAGAACAGGTACTGAATACAGCAGGATAACAGAGACTGTATGGGAAGTGTTATGACGACCAAAACCTCCCCACATGGGAACCAGTCATCATAGTTATTCACAATCAACTGGTGAACCTCCTATTTTGAACCTGTGTCTCTTATTTAAAGAGCGACTCAGTGGGTCAGCATGTGAGCAGGGCGTGCATATTTCAAAATTCCAACTCTGAACTTTTAGTTCCTAACTGTCATCGCCCACATGCCATTTAGCTGGGGGCCTCTCTCACGTTGACAAGCACAGGTGTAGAGCATCTTGCAGCATGTTGCACACCCTTTAACCTCTTTTATATTATGGACTTTGACGGGTATTCAGTCCACCGTATCAACATGATCCATAAATATTATTTAGGTAGTTCTGCTTTGTTTAGACGGAACAGTGGAGAGATCAGGGATAAGCTTTGACTTGGACTTGGCTCTTCCTTGAACTCGCCTGCGGGTTATACCAGGGACAAGGAACTTGACCTTTTCTTTGCTCTTCCTCAAGGACCTACACTTTGCACGTTAATCCCATGTACAACTCACTGACTTTTGTCTTTTGTGTTCATCGTTTTTATTCTAGCACCTAAACTAAAAGTCCATAAGAATATAGTGCACAGTACACAACGGCGGCTATGCTCAGCTCACGCACCTTGTCTCTCAATCTCTGCACTTTCCTGTGTCTATAATGAAAGTCTCTCATTTCTTTTGTTTAATTCAATTCAGTTCAGTTTAATTCCATTCACTGTGAATTAGTAAATTAAGTGACAAATCATTTAAACAAAAATCGTATTTTTTATTCTACTATAGTAGAATGAAAAAGATTTGGAAGGCTGAGAAAGCAGTAGAATAAAAACAAAATGTCTCGTTGACATTTTGTCTCTCTCTCTCTCTCTCTCTCCAATTTCCCTGGGTCTCTAGGCAACCAGATTTCTCTTCATCTGCTCTCCTCTTTCATCTTTCCCTGCAGGGAGCGAGCTCGCTCACACTCTCCTCTGGATAAAGCATAAAGGCTGTATATATGACCAGCCTCCTATTCTGTGCTCTGTGTAAACCGTACACTTCACAGTACACTGTAGAGCACCATGCAACAATCCTGTGAGGAACGGTCAAGGAAACCGAGAGAGAGAGACACACACACACACCACACACACACCACACACACACACCACACACACACACCACACACACACACACACACACACACACACACACACACACACACACACACACACACACACACACACACACACACGCACACAAATGCTGTGTCTTGGTTTGGGGGGCAGACAGCACAGAGAGAGGGCCAGGTGGGATATCAAGGACAAAAGGTGGATGACAGGATGGCTAGTTTGGTAAAAGTCAAAAATAAATTTACACCTAAGAGGTTGTGGGAACTGGGAAGAGACCCGACACAGGCAGTCAGAAAGACAAAACGGAGAGAGAAGACAAAACTCCAAACAGAAAGACAACAGACCGAGGGACAGAAAGAAAGACAGGAGAATGTAGCTCAGTCGGGCAGACAGACAGACATGAGAGAGGGCACCTAAGCTGAAATTACTAGTCAGACAGGCAGAAGGACAGACAGATGGACAGACAGAAGAGAGGCTTTACCTGAGTGGCGGGCGGGGTCTCTGGGCTCAGAGAGGGCCGCCAGGCCCCGCAAGCCCACACTGCCGCTCAGACGGCCGACTGCATGCAAGGGGCACACACAGGCAGGGCCAGAGTAAAGTAGGGGCAGGGTTAGGGGACAGTGCAAGAGCAGAAACCACGGCAACAAAACCAAAACAACCAGGAGAGACACCAATGGGGATGAAAACAGGACGTATGGACAGGGAGTCAAGGAGGGGAAAAGGGAAAACAAATCATAAGAGAGGGTTTTTGGAAGGCGAGCAAGGAGTGTGGAAAAAGCATGGGAAAAGGAGAAAGAACAAAGCAAATAAAAAAAGGTGTCAGTGAAACAAAGAAAAAAAGAGAATATGCAGGTACAAAATGGCTGCCCCGTGAAAGAGCGGCAGCCGTGTTCGAGTGTACCTGTGCTAGATTTATCATCAATGGGGTCTACTTTGACGGGGTCTGCAGCGTAGGGGCCCTGCTCGGCCACGTTAGTGTCCACGGAGCTATCCACGCTGCCGTGGCTCACTGCGTCCGCATCGCTGCCATCTGCCCAAAGACAATAAGGCATTAAAGCCGCTCCAGGGGCTCTTGTAGAGAAATTATTAGTTTTTGTTTGTTTTTTCCTATTTGGAGATTACTGTAGTGCTGGAAAGTGTACTTCCCTGAACGTTACACAGTAGGCCTGTGTCCCTCAGTCAGTGTTTACTGTTTTGTGTCTATAAATCTGTGTATAAGTGAGGATGTCTATATTGTTTAGGTACCCGGCAGGCCGGCACTCATAGTTTTTGTAGCGGAGTCTGAAGTAAATCAGTAAGGGGACATGCAGTTTCAGCAACACATCACTGGTACAGGGAGTTAGCATAAAAAGCCGGCATTTGCATAACAGAGTAGCATGCATCCTATGGGTTTCTGTGTGTTTGTTTATTTTATTTTTTATTTTTTTGGGGGGGGGGCATGCATTGCCATGCATGGCTCTAGTAAACCAAATCACACATTATGATCCAATGCAGACTTGTCGGTTGTTAACTCTTATTTTGGGTGGCACATCCAAAATACAAAATATAGACTTTGTGAAGAACATAGCTTCCTGGGTTCTTGTTTTCTGTTGAGTCAAACAGCCCAGAACACTTCATGTTTATGACTGCTTATGATACGGTACAACCCTCATAATGTGTGTCAGACTATTGCATTCCAATAGAACAAACAATTCAATTAAAAAATTCACTCAAATCAATAACCTCTCCTCTATTCCACATCAAATCTAGTCTCTCGTACATGGAGAGGACAACATAAGACGAGACAGAGACGAGGTTTATTCATCATAGTTACCTGACAGAGGGCTCTGGGTGAGCGGGCCTTGTTTCCGAAGCGCCTGTTTGAACTGGGCCACACCCAGCACCACATTTCTTAGCTTCGTCCATAGGAAGTAACCACCTCTGGTAGTGGAGGGCCATGTACTCTCCAACACCGCCTGTGAGTGGGAGGGGAGAGGAGAGGAGAGGAGAGGAGAGGAGAGGAGAGGAGAGGAGAGGAGAGGAGAGGAGAGGAGAGGAGGGGAGGGGAGGGGAGGGGAGGGGAGGGGAGGGGGGTCAAAACTTATCTGGTTCACACAGAGGGAAACTAAAATGTGCTTTGCAGCAAAAATATGCAAAATATATTTTTATGTGGCCATTACCATACAAATTAAAGCAGTGCACAAGACATGGAAACCAACACCAGTCACACAACAGCACAAACGTTCTTTTATTTTTCCATGAATTCAACCATGATTTAAACCACAGGATCACATATAGAGTGAGACGCTCATTGTTGATGCAATGAGCAAACCTCCAACAAAACAAACATAGAACTCAAGAGGGAGGGGAGATAAAAAAAATCTGTGAATACAGATATTTTGAGTCAAATTCAATTTGAATGGATGGAATTCTCATTCAACCGTCATTCAATTCAAGATCTAAAGCATGACATGGTCATGCCAGAAGGATGCACATTCATGCTAATTAGAACAATCAATCAATGTTAATCCCAAACACAAATGTACCCACAACATGTCCAATTTAGATGAATTTCCGCCAGTAACACCCAGCCCACCCCTATCTCTTCACAGAAACTATCCATTACTAATGGATTGGACACCAAAATCTCACATTTAGCTTTCTCTCTCGCACATAAAAGCCACTTGAACATTTCCCTGAGAAAGCCACGGGCACACTGCCAAATTAAATGCTATTCCAGTTGGCAGGAGGAGGGAGCAAGCAGTGAGAGCTGAGGATCTGTCTCCCTCAGGCTCCCAGGACCTGACCAGGTGAAATGAGGTAGATGCCCGGGGAGATCGATAGTACCATTGTTATGACAACACGTTTCTAGGCCACAAGCTGTTTAGAGGGGCGACAGAGCCGTCTGTCTGGAGATCAGTGTCAGGGAGGGCAGTTTGTATTAATGCACCCAGTCACGCACAGAGGCACTCTATGGGTGAGAACATTAAGCCACTATTTGTACTCAACACACACACTTAAACATGTAAAAGCATACATTGATAACCCCCATGAAATGTCACTTCACAGGATGCCATGCACGTGATTCGTGTTAGCAACCGTAGACCTGTTTAGCGGGAATCCACTGCCTCCAAGCCAGATAACAAGCACACTAACATAACTCACCTACATTAAACTAGAAAAGTGCTCGCATCTATTCTTATTAAATGATGTATCCCAGTTGCCATTAAATAACACCCGTATTCGTGTCTTCTTTGCTGGCGTAACGGCCGCAAAGAAGATGGTTGCTTCGCACTGGAAACCGCCTCATACATTGTCATTTCGCCAATGGGCTTTGACCTTTCTAGACATAATTTATCTAGAGATGTCTACAGCAAGATTGCATGGTGCAAAAGAGGAAAACATTGAGATTTGGTCTGGTATTGCAGATTTGGTTAAGGGCATGGTTTAATCATTATTATTATTATCATTATTTATTTATTTTTTGTCTCCATTGCACAGTAGTAGGAGTAATGACATTTGTGGGTGGGTGGGATTGTTTGTTTTTGTGTTCCTTGCTTTTGCTGTTGTGTTGTTTTATATGTGTTTTGTTTTCTTTAAGTCAATCATGGTGTTAACGTGTATTATTGTGATTTTTGTCTTAAAATAAAAAACATTTGATAACAAAAAAAGAAAAAGTGCTCGCAGTAGAACAATAATCTCCCAACATGAGGCATTTCATTTTCTGACAAACTATGAAAAATAGACCTTTTAACACAGGGGCGTAACCATAACTAGACATCATTAGGCCCCGACGCAGGCTGGTCAGCGAGTGCCTTGGGCCCCCACGCAATTGCGTTGTCTGCGTCACGCAATTGAGACCTGGCAAAAATAGACTAGATATCTCATCTTTGGCATCCAAAGAGTTGGACATAATGACACCTTTTCTGGGTTTTCAGGCCTAAAAGTATGGTTCGGGCCAGCCGACCGAGTAGAGCCCAGTTAGGGCCAGGCCTTAATTTTCAGGCACGTTGAGAACTCTACCACAGACAGACATGGCTGAATGCAATATCTCCGGCTGGCGGAGACATTACTAATATTGATAACAATATTTACCCATACTTTCCACTACTCACCATCCAGCAAGGCATGCAAGTCACGACTCGCAGTGGCAGCTGCATGTGATTACAAAGGCTGTTGTACAACCTTGAGGTGAGTGTAAATGTCAGTGAAGGGCTGTTACGAGGATTTATTCTGATGAGGTGTCATGTACTGCACTGTGTATGTAGCAGACCAGTGAGTTCCCTCCATGATTTTATTTTTCGATCGCTCGAAAAAAGCATCTTGCGCACACGCACACACACACACAAACACACACACAGAGGATGTAGGTCTCTACCTTGTTGTAGTACCCATATGTGATGGCATTGGGATGGACTCCAGCCTTCTTCATCTCAAACAAGACGCGGACTGCCAGGACCGGCTGGCCGTACTGACCACACAACTGCATCAGCACGCGGTAGCACACCTGCGGACGACAGCACGTTGTTACCTTGTTCTCTCCTTGTGTGAGAAAAGAGGCAGTGTGGATGGTGTTGTTGATCCAAGTTTAGAGAGAGAGAGAGAGAGAGAGAGAGAGAGAGAGAAAAAGGACAGGCATACAGAAAATGCAAGTAAAACTTAATTCAAATTCTTTGCCAACTATAGGTTGACTGATAATCAACCTGGGGACCACTGTTGTGTTATTATATTGGTTATATGGGCACATTTCCTAATAATGTTGACTCAACCAGTCAATCCCTTACAGTGTGTGGGGCGTACACTTTCCCGTACAACTGTGAAAGTTCTTGACATCCAACTTTCCAGTAAATGACAACATTGACGTGTCAGTTATCAGTCACCTATTTGTGCAAATAAAGGCACTTGTCACAGCATCAGAGCCCACCGTGTGCGAGCGTCTCCGAGCGTATACTACTCGCCGCTTGGCACCTGCCAACTGCTGCCATCCAACTGTTTGGGTTGGATGTGCATGTTTTTGTACTTTTTTCGTGTAACATTGACGTGTCATCATACATCACCAAGTCATTCTGTTTCGCAACTTTGCATGGTCAGGGACCACATACAATACCTTCACGGACCACCAGTGGTCCACGGACCACCTGTTGAAAACCTATGCTTTAGATAGATAATTGTCTCCACCAGGCCGAAGGCATGTGGGGAGAGTATGTTTTGCACTCCGTCCGTCCGTGTGTCCGTCCGTCCGTCCGTGTGTCCGTGTGTCCGTCCGTGTGTCCGTGTGTCCGTGAGCAGCTAATCTCGGCCACCGTTAACCCGGTCAATGCCAAATTTTGCACACACACTCCCTGGATGCCAACGATGAACCTCTGCCCCAGACTTTCCAGAACGGCCTGTTATAGCGCCACCAGGAGGCCGCTTTGTGCAAAACAAGTTTTTGCACAGTACACCTACAGATTTTGTCCAAACATCACGCAAATTGGTACACAGCCTCTCTAGAGCCATTCAACGAAACCGGTCTTTCAGATTTCTCACACTCCATCCTGATTGCTTAAGATTGGCTTCCAAAGTTCACAGTGCTCACTTTCAAACAAAATGCTGCAAATCATGAACACATCGCGTGATTTCCGTGAAATTGTGCACCCACATTCCCACTAGGCCGAGGACAAAATGCCACATCAACAATTTCAACTCAGCCTCAAGGTGGCGCTATAACTGGCCGAAAAGTGTTTTACCTCTAACTGCACCTGTGGATAACTTTGTATGCCAACTCCCTAGAGGCCAAGGAAAAACCTTTGCCTGGAATTTTTCACATCTGCTCTTTATAGCGCCACCAGGAGGCCGACATATGTAAAACACATTTTCTATTATTACTCCTTCAGATTTTCTCCAAATTTCACGCAAATCGGTACACATGATCTCCATAGTCATGTGATCAAGGCAGGTTTGTTTGATTTCTCATATTCCATCCTGATTGGCCACGATTGGCTCCTACAGTTTTCAGGAGTAGCCCGCTTTGTACAAATCGCCACAACTCCTCAACGCAGCGTCCGATTGCGATGAAACTGTGCACGCATATTCTCACTAGGCTGAGGAAGAAATCCTGGTGGAGACCTGTGCCTAGAAGGGCACTTTTTCTAGTTAGTAGTCTGTTCCCAGAAGCTTTTGACTGTGGGACATTCCCACATCATATGTATAAAGGTACCAGTTGTATTTAAGGAACAAAGTGTACAGTGTGGTGATATAGCAAGTCTCATTCTATATGCTTTCTGGGGGGTTAAATATGTTTTATGGACAAAATGTTTGGGATGCCAACTGGAAATGGCAGTTATGTTGAAATCCCCATTCGTCAAAGCGCAGAGGAGAGACCCAGCAGGGATAATATTCCAAACTTCAGGTTAGTATATCAATGAGAGAGAGTACACGCACTCCTCTATCAGTCTTGGTTATTTCAGAATATTCAAAAGTAATTTGTGGCCTTTTATCTGACATTTCTGACAGCTCTGGTCTACTTTTGGGGGGCTGTGACTGTCGCTAGCATTATCAGCTGAACTGTGTGGTTTGTTGTGATTGGTCTATTTCTGCACGAATAGAGCTGGCTGGCCCTTTGGTGCCACTCCGCAAAAAACCCCAAAAACAACACCACATCATACTGCACTACACCAAACCTGTGAAAGGGGCAGAGTGTGGCGAGTCGACCTCCTTTACCTCATCGGGCGGTTGCAGCTTCTTGGTCTGCATCTTCCTGAGGACGTCGTAGGCGGTGCGTAGCGCCCGCACCTTGGAGTGGCACACCTTGACATAGGCGGGCAGGCAGATGAACCACAGGCCATAGCAGTGGCGCAGCAGGCACTTGGACCACAGCTGGGGGATGGACGAGTACCTCTTGGAACTCTTCTGGGAAGACTTGATCTCCTGTAAGGCAAAGTTCTTTGTTTACCCAGGGAAGTGGACTTGGTGGGTGGGTGTAGTAGAGTTTACACACACGTGCGTGTTCATTTGTGCACACGCTGACCTGTTTGGTACGTCTAAACATGGGCGCAGGGCTCGGGGGACAGCTTGGGCGGGTGGCGAGGCGAGACAAAGGTGTCCGTAGTCCTTCCATAGGGTCAAAGAGGTCCAAACTCAGCACTGGGAAGCCATCATACCTAGTGGACGAAAATCGGATGAGTGGCAAAAAGGCAGGCACAGGTTTTCACACACTGATCAGCGAAACCTTCCTAGAAGGCTGTTATGGGAATGTGTTGACCCAGGATATGGAGAAGTGAGAGAAGTAGGAGATCACCTGTTTGTTGTTAATCCCACGTTTTGATGTGCGTGTCATTGTGTCGGCTTTCTTCTCTATTGGCAGCTCAAGGATGAGAGAATGGACCAGGCTAAGGAGCCTTTCAGACGAGGTATAAGTATTTAGCAGATCTGCCCTTTTTGTCACACGGAGACGGCGTTTTGGGGGACTTACACGGCTGATTTTGAAACCACCTTCCAGAGTGGGAAAGTTTGGAGACGCCACTTTCTCGTCTCCGTGTGTATAGCAAATGCCGCCTAATTTGCTGAAACGGTGATGTCATAGTCCCCTCGCCCCAGAGTCCAAACTAACCAGTGTTAATTGTTTATTTCACCATAACCACTTGCATATAAGTATCACAGCTATTTTATATTTGCACATAATGTCTATAAATCTCTTCTCCAAAAATAGCCGATCTGCAGCCCGCATGCATGAGCTTGTAGAGGAGCTATTTTTGGAGAACAGATATAAATGATGGTGATTACCAATCTGGAAAGACAAGAAAAAAAACGGATGATGATTATTGTAGAGGAGTTATGTGTGTGAGGACGCAGGAAAGTTTTATATCGTTTATAAACTTGCGCGGGGAACAGCCCGAGCCGTTCTCGTGTGGAAGGCCTCTAAGTCAATTTAACAGTTTGAAGGCACCAGTATTGCTGTGAGCAATGCCTTTATGTGCTCTTAAAGAGCACACTTTTCACTGTACATTTCTCTGTTGTGTGGTCTATACAGAAGTCAGATTTCAGAACAAACGGATGGAACATAATGTTCATAACAAAACATTGTACTGAATATAATCCATATAATGTATACATAATATGAAAACATTTAGACATAGTATGGTCCATACATATTATAATGTCCCTTTTAATACAATTATTATTATATTCTTTTCTTCTGGCAAGCCACGGCCATTTTGTACTTGTTGTATTCCTATTAACAGCTGGCCTTGAAGATGGAGGTTTTATGAATGGAGATTTCTGTATCTGTCTCTCTGTGGTCACTTTATTATATGGAGTTCTGTGTCAGTGTGTTGTGATGTCAGAACTGGCCAGCTCCATATATGGACCCTGGGCATGGGCCCTGTCCAGAGCCCAGGCAGAGAGGCCTTTTGTGGCGGTTCTGGACAACCGTGGGACCGACTCAACACTGCACTCCCTGTGGTGGGTGTGAACGCGTGTGTCGAATTTGAAGTCTGTGGGGGCGAACGGTTCTCCAATTACGTGCATTACAGACGTACACATGTACAGACATACAGAGATGTGGCAGGCTAGAGACGTGGCGCATTTATAGACAGATGATGGCTTTATTATTCTTGCACTGACTAGCATAGCCTGAAAGGTGCTGGTAAACGAGATGAATTTGCATAAATGTAGTCTTGATGGTGGCTTTGCGTGTTACCTGTAGCAGAGAGGGTGCTCCTCCCCGCCCGGAAGAGGTGGCAACTCTGGGGGTGTGATGAACACGGTGTGCTCGCTGCGCTGCGATTCGTCAAACTCTATTAGCCTGGTCTCCTCCGGCCTATCGCTGTCCACCTGGGGAGAGGAGCATGCACACACAAGTGGATATTTTTGCAGTGTCATTGCAGTGATGTTTCCCTACAAGCTATTTTTTAATGCAAATGCTGATGTATGACATTTAGAGCACCTGAATGAAGTGCCAAGGTTTTGACCTTCCAAAAAACAATGAATGCGATTAGTATGTCATGGAAGAATTGATAGCTGACCTTTTGATGCCTTATGCCTTACAAAACTACACAAGAGGACAGTCACCGCTGGTACAGCTTTACACAGGAATACTGTACGTCAAAATATTTTAAAACTACAATACAATCCAATAAAAAGGTCATTTTAACACTAGATGTGCTGCCGTCCTTTTTATACTGTAGTTTGGACTTCATTACCATTACCTCTCTTCAACGACAGAGGAAGGAAATGGACATAAAACTGTAAACTGTAGTCTGTACTCACACTCAGTGCACTTTACGAAAATACTGGACGGTGTTTTGTGTGTGAAAACAGACACCCAGGCGCACACACTGTATAATAATACACTTTTTGACTTTATCATGCTAGAAGTAGGATGTCCGTAATCAGTCTATCTCTCTCGTCAATATTTCCCCCTGTTGAAGACTCTCTGTAGGCTGCAAAGAACTTACGCCACAGCTGGAAAAAAAAAAAATAATAATAACGGCAAAGAATAAAACACACATTGGACATGCTCGCTTGCTCGGATTAACAGAAGGCCATGGCCTTGCAACATACAGGATACAGGAGAAAGAGACAATATTTGAGCATGCTACAGTACTAAAGAAAAAAAAAGTGCAAAAGGGCAACCTTTTGTTGCTTCAACTAGTTAGCATGCTTACCGCACACAGTATGCAGGTCATTCTTTGGGCCCTATTTCCGCAGGTGCCTTATGCCTAAACTTCTTTGCCTTTTTTTTGCTATTTTGAATAGTTCAAATAGCCGATCTACAAGCTCATAATGTGTCGAAGTAGGTTGGCTATTTGAAGTATTTGAAGTAAAATGTTTTTCAAAATAGTAAAAATAAATAAGAAAAAAGGAAAAAAAGGCAAAGATGTTTAGGGATAAGGGGTAAGGCAGCCAGGCAAAAATAGGGCCCAGACAAACTCTTTCTTGGCCTCAAATATTTATTAAAAATGTTAAATAAGTATAGTATATAGTAGTTATACATCCCATTTACATTTCTTTTATCTCTGTGTGTAGAGAGCAACCAAATGGGACAATATCTGATGTGATCATGGTGAATGCTACACCAAGAGAGGACAGATGGACAACATATTGATCCGTGTAACTAAGCAGTGTTTGTCCTTCTGGACCTCATATCTAGGACGACCGAGCCCATGAGCCCATGTGTAGAAAGCACATGTTCCTACAGTACACACATCTGCTAAGATAAACATCTCCAACAAGACCACAACAACACTACACATGACAGTGGTGGAAATTAAGTACATTTACTCAAGTACTGTGCTTTATAGTACAATTTGGTGTATTTCCCATTTTCAATGCTTTTACTTCTACACTACATCTCATAGGCAAATATTTAAATTAAAAATATATACTTTTTACTCCACTACAATTATTTTCGAATTTTAGTTATAGTTACTTTGTAGAATTTGATTACTATTACAAAACTTTACTTACTTGGGTACCCTGAGCTTTCAGTAAGGTAGCTTCATTATAATGTACTATTTCAAGTATCTTTTTCAGTATTACAGTATTTTATGACAAATGTGCAGTGGAGGAAAAAAATGCTGATCACAGAACACAACCATTTACTAATTCTGCAAACTACTGTACACATGCAAGAGTTGAAGAATAATTGACAATTCAATTTTTCAACATTTCCAGTAACGCTTCACAGTGGATATAGGAACAGGAGTTACTGGATGTGTGAGAGTCTGATGGACAGCTGTGACGAACACAGGTCTCAGGAGCGTTTCCTCTGCTAGTTCACACACACACACACACACACACACATCAAAGACCAAACACAACTACACACAGCTGTTGAGTCAGGAACTAGTTGCCTTACTTTTGTCTGTTAAAGAATGTTCAGTTCAGCTTGCTTCCGATATGTTCTCCCTGTAGGCCTGTCTGTGTGTGTGTGTGTGTGTGTGTGTGTGTGTGTGTGTGTGTGTGTGTGTGTGTGTGTGTGTGTGTGTGTGTGTGTGTGTGTGTGTGTGTGTGTGTGTGTGTGTGTGTGTGTGTGTGTGTGTGTGTGTGTGTGTGTGTGTGTGTGTGGCAGACAGACAGACAAAGTGAGAGAGAAAGTGAGATAAAGTATGTTGAATAGTCGAATGACTGAAGAACAGTGTCTAACTCTTTACTAATTATTACAAACTACTTTTAATGGTATTCAAAAGTCATTTTGAATACAAAAGTCTTAATGCTCTTAATGTTTTGGGTAAAGCACATTGTTGTTGAAATGTGATAAACTTGCCTTGCCTTGCAAGAGAGAGAGATTTGTGTATGCACTACTATGTATGTAAATAGTAAATACTGTAACGTGAGCAAGACTGTGTGAGAGAGGAAGAGGGATTAAGAGAAAGAGAAAAGTGCACTGTCTCCAATATTGCCTAAATCACACCGGTGTCCCTGTGTGTTGTGTGAAAGGAACAGAAACAGTATGTGTGCGTGTTCAGGCAAGTGTATGTTTCTGTGTGTGTGCACATATAGTGAGTGTGTGTGCATGTGTGCATGTATGTGTGATTGTGCATGCGTGCATGTGCATGCATGTGCGTGCATTGGCACATTGACTGGCTGTGGTCTGAGTTCCTGTCCTCCTCCCTCTCCCCCAAATGAGCCTAGGTGCCATAATTCTGTGAGGTGCAGCGTAAAGAGGCAGGCTGAGGGATTAATGGTCCAGAAAACTCACTCCCAGGAAGGATATGGAGACATGGCTTTGACTACAGGCTGAAGTTCAGCCTCAAGGAATACATATACTGTATATACCAGAGCGCAAAGGGCACACATAACCATAGCAGCTTACAATGCCCCTTAAATCAGAAAGAGGTGGGCAAAAATCTTCCTCTTTTTATTTTTTTGCTGGAATTATTTAACATTTACTAATTTAGATAACATCAACACATTCCATGCGTTATAGCCTATTATAACAAGCCACAGTCACTGCCGATATTGTTTAATTACCTTTGGAGCATACACCGAAGTATTTGCGCCTTTTATCCATGAAAATCCCCCTTAAAATAGTGCTATGGTTTGTTGCCAACCAAAGATATGCACCCCTTTAAACTGGGACCAATTCAGGACTCACTGTACATCTCAATCAGGACTTTGGGAGGCACTGAGACAGGAAAAAAAAGCCCAATGTAGCTAGAAGCGGCACGCATGGGGTGTCAGTCAATCTGCATCTCCAGTCAAACTGCTGTTACAGTAAATTAAGAGAGGTTCATGTTGGCAGAAGGTGATAATCAAAGGCTCCTATAATGATTCCAACTGTGTGCTTTGTATGGAACTCATGGATTGGTAGCAGGCAGGACAGCTAATATCATCCAAACCTAGCATACGGCTAGAAGCCTGCCAGGTCTGGTGCACAGTGATACGTGGCCTTTTTCCAGGCATTGTGAGAATATTTATGGCAGGCCCAAAAGTCCTATTGGATCAACTGAGTTTTGTCTTATTTTATCCTCTTACTGCATGCAATGTTAATTTATCAATTTGTAAATAACCTAAGCCATATCTACACTGAATGCATGGAGACAATGGAAATACACCACAAGAGACCACAATGGAGTCCACGTACCTTGCCTGCTTTGTCTGCACTGCGCTCTGAGCTGTAGAGCTGCTCACAATCAGAGGCAGGCATTAGAACAGAAAGAGAAACAGAAGGAGTAGGGGACAGGACAGGAGAGAAACAATGTTCGGTTCTTTTGGGTTTTGGTTTAAAAACAAGTAAAATGTATGGGTATAAAAAGGTTCATTTATGAATAATGGGAACTGTGGGATGTTAAAAGATGGTTATTTCATAATTGTCCTATTTAATAATTTCATAACTCTAATTTCATGTTTTACATTATGCTTGATTAGTGCAGCAGCTAAGCAAAACGATCGTTCAGTTTGTGATAAAAGCATGAAATTTGGTACACGTATAGCCAAAGGCATTATACAAAGATTTGGATGTGGACCCGTCTTGAATTTTTAACATGGTGCTCATAGCAGCCATTTTTCAAGATGGCCGCCACCTTTTGTGATGGTTCTGGACAACCGTGGGTCCGACCGACTCGACACCGGGCACTGCACTCCCTGTGGGGGTGTGGAACGTGTGTGTCGAATTTGAAGTCGGTGGGGCAAACGGTTCTCGAGTTACGTGGATTACAGATGTACAGACACACACAGACTTGAATATATGTCAATGGGCAATGCCCATTGGGTTTTCTTTAGATGATGGGTAAGAAGAGAGAGATGTGATGTCAGGTGGTGTGGGCTAAGAAGTGGTCAGGGCTAAGATAAAGTATATGAGATGTACAGTAAGTGCAAAGAGAGATGGTGAGGGAGGGAGAAAATGATTTGTACCAATTGACTAGACAGTAGACAGTAGTGTAACAGTTTAAGGTGAGTATAGAGATGGAAATGTTCTAGCAAGAGAAGCCAATGTATTGAGAATATGGGACATAGTATGTGTCAGGAGTTATTTGTGACAGAAGGCTACCAGTGAGAGGGAAGATGTATACGATGGTAGTGAGACCAGCCATGCCGTACGGTTGGAAACGGTGGCACTGATGAAAAGGAGGCACAGCTGGAGGTGGCAGAATTAAGGATGCTATGGTTCTCATTAGGAGTGAAAAGGAAGGACATTATCAGAAATTACTGAATTAGAGGATCAGCCCAGGTTAGAAGGTTTGGGGATAAAGCAAGAGAGGTGAGGTTGAGATGTGAGATGTGAAAAGGAGGGATGAGGGTACATTGGGAGAAGGATGCTGAAGATGTAGCTGCCAGGTAATAGGATGGCCAAAGACGAGGTTTAAGGATGCTGTGAGAGATGACATGAAGGTGGCAGGTCACAGAGGAAGATGCAGAAAACAAAACCAAATGGGGTCCATGTGTGGTCCAGCCCTATGGAATGTAAAATTCAAGCATGTGCTAATGAAAAGTATTTAAAATATATAGTTTTGATATTGCTTTTGTATGACATACTGTTATTGCGCAACATTTCACTGTGACGCAAATTACATTACAATTTCCACATTAACCGACCCCTCCCTTTTCCCTGCGAGTGCACACACACACACGGTACTGTACAGTACACTACAGTATGACAGTACAGTATGGTAAAGTACAGTACAGTACGGTACAGTAACGTGCGGTACGGCACTGTACAGTACAGTAGAGTATGGTACAGTATGATACCATAAAGTATGGTACAGTACAATGCAGTACAGTACGGTACAGTGCAGTACGGTACAGTATGGTACTGTGCAGTACGGTACAGTACAGTACGGTACGGTACGGTACAGTGCAGTACGGTACAGTATGGTACTGTGCAGTACGGTACAGTACAGTACGGTACGGTACGGTACAGTACAGTACGGTACAGTATGGTACAGTATGATACCGTACAGTACAGTACAGTACAGTACAGTACAGTACAGTATGGTACAGTATGATACCGTACAGTACAGTACAGTACAGTACAGTACAGTACCGTACAGTACAGTACAGTACAGTACAGTACAGTACAGTACAGTACAGTACAGTACAGTATGATACCATACAGTAAGGTACAGTACAGTGCAGTACGATACTGTACAGTAAGGTACAGTACAGTACGGTACGGTACGGTACGGTACAGTACAGTACAGTAAAGTACAGTATGATACCATACAGTAAGGTACAGTATGATGCCCTACAGTGCCGTACAGTATTATACAGTATGGTACAGTACATCACAAAGGTATAGCCAAATATATGCTGAAATGCAAAATCAGTCTAATATTGGTGGCCATCTTGAAATTAATGGCCGCCATCTTCTCTCACAATATGGCTGTTAGCCACTGTAGTAATATGAGTATTGTGAGACAGAAGGAAGCTTCTTAGAAATTACAAAGTTCCTAATTCAAATTCTGCATCAAGAATACTGTATAATTCAAGACAGAGATCATCCATATTTAACCATTCTGAAAAATGGCGGCCATTTTGAATTTTCATTTAAAATGTTATATTATCCAAAAGAAACATTTACCAAGTACTATGCATGGAAATATGTCCAAATATGTCTCGAATATCATATTATATCCATCACTCATAAGAAAACGGTTGTTGCTGGTGGCCATTTTGAAAAATGGCTGCTATGGGCGCCATGTTGAAAATTCAAGTTGGGTCCACATCCAAATCTTTTTAGAATGCCTTTGGCTATAAGTGTACCAAATTTCATGCTTTTATCACAAACTGAACGATTCATTGATATAGTGGAGCTAAACTGCTGTACTAATACGTGTGTCAGTATGATGGTCATGATTATGGAACTTTGATGGTAGTGTTTGCGCATGCGCGACCGCGACCGTATGAAGGGTTGATTAGAGCGTCACTCAGTTCATTCTATCAGGAGCACACAGCCGTTGGTAAGTTAGATTTGGAACCGTGTGAATGTATAATGTTTGCTATGAGCATTTGTGCAGTAGTATTATCACAATACAATTATCACGTTGTGTCCGCATTCTTGATACCGCAAGTATTGAGCGAGTGGCGCATGGGGTGCAGTGAATGTTATGTAGCAATGCTGCCGTTTAGCTGTGGTCAGCGCTGGCTGTTTAGACAGGTTGCTCTGTCGGGACGCTTAGCGGACTGTAGTGTGGTGGGTGGTGGAGAAGTCCTGTAGGCTGTGTTGTTGCGTGGTGGTGTTTTGTACGTCCACAAAGAGTCACGTCAGTATTAACATACGGACTCTGTGCCATGGTAATGTTGTAGTATCGTGCGTGCGTGCGTGCGATCTGCGCAAGGCACTTCGGTGAATTGCATGCTGGGAAATGCAGTTTATGCTCATTGTATCCAGCTCGCTGTAGTAACAGAGTTTACTTTGTGCTGCTTTATATATATATATTTAGTGTATATGCAGTATATGTATGTTTGGTTATATGTAGGCTACTTGTGTGTATATAGGGAATGTATGCATGATTGCAGTTTTGTATCAGTAATGAGAGGAGCTGTAAAATGATGTTATACTTATATTCAGCAGGTATATTCAGGGAGAATGTATAGCTATATTTTGTGAAAGTCAATTACAATAACATATTGTGATGCTTATTTGTTAATTATTGCATTATATTCAAAAGAATATTATTGTAATGCCATTTTTATTTTGTTTTTTCTTCCAGGTTTATCACCTGTGGTCTTTTGTATCAATAAATTGACTAACACGAGTCATGCCCGTGTGTGCTGCCTGTTACTAGCCTTTCGGAGGGCTTCATCCATAAAACTCAGAACAAACAAGCTTGGTTTTTAACGGAAAACAAGCAGGAGAGAAACAAGGTGGACATTCAGTAGAGCACTGTTTTCCAAACACTGAGTCGGGACCCATTTGTGGGTCGCAGACACATTTTTATAGGTCCCTATATTGTTTTTAATATTATTTCAAGAACTCACTTTATCCACACAGTCATCAAAGAAGGCCAGGCTGGCATCTTTGTCACTGACGAAGGAGCATTCCTCGATGAAGCGGATGAACATCTGGGTTTTGGTCATCAGAGAGTAGAACTTCTGGTGGGAGCGGTCGCGACTCTTCAGGAATCCTGATGGGTGGTAGGGGGTGGGGGGAGAGGGTCAAGCTAATGGGTTACATACTACACACCTTATTCCCCCCAACAGAGTGACAATTATTTCCCTTCTTCCACCTTCTCCCCGTACCAGAAGAGTGTTCGGGATCAAAGCTGCTATAAGCCATTATGCCTATAGACGGCAAGCAATGGGTAAAACGCTCCAAAAATTATTTAGTCTCTGTGACACATCTAAGGGCCGCAAACTGCATTCAAAGATTTAGCTAGAAGCTTTGTCATTGGTCGATTTGTCTGACCTGATTGGTTAGTCATTTCGGCCGGGCTTTTTTTGACCAATGCAAAGCTTCTAGGAACATCTTTGAATGCAGATTGCCCCTTGATGTGTCATAGACACTACATTTTTTGGGGGAGCGTTTCACTCTGTCTGAATACCAAAAAAAAAAGAAAAGTCATTACATTTTGACATATTATTGCTTATAGCTACTTTAACCCCAACCTCACCCATATATTATACATACAGCAGCACAACCACATGTTATATATTATTTTTAATTGCATGGAAATGTATGCTACATATAGGCCTACTGTAGCATTTCTATGCCATTACAAAATAATATTTGGAAAATTAGCATATTTTCTAGGCATTTTCTTGTCCACTATTGGCTTTTCCAATGTGAAACAAAATATATTACACATACATGGATTGTTAAAGAGGAGCCCAGCTAAGAGCAAATTTACATCCATTTGCGACATAATCTCTCAAGAACAGATTCCGAGCTGCGCTACTGAATCTGTCAGCAGAGGCATTCAGAACATGTATACATTGTTGATTGTTGTTGTTAGATAATAGTATGTGTAATCACTCATAATTCAAAACTTAAACAAATCATCTACAAGTTCCTCCTTTACAAGAAGCCCTAAGGGGGATTATGTAATAATTTTAGATGATAAAAAATCATTAGCCAATCAACGACCCTGTGTGAAATGTCACATTTGTCTTGTTCTGGACAACGCAGCCAACTAGGTGTTATTAGTATAATGGTTGATTAGGGAGTTACAACAAGATGGTGAATGGCTTCCCTAACGTGCATTGAAAGCAGCTGCAGTGAGTAATGGGCCAATGGTGCCATGGGATGGACAGCAGGATGAATGGCTATTGGCTCGGTGTGCGGCAATGTAAGCCAAGCACCAGGTCGCGTGTCCCTGCCAGGTCACGTGTCCCTGCTGAGTAGCACTTCGCTAGAACTGACGGAAACACCAAACCTAGCACACAAACCTAAACAAGATACGCACGCACGCACACATTACAACTATTACCACCTGTGTGCACTGTGCAATGATTTGACCTAACAGCTGAACAGTAAGGCCACCTGACATGCCACCAATGGCGTTATAAATTCACTGGCAGCTCCTGCTGCGAATGTTGTGTAACTGTCACGCTGAGTGCGTTTGGAAATGAACTTTCAGTGCATCAGAGCCCACTCTAGTTTCAGAGCACCGTGCTCTGAGTTAAGTGTCTGAACAGTATGTCTTGAACAGTGTCTGAACAGAAATGTCTTGATCACTGTACTAGATTTGTGTGAGGCACACTCAAATTGAAAAGCTGTATGAAAAAGTGTACACTGCATAATTAACCCATTTGGGTTCCCGTCCTAAATTAAAGTTTGGCTTTTTTTTTTAAATAAACAGAATGTTTCTCCTTAAAATATCCATACCTTGAACCACCTTGGTCAGGCCTTAACCCATTTTGGGCGGGAACCCGTTTTTGGTGTTGCTGAGCTTGTAGGTCTGCTATTTTTTTTTAATCGAAGAACGACTGACATAGAAACATAGCTTTTTCAGAAAACTTTCAGGATGTAGAAGAGGATTTAGAATCTGATCTCAGGTCAGAATGGGTTCTATTAATCACCACCTGTCTCTTCACATAATACCTTCACTGCAATGCTCTCCTCAAATAACAAGTTACCCATTCCTATTGGGGCTATATATCATAAACACTATTGGACATGACCTTGGCTACGGCTCTCCTCCCGTGGAGCAGCGATGACATCAACCTAACACATTTCAGCTGTGATTTCAGCCACTTCCGTAAGGCCACAAGTAACCCTAAGAAGCAATTTAACTGCTGCAGAACTATAGCGAGCTAGCTAAATCTTTTCCAGGCTGGAAACAGCCTTGAACCCAAATCCCCTTCAAATCCCAGTGTTCCTCCCCAAACTGTTTGCGTGTGTGTTTACTTGGAGTGGAGTCAGTCATGTATTAAACACCATCTGGGTTTGAGAGCTAGGCTGGCCAGCTGGACTGAACGGATAGGGAAGGTACTGACACAGACAGACCAACAAGTCTAGTGATGGACAGAATGCTGGAATGCTTTGTGGGTTCTGATTTAACCAGGGTTCCCACACATTTTTACCAATTCATTTCCAAAACTTTTCCATAAAACTTCTAGAATATTTAACCCAATGTCCAGGCCTATTATAACAATCATTGAGCAAAAATAAAGCATAGACTATAGAAGGGTATAATTCCATTCCAAATGCTGTGCCAATTTCTTTACTACACCACTTATGGGCATAGGGCATAGGATCACGCTGCAGCACGTTGTGAGCTTGTAGATCTGTTATTTTTGTCACATCGACTACATCCAATGACGCATCCCGTTCGGCAAAGGAATGACAAATATTTCCAGGAATTTCATGACCGTGGGAATTCCCTGTTAAACATTTGTGAGCTTTTTGGGGTCGGTATAAAGTAGGATGTTGCCATAGGAACTCTTGTATATGGTAGTCATAGCCTACAGTAGTTATAGTCCAAAATTAAAAACATTGGCGGAAAGCAAACAGCAAACACCATTGCTACATCAAGTTACTGTACACAACGTGACTCAGCATAGAGCCAGAAAACAAGTTAACACAAAACAGATCAAGATCCTCAAAACAGTGGTAGGACTCAGTAACAATGGTGGTACGTACTGTACAACAGTGGTTCTCAAACTGGGGGTCGGGATCCACAGGGGGATCCGCAAATTGTGCAACATTGTTTTCTCACTCAACAGTAAACAAACCAACATATAGTATAAGTGTACTGTATATACAGGGTATCTGCACCTTTCTTTTAGGACCCCTTTTTTCTAAAAATAAGTAAGAAAGAGGCAAACAACTGTGAGGTTGTAGATCATGAATATGGTAGTCATATTATTTTGGGTAAGTTTGGCAACATTTGCAGTAGCCTACAGTGTATTTCTTTGAGAGGCCAACTCCAAACTTATTTTGACGATGAATTAAGACATTTAGCCTGTGTACCTTGTGAGTCAAAGAGCGAGCTGGCGTCTGTGGCTTTCTCGGAAGGGGCCTGGGTGATGGGTCGCAGGTAGGAGCGGTAGCCCTTCAAAATGGCTGCCATGAAGCGCAGGAAGGCTTCCTGGATCTCCAACTCCAATGTGTGGAGGCTCTTACCGCAGCTGAGTTCTGAGGAGTCGCTCATGCTCAGGTCCAGAAGACCATCTGGTCTGAGTTGTCCTAAAGTATAAGTTTATGAACCATGTGTTATTGCTAAGGAATGTCAACCCTGTCTTTTTGTCAGCTCACATGCATTACCTCATTCATTACTTGTGCTGCATGAAACCATGTTTATTCTAAATGATCTTCTAGAAACTTTGCACTTTGTTTTGTAAATGTGAACTATAGAACATGTTGTATTGTCCACAATTCCACATGATGTATTCTAATGTTTGAACAGTTTGATCAATAGCAATAAGTACATGATAAAACACTAACAACATGCAGAGTAGGGGTCCGTTTGGTTACACTCAACTTAATTAACAGGATTTTACTGTGTGACCGCTTAAGGGAGCAACATTTATAGCAACCTCTCTCTCCACACCTTTGAGCAGTCCAGTACTTACCATCAACCAGCTGCTGGTAGAGATTACTCAGCACAAGCATGAGGTTTTTGCACGCTTTCTTTGGCAGAATCTTCCATGTCACTGTGCGCTTATCATCATTGCTAGACGAAAAGAAAAGAAAAACACACAAGTGTGCAGTGAGCACACAGGCTCATAGGCCAAATAGGCTCATAGGCCAAAAGCAACATGGGTTTGGGGCCGGGAGTAGTTGGGACCACCTCAGAGCAACATAGCCCGCTGCCTGACTGGCTGCCAGGCCATGAGGCCACAAAGATGTCAACCATTACTGAACGGACCCAACACTGCAGAAAACTGCCTTTAAAATGTAAAAGAAATCATTTGTTTAATTTACCTGATACTATTTAAATAACTATGGGTTACTAGCATAACCCTGGTTCTTATATATTATGATATTATTATATATATATTATATACACTCCAGACAATTCTATTTGCTGCTTCAAGCTTATGGTCAACGGAGACCAGAATAAGAACCATTTCACTAAATGAGCTAGCAGTTTGTCAGCCCCCCCAAACATAGGTTAGAGAAAGGAAATAGAGTTGAGGGAGATTTTCTTCGGCATGCACTGTGCTTCAATGCCACAGTGAACCGAAGAGCATTAAAACGCTTTATACATGATGCAATATCCATTATAACAAGTCAACAGTGCAGGGTGGAGCAGAAAGACTAACTTCTGCATAAATGGCATCGTCGTTTTGAGAATCAGCATTCCGAGCTCGCCGAATTAATTTCATAAACTGTGGTGCTCACTGGAAGATGGTGTTGGTGTCCAGGTCCACACAGCTGACGTCTGGCGGGGGGTCGTAGAGGTCAAAATAACGCGAGTCCAAACCCACAATGAAAGGACAGGGGGCGCTGAGCACGTCCGCCAGCGCCAAGGGACACAGGGGGATGTATGGACACGGCCAGTGGAAGGGGAAGATCATCTGAAGACCACCAGAGAGAGAGACACATAAGGGGTTTTACTATTATTATGCAATTTATCATTCCTGCGTCGTGACTCGAATGAAATAAAATACAATACAACAAAGAGCAAAAACACAACAAGAGAGCATCAACTACATAGTAATAACAAAACAAAAAAATCTTCATATGCCTTATGAATCTTGCTTTCATTCGCTGTATGGTACATGGTTCTATTATTATCGAATTAAACAATATCAAACGAACTTGTATGTTCGGGGGTTAGACGATTCTGGGAACATTACGCATGGATTGCTAATTTGCCAGCCATATGCTGCGTATCTACTCGCAGTTCCATTCCGATCTGAAAGGTAGGTAGGTGCCATTTCAAAGGCTTAGTTATTCATTTATGAATCAAATTACAGCTGTTTTTCATGCTTAGAACAGAATAGTACGGACATGTTGATTGGGTACGCCTTAAACACTCCTTACCGTGATTATAATTGCAATATGACATTGGCCACGCTTCCACCTCTTAAAACTGTAATATTATATGTAATATTATATGACCTATATAATTGAGCCCTCTATCTTGTTTCCATTTTCCGTCGCATTTGTTCATTTTCCCAATCCCCCGTCACTGCTGACCCCTACTGTTTGGAACTGTATAAGTCAAAGTCGTACGATTTGTCACACACGTTACCGCAGTGAAAGTTGTTCTCCGCATTTGACCCATCTCTTGGAGCGGTGAGCCACAGCCAAGGAGCGGTGAGCGGCGTGAGCCCACTAGGGAATAATTTTATTAGTTGATTTGACCCTCCCAATCCAACCCTTTGACGCTGAGTGCCAAGCAGGGAGTCATTGGGTCCCATTTTTACAGTCTTTGGTATGACCCGGCTGGGGATCGAACCCCAACCTCCCAGTTTCAGGGCGGACATACTCTAACCACAAGGCCACTGAACTGTATAGGCCTATTCATACTCCAGTTTTAGGTGATGAGATGGTCACCTCATCACCTAAAACTGGAGTATGAATAGTACTTATCCCTGCGCCACCCAGACGCCCCCTGAACACTCTGCTTGAGTTACTTACAGCCTGCGCCACCCAGAGCACTCTGCTTGAGTTACTTACAGCCTGCGCCACCCAGAACACTCTGCTTGAGTTACTTACAGCCTGCGCCACCCAGAACACTCTGCTTGAGTTACTTACAGCCTGCGCCACCCAGAACACTCTGCTTGAGTTACTTACAGCCTGCGCCACCCAGAACACTCTGCTTGAGTTACTTACAGCCTGCGCCACCCAGAACACTCTGCTTGAGTTACTTACAGCCTGCGCCACCCAGAACACTCTGCTTGAGTTACTTACAGCCTGCGCCACCCAGGCGCCCCCTGAATACTCTGCTGGAGTTACTTACCGACACCAGAGCCTCTGTGACACTGGTCAGCACGGCCGGCCGTAACGAATGGACCAGGATCTTATGTTCCGTTACGGCAAACACCAGTAAGGTGACAGCATTCTCTGGGCCGAGGTTCTGGAGCAACGTGGAGAACCGACCACCACTGCAACAAAGAACACACAAAAACAAAACTCCCATTCACATTGGTTGGTTGGTGTTATAGAATGTCGAGGAAGTGAAAATGTAACCCAGACTAAGACACGTGCATGTTTCACAAGTTACACTCAATTTCGAAAGCATTTGAAAATTATATGTTGGATCCTGGAAAGACAGTTTCTCAAATTCATTTAGGATACGTTTGGCCGCTTAAAATATATTGTCTCCATTATAGGTGTCTAGAGTGTCTAAAATATGTATAATATTTTATAATACTTTATATTAAAATGACAGAAACTGTATGTTTGTGTATGGGGAAATGGAGTCTTACCTCAGAGGTAAAGGAGAAGACACTGGCTGGCTCAACATTAAACTGTCGTGAGGGGATAGCTGATGGGAAAATTCAAAAGTTGAGAGGTTCAAATAAACCCTGGGCAAATCTAATTGTCCATGGCAATAAACTTGCAACTCTTTTGCTGAGAGCACCAATTATGCAGTCATTATAATCATTCCAACCAGCACCTTATGCAGAGAAATTACAGTGCCTTGAGGCTACACATACTTTATACTCTTTCTTTTCAACAGGCCCACATTGCATACAATGTGCTGCTTCGGTATAATTTTTATCTTAGTGCAAAATACAACAAACATACTGACAGCAACACAGAACAATAACCTAGAATGTTTAAAATTATTTACAAATTGTTTGTACGTATGAGCACAAAATAAATGGACATACAGAAGAATGTGTTTAAGAAAATCAAAGTGTTTTTTTTTACTCAGAATTAAATGCATAATTAGCCACCTAAACGTACCTGAACCAGTATGCGGGGCCTCTGTGAGGAAGGGAAGGGAACTTTGTGCATAAAATGAGAGATGTGTCTGAAAGTAAGCAGAATTAGGAGGATATGAAGCTCTGAGCGGCGGAATCATCTATCAATGTACAGTAGTGTGTTAGAAGAGGCAGTAAAGCGTGGTTAGTATGGAACAAAGTAAATGTCAGCAAGAGATGTCTAATGTGACTTTAATCAACCTGACACAGCTCTACAGTCTCCTCCAACGGATTAAGTATTTTGAAAAAAAGAAATCCTCCAGATTTATAGAGTATAAGTAGCTTGTCAGTTTTCATCATCTAGTCTAGTGTTAACATGACGTCACGGGTGCCAATCCGACTCACAGCCTACGTATATATGTTACAGTACATGCAATATGTTCTCTCTCCACCATCTCTTTCCTGCCATCCTTTCCTACTCTGTTTAATGGCGAAAAAACCAAAGCCTTTAAATAAAAAATAAAAGCCGGAGATGCTCACTTCTCAATGGGCAGGGCATGTGGGCCAGAGATGGAGTAGCGATAGAGGAATGTGAGGAACTTGCGGAAGGCGTCAAAGAAGGGCCAGTGAGAGAGCAGGCAGATGCACTTAATGGTGTGGACGGTGCGCATGTCGAATGCTGTGGCGCTGCTGGTGACAGCCGAAGCCGTGGCATTGTGCAAAGCCTGCTTCTGGGGCTCTGGAGCCAGCAGGCCCATCTGAGAGCGCTGCTTGTCAGAGAGGCACTCCTTGGGGTAGGGCTCGTAGAACTGAATGGCAGCACCGTACACCTGCAACAAAGGACAACACGGAAAGCTGAACACTCAGCCCATTTGAAACCGATTTAAATAAGCCAATGATGTGGAACAGACAAGACTCTGATTCACTGAAACAAGCCATGCATGAAGAAGTTGTTAAAGAGACAGAACCCACAGTCGGCACAGAATGAGAATGATACAAATGTTCTGTTCTTCTGTTTGACCTTGATCAGTCTTGAATGCTGCAGTCGCTGCACACAGTGCCAGCCAGCTACTCTGGGCAAACAAGTGGGGCTTTAGCTACAGTATCTGCCAGTAAGCAGTAGGACAGCCAGATCTCCTCTTCTTCCATATTAATCAAAATGTTTCCCAACTTGGGGGTGGCAACAATCTGGGGTGGGAGACTGGGGGCCCTGAGGCCTTTTCTGTTTTGAGGCAGTAAGATCTTTTCTATACTGTATGTTGCAGAATCCATTCACATTTTCATGACAATTTCTAAATGAGGCCTTGCTTTAATTTTATTGTATTATTTTGACATCTTATTTTTAAGAGGGAGTCATGTGCATTCTCAGCAGAGGGCCCCCAGGGGGGCCCTGTCTGACCAGGGGGGCCCCCAGGGGGGCCCTGTCTGACCAGGGGGGCCCCCAGGGACCAGGAACAGACAAACAGAGCTCACCTAACTGCTCACAGCAGCAAACTGTCCTCCTGCTTGCTACAGCAGACACAATAGACATTCAGCTACACATTCACACATACACACACATTACACATTCACACATTCAGCTACACTCACTCACAGTCTGAACACATACAGAACACTCAAACTGAAGATTCCTCTCACACGCAAGCATCAGCAGGTCTGACATCAGCTGGTCTTTTTTGATTTGTCTTGTGAAAACCCACACATTCACTGACTGCTGTCTAAACAGCAAAGGGGCTTTGGGTGATGTTTGCTTTTCATTTACAAAGATATTACACCACAACATCAGCACAGATATGTATCAACATGGTCTTATCTCGATGGCCCACTTTTCAAGCCCCGATCTCCAAGTACAGGAATGAGAGGTTGGAGGATCAGACAGGGAAGCCACAACTAACAGTTAAACACCTGAATAAATGTATTGAGGGATGAGTGCATAAAGTCTACGGAGGGTATAGTGGTATACTGTATAGTATTAGTAGGTCCATTAAAGGTATGATGTGTATTATTAACTTTACATAATTTAGGACTGCTCAAACTATTAGAAGGTAATGTACAGTAATTTCCATTCAATGCAAAACATAACAAGACAGACGATCACAGGCTCTGGGAAAGGTGGGGGTTTCATGGTGATTCAGGGATTCAGCAAACAGTTGGGCCTACAGTAGGAGCACCTATTTCCAGGGGTTGAGAATTTGAGATTGAACGTAGACCTGGCTGTCTGTGTGTGTACATAACATATCTGTCTATATACAGACAGCCCATTTTTCACCATAGCTATGTCTACAGTTTATCTATCTCTGTGTGTGCGTGTGCGTGCATGCGTGTTGCACAAATAGTGGCCACATACCACACAGGCTCTAATTAGGGTGACAATAATAATTCAGCCCCTCAAACCAGTTCCCCTAAATCAATGTATACGTTCGTCAAGCTCATGCACGCACACATGTATTGTATATGCACCATAGGGGCCGTATACAGGCAGCGACTGATTGACAAACATCAGCCCCAGTGCTGAATTCAGACATGCAGTACATTTGTTCATGTTTTCTGATTGGTTAGGTGAGCAGCGCATGAAAAGAACATGATAAACATCTATGCAACCACTGAAAACTAGGATTGTTATTTTAATTCTAAAACCGGGACAATTTCATAGTGAATGTTGAAAACCAGGACATATTAGTATTTTAGAGATATTTGTTGAGACTTGCTTGAAACCAGGACAGTCCCAGCCAAACTGGGACGTCTGTTCACCCTAACTCTAATGCCAGACAGCGAGAGTACACACATCTGATTCTGGGCCAGTCCGACCATTAGCTGCATGTCACTCTGCTGCTCTTTGTCTGCATGTCCTCTCTCTCACTCTAACTATCTGAATAAAGCATGGCAATGCCAAAAATAAATCTTAAGTAGTACAGTACCCTTTTCCACTGAATACTTATGTCTGAACTCTTCCAAAGTTAAAACAATAGTATTGTGAATTTGTGTGTGCACGTGCGTGCGTGCGTGCGTACGTGCGTGCGTATGTGCGTGCACAACGCACATGAATATGTATGCCATTGCCTGACCCAGTTTCCATCCTGGCATGCTACTTTGTTTTGTTTCTGTTCCATTCTAGCAGCCTGTTGTCAGCTGTTGAGCCGGCAGTTATACTGACTGTTAAGCTAGGCCCCATTTAGACTGCAGTCACATGCAGTCAAATCTGATTCAAATCTGATTTATTTCTCAAATCTGATCTTTTGGCCCGACCATTCACACATTCACACTGCATTTGCAAGTGATCAGATCGGATCTGTCACAGATCTGTGTGTTCAGACTAGCAGCCAAATCCAGCCTGAATCAGATCTGTGCTACATCCAAATTGGAATCCAATTTGTTTAAATAAGTCTAAACACAAACAAGTCACATGGAATCTGATTTAGATCAGGTTGTTGCATTCAGACTGAGACAGATGTCCTCAAATCAGATTTAAAACAGATTTGAACCCACCTCTGAATGTGACTCAAGTAACATTTGTAAAAATCGGATTCCATGTGACCTGTCTGCATTCAGACTATGGCCCCATTTACACTGGCAGCCAAATGCAGCCTGAATCAGATCTGAGCCACATCCAGATTGGAATCTGATTTGTTTAAATGAGTCATGTGACATGTTGGTCTAAATTAAATCAGATCAGATTTCAATCTCGATGTGGCACAGATCTGATTCAGGCTAGATTTGTCTGCCAAAGTGCCAATGTAAATGGGGCCTTATTTAAACAAATCAGATTTCAGTCTTGATGTTCAGGCTAGATTCAGGCTAGATTTGGCTGCCAGTGTAAATGGGACAGTGTTTGTCAAGTGAATGTTATGAGGCTTCTGCATCAGAGAGAGAGAGAGAGAGAGAGAGACAGACAGACAGACAGACAGACAGACAGAAATAGAGTTGTGTACAGTATAATATACAATAACTCCTCCACACTTTATGGAAATTAGTTGTTGCACTTTGTGACCACTCATTTCTAGTGCAGCACGATTTCACCATGCCAACCTGATTTCACTTAAATTCATGCTGCTGGCTTTTTCTTTATATAAGTTGTGTAGCAAACTGTATGCCCTACAGGCTACATCCCAGTGCTAGTGGGAATCTTCAATATCAGAGACTTCAGCATACTATAGCAACCTTTTTAATGCGACAAGCCAACAGATTTACATTATCCTTTTCACAATATCCATGTTTGATTATTGTTCGGCTTCACTTTGCTTTTCTGACAACACAGCTAGTAAAAGCATGTTTATCGTTAAATGTTGTAAGAAGTAGCTTCAATGCAGTTGGCTTAGCGTAACTACTTCTCGCTCATTGGTCTCCGTTCAGCTATTTTCAGCATAGAGTAATAGTTTAGTTAACTACATTTTCAGAGCAGCTTCCCCACAACACTGCAGGGTAGCCTACATTTATGCTGTTAATTATGACACAATCAGGAGGATATTCCACTGGGGCATATTATGCTTTGAACCTCTTCTCTTACATTTTCAGAAAGGTTTCTTACAATGAAAAGATGGATCATGGATCACTGGATTGTACGGGGATTTGTTTGTAGAATGCATTCATTCTTATTCATTGTTATGTCAGGATGTCACATCACATGTCACATTGGACTGTGACCATGCGGTGTATAATACATGGACTAATGCATGGACTAATGCATGGACTCTATGGACTAATAGAGCTTCAGAGAGAGAGACATGAAGGGAGAGAGATAAACAAACAGCAACGCGTGTGTCCCTGTATCTCACCTTCTCCCCAGAAGCTCCGGTCAGAACAAATGTGGAGAAGACAGGGAGAGAGTATTTGGTCTGGGCAGGCCAGCACTCGATAGTGGCCCCCATGGGCAGACAGAACAGAGGGACAGACTCTGGCAGTGGGAAGGACTCATAGTCCTCCTCTGGATATCTGCTGAACAAACCTAGAGAGAGGGGCGAAAACCAAGAGAGGATTATTTATTACCACTCTACAACTTCATTCCCTGAAGTTCACAGAGTGCAAACACTCCCCTGTGATTACTGCGTTAAGAGACCAATTCAATGTGTCAACTCTGTAATTATTAGCAGTTGCGGGAATAACGGTTAATAAAAAACACCTCTGTATAATGATTTGTTTTGCATTCCTCAGCCTTTAGTAACAGGAATAATAAAAACCCTGTCGAAAATATGTATTTATATAAAACAATTTATAGTGTTGTATGTTTTAATGTCAGAGTACCCATTCAGTCCCATATACAGTATGCAGAGACCAATTCAATGTGTCAACTCTGTAATTATTAGCAGTTGCTGGAATAACGGTTAATAAAAAACACCTCTGTATAATGATTTGTTTTGCATTCCTCAGCCTTTAGTAACAGGAATAATAAAAACCCTGTCAAATATGTATTTATATAAAACAATTTATAGTGTTGTATGTTTTAATGTCAGAGTACCCATTCAGTCCCATATACAGTATGCGCATGAACATATATGGGCATAGAGGTCAGATCCGTGGCTCTGGACAGCCGGAACTCAATTTATGTCTTTATATGGGCATATTGGGTTTGTTTATTATGGTTATGTCTGAGTCATAGTGACATGCCTATAAATGGGCATATTGGGGTTGTTTATGGTTATGTCTGAGTCATAGTGACATGCCTATAAATGGGCATATTGGGGTTGTTTATGGTTATGTCTGAGTCATAGTGACATGCCTATAAATCGGCATATTGGGGTTGTTTATGGTTATGTCTGAGTCATAGTGACATGCCTATAAATGGGCATATTGGGTTTGTCTATGGTTATGTCTGAGTCATAGTGACATGCCTATAAATGGGCATATCGGGTTTGTCTATGGTTATGTCTGAGTCATAGTGACCTGGCCGTAGGTGTGAGGGCTGAGCGCCGATCGGACCAATATGCCCATACATGGTGATCTCTGTATCATTCTGTCAGTCAGTCCTTATCCCTTTTATGAGCTTTTATGGAGATCGCTGATGTCATCAGTATATGCCCATATATGGGAATGTCCCCTTTTGTGCCCATATATGGAGCTGACTGATTTGTTTGAGAAAAGCTATATTGTGTACTATAAACTATATTGTGACACTAGGATCTAAGAATGTCAGAGGAAATGACTGCATCTGCATACAATACTTGTGCTGAAAACCTCAACAGATTGAAATAAAAATAAGACGATGACTTATGCAAGCTTAAACAGGCCTGGATATGCCAGCACACGACAAGCAGTCTCATGGGCCCTCAAAGGCCACGTTGCTATACAGAATCCCACACTGACACTGTTTTTGTTGTTTTATTTTGTTTATAGCCCTGCTATTGGTGTGGCTTGGAAAATGCCATGCGTCAATTCCATGTCAGTTCATGTGTGCACCACTTTGCTTTGTTCCCAGACAAGATATCTTAAAAAATGACCAGATGTATTGCTATGGATTATTTTCTATTTGCTTTTGCTTATTAGCCCCTTTTCTCCACAGTTTAGTCATCATTATGCCAATTAATTCCTCCCCACACACATGTCTGTGTGTTGCCACAGCTACTGTAGCCTACGGGCTCCCCTGCCAGTGAGGAGCCCCCACCGGGGGGACCCTCCTACTTCTCCCACCCAACAGTCCCTGCTGACAGGTGCAGCCCGTAGGAGTAGTAACTGCAGTGACAAATGCTGTATATCAGCCTCCCTGCCTAGCTTCCCTTCCCCGAACACAAGCCTCTTTGTCAGCCTTCCAAATCAGACCAACAACGACCACAGTACATTACAACGATTTGTTGAAACTCTGGTCAATACCTGTGATAATGGGGAACTAGGAGACAGGACAGCTTGTACTGTCCTACTTATTAAAGTATGTACACATTAATCACATGATGTGGCTGTTGCTCAGGAGGTAGAGTGGCCATTTGGGAAGATTCCCAGTTCAATTCCCAGCTCTTTCTGGAATTTCTATTCTCAGTGAGCAAGACACCAAACCCCTAACCTCTCCAGATGAGGATGGTACCGCATTGCTGCCTCCACCGTCGGTGTGTGAATACACATCTGTAAAGTGCTTTGGATAAAGGTGCTATAGAAATGCACACCATTTACATTTACTGTTCAAATCTATATCTAAAATGTACTGTAAAACTGTAGACCCTCAGTGCATGTTCAGGATTCATGCTGCACATATTTTACACTGACAGTGACAACCTGTACAAGCTCTTCTTTTCTACATACCATGCAGAGTTGTAGGGGGTAAATAATTGATAGTGCACTGCACTGTCTGTAGCGGCAGATACAAACACCTGCTGAGATTACGCATATTCATTTTAATTTCTTTAATGATATCCGCATTTATCTTCTGTTGCCAAATCTTTCCTCCCCCCCTGTTGCTTCATCCATTTCCTATCCTGGGTTGCTGACATTACATTACCACCATAGTTTTATTTATTTCTTATTATCAGAGGGAGAACATTGGAGGCCACTCACCTGCCTTGTAGGCTATCGTGTTGGTCTTAGCCACAGACTTCTTATAACACAGGTACACGGAGGATCCCCACTGAAAAAGACACAAAATGGTGTTAGAAAAGCCACATATTAATATTTTACATGTTGGGGAAAACTCTACGGTGCCATGGTTATAGAAGCTTGTTTAATAACTGTTCAGGGTGATGTTATCTTGGGGTCCACAATCTACTGTGTGGCACTGTAGCTTAATGAATGCTGAGTGTTCAGTGTGATGTTATCATAGGGCCAACACTGCTCTGCATGACACAGAAGTGGTAAGAAGCCCTTTGCCTTTAGAGGCTAAATTTATCTTTACAATAAATCATTCTGAAGTGTGCTCAGTAGAGCACAGCTAGCCCTCCACCAAGGTGTCAGTTTGTCTATTAGGTATTGCAGTGATTCTGACGGCACGCCATGTCCCCTTTTGGCCAATTATAACTTCATGATGCATAAGCCGACGCGTGAAGTACAAAACAGAGTGTGACAAGTTAATCACTTCTTCTTGGGCTCATGACAAACCTTTAAAGTGTTGTGGCGTTATGTTAATCTGCTCAGAAGTTATGTGCATTTCTATCATGAATGTTTTTGTCAGCATGAAAAAGGTTCATCCTTAACCCATTGATGCCTGAGGCCGAATCTGGGAACGCCTTCTAGGGCCTGACCTAAGGTTTCTGAAAACCTTCAAATTCTGATGATTTTCTTTTAAATAGTTATGTTGCTACATGTATAGCAATAGCTGATGAGACACAGAGAGCGCGCCGGCATCAAGGGTAGAACAACGTATACGTTGCACCAGGCGTCAATGGGTTAATTGGCCCAACCTTTCAACAAACTGCTTTGCAAATCCCGTCATACTATAACTTCTCAAGATAACGTCATAATAATAAATTACTATTATGACTAGTATGACTATTAGAATATTCAAAACCTGTACAATAAGTAACAGACAAAAACATGCCAAGCTTTCTAAATATGATTTTTTTGTGTAGGCTACTGTTTGTGCGTGCATGCGTGTATGCATGTGTGCGTGCGTGTGTTTAGGCCATTTCTGCTGTGTGCACCATTTGCAAGTCTCTGATGGTCTCTCTTTCAATCTCTCTCTCTCTCTCTACCCAGCTCCATTTCCTGGCTCACTCCCTCTAGGCTTACAATACTTTTTATACACACGTGCAGCCTGCCACACACATGCATGTAAAACATACACAGTCAGAGGTTTCCTCAACGGACTGGCCCGCTCAACCCAATGATAAAAACAGACCTGGCTGACACAGCAAGGACACTTTTAGTGCAGCCGCCAGCCAGCCAAGTCATATATATCTTGTGGTGTGTGTGTGTGTGTGTGTGTGTGTGTGTGTGTGTGTGTGTGTGTGTGTGTGTGTGTGTGTGTGTGTGTGTGTGTGTGTGTGTGTGTGTGTGTGTGTGTGTGTGTGTGTGTGTGTGTGTGTGTGTGTGTGTGTGTGTGTGTGTGTGTGTGTGTGCGCGTGTGCTTGTGCGTGTGCGGAGAGAGAGAGAGAGAGAGAGAGAGATGGAGTAGAGTACTATAGCTAGGAGTTAAGAGGAAAAACCAGATAGCCTACAGGGAGAGAGAGGGGAAAAGTTAAGTGACTCTCATTGAAAAGACAGATTTATTAGCTTTTGATTCCACAAAACACACACTTGGGGAGAAAATATCCAGGGGTATTCAAATGCTTTTTGGGGCAGCTTTCTTTTGTGGTTTGTGCATCCTACCCACGATCTACAATCTGTCCCTCGCTACTTAAAAACAACTCAGCTGGAGAGTCGTGCAGAAAGGGCAAGAGCTCTGACTGGCAGTATCATTACACCAGAGGCTGAGCCATCTAATAGAAGAGTTGCGATATTGAGGGGGCAGAAAACAGCCCGTTCACGTGGTTCATGTACTCGCGCGAGCCCATAGACTCCAATGCATTCTGTAAACCTCCTGGTTGTCCCCATGCTCAATAGAAATCTATGTAGAAGAGCCGCCATATTGGACTGGCCCCATGAAGTGAACGGAGTTTGCGTAACTCTGGCTTACTCTATGGCTCTGCATTACACCATGTACTCTCCCCTTTCCTTTCCTCTCTCTCAACCTTGCAGCCACCACTAATAGGTGTGCTATATACTGTATGTGTATGTATGGTATGTAATGTGACTGATTTGATTGCACGGCGGAAAGTCACTGTCACCAGCCCAGTACCACCGCATCATTTACATTTCTTATGGAAAAGTCTTGTCTGAGGGAAAGTATGACAATCCAATAAAAATAAGTTAGCATCCCACTTTTTAATGGACCAGTATGGTCACGCACGCACGCACACACACACACACACACACACACACACACACACACACACACCCACACACACACACACACACACACACGTTCTCAGCTTTCCTGCCATGTGTCTCAACAAAGGAAATGATACCAGTGCCTGTCTGTCGATTTAAGACATTCGGTTAAGACATTCGCTTTGGGAACCACACCCAAATGGCCCGGGATCAAATCCTGTGATGGCTTTCATCCTGTGTGTTTCTCCTACATCATGTAGTTCGTCCTGTCTGTCTGTCTGTCTGTTTCTCTGTCTCTGTCTCTGTGTCTGTCTGTCTGTCTGTCTGTCTGTCTGTCTGTCTCAATAAAGTATAGGGGTGCAGGAAGGAGGGTTGAGCCTATCAACCTCCATGCACTGTATCAACCAAACCTCAGAATAACGAGAGACGCTTCAGTGCTAATGATCTCCAGTCAAAGCTTCCGATAAAGCATGTGCGGAAACTGCCCAAAGCAAAGCATGTTAAGGTTGGTACAGTATGTCCTTTTCTTTTGTTCAAAACCAACCAAAATCCCAATTCATATCAACTAAAGAAATTCATAATTGTGTAATCATCACTGATAATAACCAAATAGTCATTATTAGAATTGGAAGATTTCTTGTGCACACACCCAGTAGGCCAAGTACCTTCCACATACATATGTTTAAAAAGAAATCACACCCGTATGAACTGAGTGGTGCAATCCCCCCCCCCCCCCCCACCCCTCTCTCTCTCTCTCTCTCTCTCTCTCTCTCTCTCATTAGCAGGCAGCAGGCACATCACTCTCTGTTTCTGGCGCCCCCTACTGGTACTAATAAGTCACATACTCGTGCTCATGACGGACACATACATGATACATAGATAGATACGCACGGACATTGCTGGTTGTAGGTTAATTTATATGAAGTCTGAGATCCACGAGCCATGTTGTAGTGAACCCCTAGTGTTGTTGAAACAGGGTTTTTATGGATAATTACCTATTTTGTGTAACAAAGTGGTCAAATCTAAAAATTGCACTAGTAGACAGAGGGTCAAACCTCACCATGCTGCTGTTGAGGTTCTTCTCCACCTTGCAGAAGGTGTGCGGCGGCGTCTCTCCCTTGCCAGGGATGATGATGCAGATGTCCGTGACGGCCAGGGCGGCGTACGTCTGGCCCTCGGGGGCCCGGCGGTAGGTGATGTAGATCCGCTGGGACGACGTACTGCTGATGTTGGCAGGACGACCGCAGGGTGTCGTCTGGATGAGGTGACAGCCCACCTTCAGCCGCTCCTTCCACTCATACAACACCCTGTAGAGGAGGATACATTGGTGTATATGCTGCTAAGCATTCATTCGCGTAGTTGTCGTTGACAATTGAGGGGTGGAATCCACTTGAGGCAGCGGTGGCCGAACGGTTTGCGGAGCTGTCTTGATATCGGAAGGTCGCTAGTTCGTATCCCCGGACCGGCACGTTAAAATTACCACCACTGAAGTGCCCTTGGAAAAGGCATTGAACCCCTACCATGAAATGTTCTATGAGCAGGGCCTGGCTGTAAACAAGTTATTGAGCTTAGTCCAGTTACCCTGGGTAAACATAGTACCTTTCCTTTCCTTTCCTTTCCTTGATTGTCCACCTCTGGTAAGGCATGCAAACAGAAGCGGTTCATCTGTCAAACCATTTGGTGGGTGGGGAAACGGCCGTCAGTCAGTCACATAATTACTTTATGTCTTCAGAATTAGAAGTACTTTATTGCCAGGCAATATGCAAGGAACTTTTATTGAAATGTGTTGCAGTGAAACTAACTGTTACATTTTACAATTCAGGCATTTAGCAGACGCTCTTAATCCAGAGCGACTTCCATTTAGCAAGAACATAAGCATGGCAATACATCACATACATAAAAAGTAGTTATCATGAACTAGGGGAGACTAGGTTGGTGGAGGGTGTGTAGAGCCCAGGATCACATTAGATGATTGACACAGGGGTGAAAAATGGGTTACAAAATCGTGGGATAAAAAAAAATATATATATATATAAAAAAAAAAAACATGCGTAAGCTAAGAACGTAACAGTGGAATATCTATATAATGAAACTAAACTATACATATAAACTATACATTATATACTATACTATACTATATACATATACTATAAACTTATAAAGTGCTATGACTACATAAAATGCAATTCTATAGTGCTGTCTACATGCTGCTATAAGTCTGTATAGCACTAGAATTGCATTTTATGTAGTCATAGCACTTTATAGTACACATGTATATTGTATAATATATAACAAAATACACACATAAATGGATGCACCTGGGACGTATCCTCAGTGATGTATCCCAAGGTCATCAGGGTTTCGGGTCTCGCAACATCATACCCCTCACTCAGGTGACCCAGCCGGGAGTGTTCAAGTCCCAACTTACGTCCCAGTAGCTACCCTCGATAAGTCCCATTAGGGAAAAACCAGGGCCACACAATCCGTTCCTCCTGAACTACTCTGCCGGGACTGGGAGGTACCATTCTGGCACATGGAAGGACTAGGCTCTGTGGGTTGACACCTGTCCGGGCCCCTCCTACGTCTCACCAGGTCCACTCCTGCTCTCACCAGGTCAGGCCCTGTGCATTACACCAGACTCCCAGCACCAGGCACTTTATTCAGGAATGGTGGATTCTCGAGCCGCAACGGTTCCGCAGGCTCCACCTTGCCCTTTATAGTGCACTTTATAGTACACATGTATATTGTATAATATATAATATAGTATAGTATGTATAGTTGACATGGGTGAATGCAAGCATCAGAGTTTTGTATTCTGTGCGGGCAGCGACCGGGAGCCAACAACTTGAATTTGTGATTCACTAACACTGGCAAAGTACGTAGACAAATACAGTAGAACTCCAAGTGACACTCCGGCACAACACTTTTGGACATTATGGACAGTATGCATACATACTGTAGTAGTCCCAGCACATACTTTTTGCCAACTTTAGCAATCTAAGTGGATGTATAACATGTGATGGAAACGGGCTGAGACTCACATATGCCATCACCAATTCAACAAAAACAACCTTTAAGGACTGAAAGCATTGTACTGTAGGCTGCTGGACAGGCCTGTCACCTCTGACTGACACAAGCAGGTGGTGACAACACAAAACGGTGCTAACACCATGCAGATCGACTGCAGACTAAATGCTTATCAAGCGCTTACACAGACAGAGGCTGTGTTCAGAGGGCCTCAGCAAACCGTATGTGCTGATAGTCCAAAGAGGCAGCACTTGCTGCTGATATGGCTAGTTCACAGGTTTTGGGGGGGTCGTGGCCCCCAGAGGGGACGCCAGTGGAAATCAAGGGAGCCAATGGACCGTTCCCTATAAGCCCCATCCCCCAATAGCGATGGTCCAATGCTAATTTAGCAACTGTTGCTTTTTGCCACACTCTGACACGCTCAATTAACAGTTTGACTGTTTTTTACGTTTAACACGCATTTTAATCAACCCCCTTTCACTGCCGAGATTGTTGTATTACCTTTAGAGCATACGCTGATTATTTGGGCTTTTAATCCGCGAAAATCCAGCGAAAAAAGGTCCCGTGGTTTGTTATGATCCGAGTGTCGCATCCACCACCCGGATGCTCCCGGAATACGCACACAAGACTCGTCTCAATGAGGCGTTGCACCCAATGCATTTCCATTGGCCTCAATTTCCCAGAAGCCCTAGCAGCCCACAGCATGTGACGATTTCCGGTTTCGTCATCACAGCGAAGCCATCCAGGCTCATACTCCGCGACGAAGACGGATTTTCTTTTGATTCATTACATTACGGCGGATTAAACACATAAAACAAAAGGCGGGTATGTCCGATACGGCAGCGACATTAACCTGGAGTAATCCATTCGCGGCACGGAAACTGTTAATAAAATGACCGCCAGGATTAATTAATCTATTACGTTTTCTGCTTGCAAACCTTATTTTGAAGAGCCAAATATCTGTAACCGGATGTTACTATGACATAATGCTGTGTGTGCATGGTGGTGTATAAATATTGTGAATATTTAGTTTTACTTTTTATAACTTTGATTTCACACTAGAAGTCAATGCCAGATTGGGCTGAAGGTTTGCCCAAATATGGAGATAACTCATCCATGTTTCTGTGGACGGTATAGACAACCTTTTGTTTCCAGCTCCAGAACACAATAAACCACAAGGTGGTTCTTTTTACTGACAGTAAGGAGTTTCCCGGGAGGATGTAATGTGTGTGGAGGAACATGCTGAACATGTAAGGGTCACCTATACCTTACCAGGTTCCCACCCATGAACAGTGGAATTGGAATTGTATTCCTTGAAGCTCATGGCCAAGCCAGAGGCACTGTGGAGCAATCAAACCCGAGGAACTATACCACACACACACACACTGTGTGATACTTCACTTTACTGAAATACTTATTGCCTTAAAAACGTTAAAGGAACTCACCCTAGGTCGGTGAGCGGCGGCTTGTCGCGGCCCCGTCTGTAGCACACAAAGATCTGAGGCGCCATGAGGCCTCCGTTGTTGAGGTCGGCCGACAGGCCGCCGGGCGTGCTCTCGATGCAGGTGAAGCCTGGCGGCACCTCCTCGCCCAGCGAGCGGATCACCACCGCCACGTCTGTGATGGGCGCCTTAGGCCGCGCCGTCTTGTGGCACGCGTCGTCGAAGCGGACCGCCTGGTCCAGCGGTGTGGACGCATCCGTCAGTCCAGCCACCACAAAGTAGTCGGCTACGCGAGGGCCTTTGTCCTCCATCATCTCCCATCCCCGCTGGCGTCCTGCATGGCAAAGGTGGGAAAGAAGAAGGAGGTTGAAGGAAGGGAAGATGAGAAGGAAAACGATAGAAACAACGGGCGGTGTGTAAATATTATTTTGTGGTTAGAGGATGGGGACATTCCATAATATCATAAAGTCATAAAGCTGAAATGAAGCTAGTGGAATGTGAATGGAATGTGCCTGTGTGTGTGCAGAGGAGAAGAGCTACATATGGCTGCCAGACATGTTTTCATAACACAAAAGAGCACGCGTTAACATTACGGACTAATTGCAACGCAGAGGGGCCTAGGCTTTTCTTTTGAAAAGGGCAGTATAGACCAAATCAGAATGTTCGTAAACAAAAAAACTATATTTCCGGTAGACTGTCTATGGATATTTTACACAATATAAAATAAAGTACCCAAAACATTAGCTATGTTTAGTTTGTCAACCTGTTGATATTCAGAACAAAAAGTATTCTAATAATCATAACTATACTATATCATGTTCTTCCAGATAAATTAATAAATAATACTGTTCTAATGTGACGCTGCCGGCATTATCTACACAGAAATAAATAATAGGTTGTGGTGATAACATGATGATTCGGTCTATTCTCCTCACACCTCATGTAAATAATGTCCCGGTGTGCCCATATAAACATAAACACCTCTTGATTAGAAGGCTTCATGGCATTTTTCATCTTAACCAAAGGGGAGGGGGAGAACCCAAACTGTTACGGCGGGGTTCCACCGGGTGAGTTGCGTCTCCGTCGCGTGCGTCAAAAAACGAACCGGGGAAATTTTAATGCAGTCATGCAACGCAACGCAACGCGAGCAGTGGAGCCACCCTTCATTGATTAAAAAGGGAACATTCCCTGACGGTGACGGAGACGCGACGCTGACGCGCCCGGTGGAGCCCTGGTGTTACTTAGCAAAAAAAGGACACAACTAACAGAATACAGAAGAAATACCACAGAAACCACAGAAAATTGTGTACTTGAGATATCTTGTGTCTCTCTTAATTTTTTTTTTTTTTTTTTTTTTATTATTATTTTTTTCCATTTCATTACAGTCCAGTATTATCTTCATTATTGTACAGTGTTGCTGTTAGCACAGTCTTGCGGAACATGCCACACCAACATTTAGCTGATGAGTATCTATGTGACTGTATGAGTAAGTGACAAATTCTTACTCTTGATGTAGGAAATAATTATTTGACACCGGAATTATCACAGATCAAAGGTAGCTTTGAGCCTTCGAGTGAAACTTGGAACATCATGGACGTCACAATTGTGTAGCCAAAACAAACCATGAAAAGCCGGCAAGCTCAGTTCACAACCAATTCATAATCTTCTTTTTGTTTTGTTAATAATGCAAAATTTAGCGTAGCTCACAAGAAATCATGTGGGAAAGCAGTTACATACTATAGACATGGACAATTCAGTCCAGAGATATATTTTCTGAGAATTCTTATCACACTATTATCGACACCACGTCCATGTTGCAGCTAAAAGTCCTATATAATAATAATACTGAGTATTTATTGCTGTCAAGTTCACACATGGTTCAATTGTGAAAGGAAGTGACAACAAACATTCACTCCTTCACAGCTGCAAAACATATTTTTATTTTGTATATGTTTTTCTAAAAAGGACAATCTATAATCCTCCCCATTGGACTTCTACAATGAGACGAGTGCAAAGCAGAGGGAGATAGAATAGGGGAAGGTCAAGAGAGAAAGAGGGCACAAGTTTGGATTAAATGCAGTTTGTACTATGAAACACTGTGAGGCTGTGCAGTCACGTGGCACAGGGAAATAGATAAAAAAATGTTTGCCAAATGGTTGAGACAGTGGTCTTTACAAATCCATTGAGCATTGGGCTGAGGGACAAAAAGCAATGTAATGAAGCCAAGAGATACCAAAGTCTGTCACCTCACATCTGACACGATGTAGTCACGATGTAACACTCAACAAGGACAGGTTAAAATAATACTAATAGTGATTCTGAAGTACAGTACAATTGATCATATTCATTTCATACAGCTCAATTTTGCTCTTACTGTATATCATATGATACTGTAGTATATGGCCAACGGTTATTTTTGTTACAGCTATTCCAAGAAACTGTAAGTAACGTCACTTTTGCCTTGGCTTGTACACACAACTCTGCTCTCACCTTTACTCAGGATACCTTCAGTCATTGTAAATGCAATTATAACCTCCAAAAACTATCTCGTTCATTGTTATATAGTACTTTTGGTCGTCAAAGCTCAGAAAACGACAGCTCCACAAAGTGTGAACCCAATACCCCATTCATTCACTGGCTCAGGGGGTAGAGCAGTGGGGATCAGGATTTTGTGTTTAGACAGTAAGTAAGTAAGGAACAAAACTAAACAGCACAATATTTTGTTAATAAAGTTGTCTTTGTCGAAGACCGTGTCTGAACTTGTGACGCATGTGTGAGGACTGGACCACTGCGCAGGCACACATGCGCGTTCAGCCACGCATGCGCACACACACACACACACACACACAGACACACACACACAGTCACACACAGTCACACACACACACACACACACACACACACACACACACAGTCACACACACACACACACACACACACACACACACACACACACACACTCACACTCACACTCACACTCACACTCACACTCACACTCACACACACACACACACACACTATACATGCCTTGGCCGGCTTTAGTTATGATAGAAATAATGTACTGTATACATATGTGAATTATGTTCATTGTTCAAGTGGCATTTTCTATTACAGCATCTGGGTGTGGTAGCACCAGTCTTATTTCAACATACACCATTCTTCCACAGCGGCCGACTCAGGTTCATCGCTCAACTCCTTGACAACAGAGCCCCGGGGAGGAGGGCGAGAGTGTCCTGTCCCCGTGGGTTTCAAGTGCAACTCCACTACTGCCCTTCTAGCCTGCCCTCTTCAGTCTCACAATCTAGCAGAAAAGGAGAACTGGGGTAACCACTTCCCAAGTTCCACAGGGAACGGAATAGAGAAAAGAGTATAACAGTGCCTGCAAAGACATGTAGTGCAAACTGGATGTGATCCAGAGTGGGTCACAATTCAACCCCATCCCAGAGGTTTCATGAGGGTTGGCTAGATTTGCACACACGGGAGTTAGAGCGGTAACAAGACAACTCACCCCGTTTCTGTTTTCCTCCCAGAATTTTCCCCAGTGAGGGGTGGGAGAGGCTGGACAGCAGACGGCTGGATTTTGAATTTCTCTAACTATAAACTTTCATGACAGCAGACAGCCTAAGTACAAATATATTTCATGAAAAGCTACTACAGTGAAGTCTGTTCACAGAAGTTGTAGGATATGTGGGGATTATCTGACGAGGTACCATTTGAGTGGGCAAAACCTTACATATACTAAATAATACTAAATTGTTTATAGGGTCAATATAAGTAAAATAATATAGCCTTTCCACAGGAGTATCTTTTTATATTTTTCCAAAAATAATACAAACAATTTATAACAATTTACAATTTAGGCATTTAGCAGACGCTCTTAATCCAGAGCGATTTACAATAATCAAGAACAAAAGCCAACAAAAGCCAACAAACAGCCAATAGCATATTACAAAGTTATCGCCCTCACTGGTGAAAATTCCGGGAGGAAAAACGGGCACGCACCGGGGTGAGTTGTCCAGTATTCGAGCACAGTGGGTCGGGGGGAATGTGTGGTGGGTCGCAGGTCAGTTTATTTTGTTTCTTACAATTAGTTTGTAAATATTTCAAAAGATTTTTTATAATGGTAATAAGTTTGGGAACCACTAAGTTAGGGAATGTCACACTCGAGACTGGAGGCATGCTGAGTGACTCTCAGGGCTGGGGCGGACACCACCAGGTCGGCTAACATTTGAAACCTTGTACTTTTATTAACCCCCACCCCACCGGCCCACCCCACACTCTAGAGAAAGACCGTTTATTACAACCAGGTTTTCTAAACTGGGAGTCTGTTTATTTTATTTCTAAATATTTTCAGCTGTGGCCAGCAAGACATGGCCCGTGATTCCAGGCATATGGTGTCAGAGGGTGTGGGGAGGAGTGGTTTAATTAGCGGGTGTATTAGCTCGCTTAAATGTATTGGCCGAAGGCTACATGAAAAGTCTGCCAACTATAAGCCCAAACTAAGTTTGTGGGATGCTATACTAGTTAAGTGCCAAGTTGCGCCAACTAAGAGCTACAAGACCTACATTATGCACTTTATGTGTGGGATTTTGACCAATCACAGCACTATTCGTTAACATGTTTGAACTGTTCCACTCACTGTATTCAAGAGTTGTAGTTGTTAGTTTAACACTATGGAAAGAACTCATTAAACTTTGCAGTAGCACACAATGATGTCTATTAATTATAATAGGATATTTATTGTCAGACTCAGCAAGAATTTAGTGATGCTGAAGCCGGCTTAAAATTGTCACATCAATTTTCAAATGGAAGCCAGCGACATGAAGATGCTTCAACCTTTTTCAGCAGTACCAATGACGCAGTGAAGTGAATCAATTCTTGGAGGCTATGATGGATGATACTCAACAAGGACAGATTAAAATAATACTAATACTGTCTAGTATTGCGGGGAAAACTAATTATTGCGGTCAGCCAGTTCCATGTTCTTTTTAACCCAATCCTTGATATTTTCCTTTCACAAGGCCATTAATGTTTTTTACCCATGACTAGAAGACATGCTGATTCCCACCATTCATTAAGGTGAATGCAGGCCTAACTACATTCTAGCCATATGCATCTCTTTCAAAAGCTTTTAAGTAAGCAAGACTTGGTATTCTTTGCAACAGTTTTATCCTAGCAAGGTCAAGGAGTGCAGCTTCTACTATACTGTACCTATATGTGAGGGATGGGAGCTTGAGTTTATTGTCTCTACAACTATTGACAGATGCTGGGAAAACGCTGGTTCACTGTGTTCTGGACTCAGATTACAAATGTCTCTCACCTCATCATTTTCCAACAGTGACAAGCCAAAGGGGAAGAGTTGTGCTTGACAGTGTCTGGTCCAGTGGTGGAATGTAACTAGTACATTTACTCAATTAGGTATTATTTTTTTACATTACTTAAGTATTTACAATTTTCAATACTTTTACTTCTACTCCACTACATCTGAGAGGCAAACATTTTACCTTTTACTCAACTACAATTATTATTTGAAAACTTTAGTTATTAGTCACTTTGAAGTAACGAATAACTAAAATGTAAATTAACCAGCCCTTTATTTACTTCTACACTAAGGATTTTATATATTTGGAAACTTGTGAAACGGGACATTCTGCATAATGAGTACTTTCTTAAGATGTCCAGGCCTCATACAACATACAGTAGATCATTTAACTCGCCTTTTGGCTACTGTGAGTGTATACTGCTTGATTGGTCAAACCTTGTGCAGTTGGGAAATAACTAAGTAATTCAACACAGAAAAGTGACAAAAACAACTCCAAAACACTATACGGCCTCCTAAATTTAAGAGCCACAGGGACCCTCAATGGGAACACTCGTATTACTTTAAAAGAAGCACAGGATTTTATAAGTAGTATAAGTAACCCTGTTATTAGCAAGATTTTATTAGTACTTCCTGAGTCTTTCTTGGGTTTGGATAGAGCACAGAAGTCTGACGTCAATATCACTAGAGGGCGATAGTCATCCCGGCCGTTTCACTCATATGGATATGAAGAATCAACTGACTGAGAGAAAACGCTATTGTTACTGCTACTGAATTAGTTACATTTTCGCTAGAAAATATGTATCATATATGACTGACTGACTGTCGCAAACGATACAGAGACACCTCCCTGACAATAACGCTGTGACAGCTTGTTTATTTTTGGACCACAATGCTTACAGTATATGAAACGTTTTTAAGATGTTATTCTCCATAGAGAAATTACTTCCGTGAACCAGGGGAATCGAGGGGATGAGCGAGTGACGTCAGGACTTCGGCGCTCTATTGCCAGCAAAATGTGTGCATGCCTCTTTTGCCCCTGGTAGATCAAACAGCAATATTGATAATGGCTTCAAAGTAAATACAGGTGTCAAACACAATAACAAACCACTAACAGGATCTTCCCACCAGTTTTGCCAGTATCAAGGTGACTGAACAGTTACAGTTATAGCATACTAAGTTTGATACTGGTGTTAACCCTACTAGTTCAGAGTGGTTTAACCTTAATCTGTATGATGCTGCATGCAAGGGTTACTCATCATTTGTGCTCATATAGCTTAACAAGATTTCATTAGGGGAACAGTAGTTAAACACATTCCTCCTGCATGCCCCCTCTGCCTCTCATGGACACCACTGTGTGTGTGTGTGTGTGTGTGTGTGTGTGTGTGTGTGTGTGTGTGTGTGTGTGTGTGTGTGTGTGTGTGTGTGTGTGTGTGTGTGTGTGTGCGCACGCGCGGGCGTGTGTGTGTGCGTGCGTGCGTGCGTGTGCATGTACAGTACTATGTGCAATATGTGGTTTTAGCAATTAGCCTACACTCTTGTCTTATAACCTTCAAAGCCAACCCAAGCTTATAAATTGCTCTTCATTAAAATAAACTACTAAAAGCAAGACCTTGAAAAAAGAAAAAAAAAACTTAAATACAAATTGCATTCACATAATGAAGCATAAAGAACAATCTATAGTGTACAGGTGCGCCTATCAGCTACCTAAATGACTATTAAGATATTAAATGTAAATGGGAGCTATTTTGCATTTCTGAGAGATACGGCATTTTTATAACGTCTAGACAGACCCACTGTACAAGCTAATACAAATGAATTTTGTAGCCTATTGCACCTATTGGATTCAAAACTGAGGCAAAGCACACAGAAAGATCCTAAGTGTAAATTTAACTTTGAAAGAGTAAACGGTAAACACACAGAGCCGCAAAGTCCACTGTGTCTCCCATTTTAGAGCACAGCACAACATGAAAGACTAAAGAATCCAACGCATCCAAGCCATGCTCTCAGCCTACTAAAAATATAATTCCATCCAAACACCAACAGCACCATGCCACACATTACATAAAGAGTATATATAGCACAACATCCAGGGCTCCCGCTTCCCACTCGCCACCCCACTCTGTCTGTGTTCAGCTCTCTGCCTTATCTGGGGTACAGTACATATACAGTCTACAGAGGAAATCAGCAGCACTGCTCAGCTAACAATTTTGAAAGTGGAAACACTGAAGACAAAATGAAAAATGCATACCCATCACTCAAACAGAACTTTGAACTTGTAACTTGATGTCTGGGGAAGGTGAAAGGCTATTTTTGGCATCACTGTATAGAACAAAGTGAAGATATTAAAAGCATTTTCACGCTGTTGCTTTATTTGATAATACGCTGAAGGCAGACAGGAAAGGCCACTGATAGGGAATTGTTTCTTTTGGAACTCAAAAGCTTTATATTCATGTGAATGCTTTTGCTGGGCAATTAAGACTTAAGAATGCAAGCTCCATAAGAATCGTAAGCCGAGTAATCTTCCACACAACTGATCACAACTGATATCCTTTGCTGAGTATTACTCAGAAAGCATATCCCACATGATGTCAGATTTACAGCAGCATGCATCTTCAAAGCACAGATCATAACTAGATACCCTACTGAGAGCTGCACAACACGACACCCAAGCTGAAATCATGATTCATTCTGAATCTGCCACAGAATAGAATATAAAATCACATTACTGTAATGGGACTAATCCAAGTAACTTAATTGCTAGCAGGTTCCCTTTACCAGACCAACCCTTTTAAGAAAGTGTTTCTTGAACTTGGGGTGAACACACAGAATCAAGTCACACAGCTGATTTATCAGGCTATAAACTGCTGTAGCCACACGCCTCTTCAAAAAGATCACTCGAGCCCTCCGCCAGGGTCCTGCGGCACTATATATATTTATGCCTTTCTGAATTATTTATGATGCAAGATTTGTTAAGAAAAAGCAGAACAAATGCCTTAAAATGAGGCTGTGCATCGTCTGCTTAACCCTCTGGTCTTTGTAACACTTCTTCAGGCTACGTGCTTACAGAGCATGTGACATGCAGAATTCACTGACAATAGTGTGCACCTGCCTCTATATGGACCCAAATGCAATGTTTGTGTGTACTGTGTAATCCAAAGTTCATGCAGGTGAACCTTGGACATTTCACTCAAACAGTAGTTCCAAATATTTTCAGGCCATGAACCCCCCAAAGAAATTTGAACTGGGGACCCCCCACCCTGATATTAAAGCACTTGGAATATTATAGGAGTTGAGGCATTACATTTAGTTTTACTCGGTTCCACAATGTGAGTTGCCCCCCCCCCTCCACCAAGAACCACTGATTTATTCTAACCAAAAAAAGACCAAAGAAAAGAGAGAGAAAAAAAAGACAAAAAAGAAACACCATAGGTACATTCTTCCATATGGGTTGGGAGTGTCCAAGTGTTCTCACATTTTGGAATATGGTTGCTGCTAATCTTTCGATTATTTTACAAATTAACATTACACCCTCTCCATCTTTATTCATATTAAATGATGTATCCCAGTTGCCATTAAATGATAACCGTATCCGTGTCTTCTTTGCTGGCGTAACGGCCGCAAAGAAGATGGTTGCTATGCGCTGGAAACCTCCTCATACATTGACATCTCGCCAATGGGCTTTGACCTTTCTAGATATCATCTATCTGGAGATGTCCACGGCAAGATTACACGGAGCGAAAGAGGAAAACATTAATATTTGGTCTAGTATTGCAGATTTGGTCAAGGACATGATTGGTCAAGGACATGATTTAGTCTTTATTTTCCTATTGCACAGTGGTAGGAATCTTGGCACAGGTGTGCATTTTGTGGCATCTTTGGTCCCGGGGGGAGGGGTGGGTGGGTTTGTTTTTGTGTTCCTTTTCTTTTGCTGTTGTACGTGTATTACTTGTTTTGTTTTCTTTATTCATTCATGGTATTAACATTGATTGTGCTATTTTGTCTTAAAGAAAAAACATTTGATAAAAAAAAAGAAAAAAAAGAAACTAACTAACAGGGGTGTCATCCAAGACACCCTGGTTTGTACAGTATGTCACTATTTCAGGGAGGAGTTCAATGCAGTTTCCAAGCTCCACAAGCCTTCACTACTCAATTCAATTCAATTCAATTCAAAGGGCTTTATTGGCACTACTCTCTGTGTGTGTGTGTGTGTGTGTGTGTGGGGGGGGGGGTGGGGTTATAGAGACAGCATGACATGGCAACGTTTACCAGCTGTCTACAGTTTCAGGAAGAACCAGGACCAATGAAAGCCCTTAATAAGGTGACCTCTCGGGCACTCTGACAGCACTGTTGGTGTCCTTGGCTCCAGCTGGACTGACATCCAGCAGAGACACGACCACAGGGTGGTTTGCAGGAATGCACAAGAACACAAACACAAGCCGGTAGGAAGCTTTCACGGGGGTTAAGCATCTGCTTCTACTTAGTTATTTCAGCTCAGGCGCAAGTTCCCTTCTCCATCATCACTGTCGGGTCATGTTTGTGTGGTGGGAGAAGATGATGACCCAGCAGGATATTAGCAGTTTATTTTTCCATGTCAGAACGTGATCCGCACACCTCTGGTTCCTTGATGCGAGCTAGAGGCGATGTGACGATGCTGAATGTTGAGAGGAACCCACCCAGATCCCCTCTGACCCACAAGGGTGTCTGTGACACGCCTGACTGAGTTGTAATGCCAACTCCCTGGTCTCTGAACACCATGCAAATTAATAGTAAGCTATATATCACAGATGCATGACCTCTGGGGGCTATGGATATAAACAGGGTGTTTTTGAATTAGCACAAGAGTCCAATGTTGGTTTATACAGACTCTAAGTCAATCTGTTTCTCTTTGATAGAGAACCAGATATCTTTTTTTGTGTGTTTCACCCGTGCAACCATGTCCAACCTAGTTACCTGAAGTGTTATGTTCAGAATTGAACATACTATGGAAACAAACAAGTCAGAAGTGACATTGTATACACGTTCTTTAACTGAATAAATGTTTACATGGTAGGAGCCATCTATTCTATATTGGAGAAGTTGTACCCAACACATGGCAAGAAACCCAAAGCCACAACAGCTACGTCACTATTGCAACACCCACAACACCATCTTACACACTACACCCACACACACTCACACGGCAGTGACGTCACACACTTACCTTCGCAGTGTTGCAACGCTATCTCCTCCTATCGCGCCGAACGCCAAAACTCAACACCACCCGCCAAACACTGGCACTGGCACTGCCACCAAAAATGCCTCCCTTCCACACTCACGCCGCCAATGCATTTGTTTACTACAAACATTATCGCCCGAAGCACCCACACCCCCGGAACACTGTTGCCCTTTCACCACGCTAAACTCGCCAGGTCTATGCAAGTGAGCACAAATTACATGTGAGAAAATTCATTCACAAGCCCACAAATGCCATTCAAATGCCATTCAACACACACTACGACTCGCTTACAATTCGCAAACCTGGCAACACTGTCCTGTCTTCTAATAGGCCCACACTAGCTCTCAGAATCTGATTCTGATCTCCCGCAGGAGAAGAGAAACAAGTTACATGTGAGAAAATAATGCCGCAGCTCGCTTGGTCTTCAACCAGCCAAAATTCTCACATGTCTCCCCCCTGCTCCGCTCCCTCCACTGGCTCCCGGTCGCTGCCCGCACAGAATACAAAACTCTGATGCTGGCATTCAAGGCAACCAAAGGTATGGCTCCCCCATATCTTGCAAGTATGATTGAACCCTACAAACCCTCCCGCGCACTCAGATCAGCCAACGCAGGGAAGCTGGAAGTACCCTCACTAAAAACGCCGGGACAACGCTCCACACGTCCCAAACTCTTCTCCCTTCTGGCTCCAAAACTGTGGAATGCACTTCCCATTGCAGTCAGAACTGCAGCATCACTCCCAATCTTCCGCCGTAGTCTGAAAACCCACCTTTTTAGACTCCATCATGGCCCATAGCACTTACCCTACCCCCTTAGATAGCATTTCTGTAGACTTAGATAGCATCTGATACAGACTTATAGCATGTTATGTAGACGGCACTAAATTGCATTGTATATAGTCATAGCACGCCATAGTACATATGTATAGCATAGTAGTATATATATATAGTTTATATGTAGTCTCATAATATAGATATTCCACTGTTACTTTCTTAGCTTACGCATGTTTTATGATAAATGCTTTTGTGATGTATTCCCATGCTTTTGTTCTTGATTATTGTAAGTCGCTCTGGATGTCTGCTAAATGCCTAAATTGTAAATTGTAAATTGAAGGGGAGAGGAATTGTAGCCTCACGATTTTGCTTATTCCTTCTAAATCTCTGTATTTAAAATATCGCTCTCTCAGCGAATCTCTTAGTTACATCAACATTGTACTTTGTCAGTTGTTTGTTTGTGCCTACATATTACGATTACACGGAACGCTTTGGCTATTTCGCCTGCCAGCCAATTGCCGAGTACACACGCCTGCACACACACGCACACGCACGCCTGGCTTGCACACACACACACGCACGCCTGGAAGCCACGATCTCTCTCTCTCTCTCTCTCTTTCGCCACACCACGCCACACACACACACACAGGCTATACACGCACGGCGGCGCCGCGGCAGCGAGACAGGACGTTATAATCTTGAGTTTCATTAAATAACTGTCTTTCTCCGCACGCGCACGTGCGCACACAACATTATTCAAGTGAAATGCGTAACGGCAATATTGGGCTAATATAGGCTGCTCCCCGACAGCATCATCGGATCAAATACCGGGCAGTGTGTATGAGCCATAACGTGTTGACTACACTACACTACACTAATAAGGACACATAATAATAAGTAATAACCCATCCGTTACTACATGTGGAGTCAACTCCCGCAATTTCCTTCTTCCCATAGTGCGTGGCAAAGTAACTTTCATCGTAATTATTCAAAATCAAAGGGAAGCTGAAGCTGTGAATTTAAGATTATTTATGGTTATCAACAAAATCTCAAAAGGTGTCAATTCATCTATGGCTATAAAATAAATAAATGCCCCTTAGAACTCTGCTTGCAGCAGAACACAGATTCCCATCAGATTCAGAATGCAACTACCAAAAGTCGCTCAGCTTTTTGAAAAGATCACATTGAAAGAATCACAAGCTCCTCTGGCAACACTGCTTAGTTCAGAGTATGTATCTCTACAGACAGAGAATGACCACCTGTCATTTCAAAGTGGTGTCTTTTAGTTTTATGATCATTACTTCAACTGATTTAATGGCCCTGAGGGCCATGAGTGCATAAAATAATCATATCAATTCAGCTTGGGGCGTTAAACCCCAACCCGCTGAGTGGTCACTGGTCAGCAATCTGAAAACCCATTCGGTAAACAACATCTGTCTTGAGAGATTAGGTGGGCAGTGCTCGATAGAGAGCCTGACAGAGACCACATTACTACAGTGATCTACAAATAGAAAACATACCTGCCAAGTTTGAAGTTTTATTGATACTGAGGACTGCCTAATGTGCCCCACATATGGCTGAACGAAACTCCAACTCGTTCCAAATTACAGAAACTACTTAATTCTCACCACGGGACTCAGGCAATCAATACCTTTGCAACCACTATATTAATGGCAAGTATGTCCTACAGCTTTAAGTCAAAAAATCTGAACTAACCCTTTTAAGCTATTTTATTTATTTATTTTTCCGTGTTCATTCATAGCATTTCTGTATTCAAGTATAAAATAGCCCTTATTGCTTAATCTGACTAATGGATTTAATTGGCTAATTTAACCGATTATAGACAAAACTCTATGCACAGGAGTTGGCTATGTCTATAATCTACTACAGTATGTATGTAGCATGAGACGTATGTGTCATGCTTTGTTGCAATCAAATAACGCCATATCCTGTTAATAAATATCAAAGGAAAGCTAATAACCAGAATAACCAGAGGTTCCCTCTCTTCCTCTGTTAATTCAGAGAGGTACAGTGAAGTGCTACTGCCAACGCCTGAGAAATTATAGCCATGTCTTGAAGCAAGGGAATCTCTCACAAACAGTCTTCACTCACACACAAACTATTCTTCAGACAGTGCTTTAGTTTTTGCCTCCAAGTCAGCCAAGTGTCACACGTGTCTCTCAGGTTGATCCCCTTTCACTCTGAGGTCTTTCCTCTGGAATCTCATCACCAGCTTTGAATCTGAAACCTTCCAGATCAGCCCTTACTAATAATCTTTGTAAATGGTAAAATAAATAAATGGTACATGGTGCATTTATATAGCACCTTTGTCCAAAGCAGGATGGCTGTGAAAACCATGCAACAAAGGCACCAACCTGCTCATCGAGAGCAGAAGGGGTTCAGTGTCTTGCTCAAGGACACTTCGACACTAACCCAGGGGGAGCCAGGGATCGAACTGGAAACCTTCTGTTTCCCGAGCAGCCGCTCTACATCCTCAGCTATTGTCTTTTGTGTCAATGTTATTAGAGAGAATTGTGTAACACTAGTAACACACTAGTTCCCAGGCATAGCTGGGGTGGCATCTGACCAATTGACCTCAATCTTGGCATGCGTGTCCCAATGTTCCATAATGACCTGAGAGTGTGCAGTTTCGGAAGTCAGTCTTGTCTTTATCTGTGGGCAGTACCGTGGGTCTGTGGAGGACTCACTGAATCTCTGTGTGTGGGGGGAATAGGCATTAGCTTCCCCGATTGGATTGGCCGAGCTTCACGCCATCATGTAGGCCTACTGTATGTGCTGTTGCTTGCGCTGGCATAGCATGTATGTACAATGGGATTCTTCCATAATGTTGATCTGACCTCCTCAAACCCTGTACACTCAAGACACGCTTCCATATGTTTATCTGACCCCCATTGCCAAAGCGCCAGACCCCCTCCCCCCCCCCATGGCGCCCCAAGCGGCTGCATCGTCGGCCTGTATAGAAGGGCGGGGCCTGCACGCGACCTTGCCCTAGGGCGACAAACTGGTTAGGTAGCCAAAAATAATAATAATAATAATTAAATAAATAAATAAATCCAACAACTTCTCCTTAATATTATCTCATGAGTTCCTAACTTGTGGGAATGAGATGAACTCGTGAAAAATAAGCTGTTACCGTATGTGTTCCTTAATACCAACCCATCCTAACTCATGGTGTGCGAAGCCAGACACCACCCACACCTAAGACGACATCCTGCCCTCTCAATTCAGAGACTCTACTCTGAGTTTATGAGTAATTAGTGTTTATGGATAGGACTTCCTGGGTTCATATAATCCAGGTGCTCAATTTTCATGACCACTAATCCACACCAGTGCCCCGTTCCCAACGCAGGGTCTCATTTTACCCAAAACCTTTATGAAAACACACCTAATGCTGTGCTGTGTTGATCCTGTGACATGAATATCCTCCTTTTGGGGCAAAAATTCTCAAAAGTAATAATAATAATTAAAATGCCCCAAAACAATAACGACTGGTTTAACATATCTCACTCTTAAGGTGTGTCATTTACACTACAGTGTCTAATCACTCTAATGTTCTTAAAAACCAGAATGCCCCCAAAACCACACATTATTACAACTGTAGAATCCTGGAGTGTGCACAGAATGAGTGAGGGACTTCCCAGCATGACTCAGGGGCACACACATTTAGTGCTCCAACTTTGCTAACAACAACGCCACAGAATAAGTGGATGAAATATGGGGGAAATATATAGCAAAGTGGGAGAAAGTGGATTAAAGGAATGGGAATATAAGATCATCAGAACAACACATTATAGCCATAACTTAGTCATAAAGTGTCTTAATATATTGTATGGTTGTATGGTATACTTATAATGTGCTGTTCCACTGAGCTTATTATGTATTATGACCATTACTTTATGAACCTTGTTATAAGTTGTCATACATGAATATAAACATTTATAATTAGTGTTATGAAGCATTAAGTGCATAATAATGCATTTTAAATGTGATTATGATGCATTATAGACCACCCTATACCTACCAAAAACTTTAATCAATATCAGTATCGGTCAAAACAACATCAGCAAATGGTGCTGGGACTTTCCAAAACATGGAGGGCCAAATGAGACTCAGATGTGTGTGTCTCTCTGTCACACATCCACAAGTTGACCTTGGTCACTGTTGACCTGCATCTCTGCGAATGAATTGGACACTTGTAATAAAGAACTCAAGAGTACAACGGGCCAAATGCAATGAACTGCAATAATAAACCATGTAATGTAATTGCTATTCATGTTAAAAGAACACCAGAATCCTTCGTTAGTCTAGGTTTCTACTATACCAACCCTCTAGAACGGGAGAGATTAGCATCTTTTCTATCTTAATTTATGATCTCGACAAAAAAACACATTCTCCATTCATCAAAAGCCCTCGAGTCTGCCCAAAGTACAAATGGATGACATTCTAACCTGCCTATCAGGAACTCATTTAGATCTATATCTCAATCAGAGCATAACACTCTGTCGTCTCTTTGAAATGCCTTAGAAATAATCTTCCAAAATGTCCATTATACTGACAAGTAAGGAATACCAGTTACCATACACCGTAGCCTAAATAGATCAAATGCTTCTTGGGCTTAAATTATAAACAAAGACTATAAACACAGACCCTTAGGTCAGTGTTAGGGCAAAGGCCGGGCATCAGGGTCATTCGTGTGGTCTTAAAGGTGCTAAGCAGATGTCCTGCGTCTGAGACTGCTCTTTGATCTTTTACTCAATGCAATGAATCCTCCTCATCCCAGAACTTCATAGGGCAGAACCTAGTTACAGTAAAGTTGCCTGCACGTTCCACGTGTGCAACTCAAATGCGTGACACAACAGTACTCATTTTCAAGCCGACCCATGTCTCCTCTTCGACATTCCAATGTGGCAGTCATCACGGCTCCAAACAAGAACAGGCAAGGCAAAGAGATTACAAACATTCTGCCCAAAATGCACAAAAAAACAAGCCTTACCAGCTTGCGTTTTTCATGAATTATGGAGACCAATAACTGCACAAATAAGGCCATGTTGGGTTCTTGCAGGCTCCAGAGCTACCTTCATGCACATCTGAGGTTTTTAAATTACAGGCTTGGAAGTATTTCTGTATTGTATGATTTGACCAGACATGCCTGTCCTGTGTGTCACCACTTAAACTCAGAGTGAGGGAATTTTGTGACGCATATACCTCCAAAATGCCAAGACATCCATTGTCTTATAGTCCACTCTCTCCATTCTGAAATCTTAGCTCAATGGATGAGTTTTCAGCTCATTTATTTCCCTATGATATATTATGATCCGCCACAATATTGGACAGGGCCAGCATGAATAGAGCTCCCGATCTGATTCGATATAGTAGCAGTCAGACTGTCAGAGCATGCATCCACAGTTCTTTGCGCAGATCGATGTTGTGTCCCTGACTCCCTGGCTGCTACCACAATTAAAGAGGACCCTGTGGGGAACACTAAAAGCAATCAGTTGACAACTACATTATAGTAGTAGGCTACTACTACTGGCTATATCTACTGAATAAATATTCTGGTATTAAAGAACATATTTCTCTAACAGCACGTATGCTGCTGGCAGAGAGAGATGGGGACAGAGTCCGACAGACCAGTTATTTTTAGGGCTAACCTACAGACAGTATACATTGGGTAAATATATCAGCTCGCTGGACGACCTGTGTACGAGCATAATAGATGTATGACTCCAAAAAGTGTCGATTTGCATTTTTACCCCGCACATATAGACAGCTGCTCAATCTAAGGATTAGGAATGATACAGAACAACCTGTGGCACATGCGTATAGCCGAGGCAAGCTCAGAGCAGAGCATGGCAATTCTGGGTCCGGTCAAATCTTATCGAGCCAGCATGACATCTGCAACAATTATGCCCACTGCGCGGTTCATTTGCATGCCATTTAGATCATCGCCCTATCAGTACGGGCACAGGGTGCACACAGCGACAGCCTGGTTGGCACTCTCTCCCTAGGATTTCTAGCCTGTTCGGGTAATTCACACAGTAATCGGCAGCTGTTCGGTAAATCCGTCCACACACAGTCAGTCAAGTCATCACATCATGTCATACTTACACCACTTGCGAACGTGAAATTGGTCCTCACACAGCTTCGGCTGGTATATCGCGTTAATAACACACTTGCATTACAGCACTGTCAGTGCATAAACGTTACGGGGAGATCTTTTAATAAGCCTGACTCTATCCCGACCCTTCAATATGCCGACCCGGCTGCTGTACGCTCCGACGCCATTTTGGTTGTGATGGGAATCCGTCTGAGTACGGTTTACATCACTTTACTGACGACAGCCCCGGGGCAAGAGGCTGCGTGGCTGGCTGGCTGGCACAGCGCGTGTCAGTGCAAATAGGGCCGGGCGATAACACTTTAACAGCGTCACTTCGGTTAATTGAAAAAGCCAAAGGGACCAAAAAACTCTATTGACTAGTACGGTAGCCTATACTATAGACTAGATAATAATAATGCAGAGAAAATGTCATGCTACTGCAGCAGCAGCCTTAATTGGACCAAGACTATCGTAGATGTATTTTATAGATAACATTACGATAGACATAGACAGTCTTGATCCAAGGCTAGTCTACGTGTTTGCCTTTTCTCTCAGTGTAAATCACATCTGTACGGATAGTCGGATACACAGGTCTGCAGACCAAAGATGAAGATGATACAAAATTACAAATATAAAAATGATTGTGAAATGAAAGTTATACGCACGCAGTTTTCATTCCCAAATTAAATATCAAATGTAATACGGCAACTGAACTGACTCCTATATTAGGCCTATAATTATTATGATTAATATTTATTTTCGTACGCTCGTCGCTTAGCTTATCGCATTTAGACCGACTCTTGTCGCATGGCCTAGTCCTACGTTCGCAGATCTATACAGCCTACTTATTTATTGTCTCCGCTACCATGTTTCTAACTGTGTTCTGTTCGGTGTCACTTAATTATTACTTACTTCTGTGTATTTTATTTGATTTTATTGAGACAGCACAACAGTCGAGATCGGTCTCAGATAGGAGTCGGACACAATTGAGGGAGACTGCTGAAAAAGCGCCTGCCAGCGCAGCTGCTTTGATTTGTAGCCGTAACAGTAATTAACAGTAGCCTAAATTAAATAGTCCAGAAATGTATAACCAATTTGAACAGAAGTGTTCAAGTGAGAAGTCTAGAAATGTATTAATTGTATTAACTGATCTGATGATGATATTACAATTGTTATTTGTTAACTACAGCAGTAGGCTAGAAACAATACATGACAAATATTTTCTGACATAGCCCTTTGCTGCCATCTTGTGTATTATGCTCGCAAGCACAGTTATTTAGCTGAACCATAAGAAACTGTGTTTCTTAGTTAGTGCTGGTGGGGTGGGCAGACTGGGCACCTGCACCAAAACCATTTGGGCACTATAGGACATGTGGGCACCTGGATGAACTTTACATAGCATGGTGCTTTGTTGTTGTGATATTTAACCCACTGTTCTTTATACCCCCAACAACACAACAATGATGTCAAAAGTATTTTTTTTTTTATCTCCAGGGACCTACTGTTCTATTTTTTAACAGTAGGCTACTATATATTTTCTATTATATATATATATATATATATATATATATATATATATATATATATATATATATATATATATATATATATATATATATATTGTATAGTGCACTCTTTAGCTATATATTTAACCATTTCTTAGTATCATTAACCTTAATTCTTTTTGGTATTTTCTATTTTACATTTCACAATTTGTTATATTCTTTTAACAGTACTTAAAGAAAAAATACTTAGTAGGCTACACTTCCTCATAAGGGGCAAATTCCTACACGTAATTAGCACTTAATAACGAGAACATTAACCAACATGTCTGGATTGTGTGTATCAATATAGGGACATGGGGAAGAATTTCATCAACAGCTAATAGTACAACAAACTAACAGTAATAAGGACAGGGGGTCCAAACCCCTCAGCAATGTTCCTGTGATCCTAGAAGAGCACATGCTGATCCAGCGGCTTGATCTGTTTCATTTTGAGTCATACTGCTTATGTATCATGGTGTAATATTAGACGGGTGTATTGATTTAAGCATTTGTAAGTCTCTTGATTTTTTGTAGATTCTTTTGTAGAATGAGCTACTACTACTACTAGAAATAGACACATCATTAATACAACTGCTGACCAAACACCTTGTACAGTATCATGGGCTATATGTTTAATGGCTCTGGATGCTAATGTTTTAGCATGTCACCAGGACCCTGTGCTTCCGTTGTAAGATAAGACAAGCTGCAGGCGATGCACACACAGACACCAGAGTTACTGGAATTTTGCCTCTCTGCTATTGATTTTATGGTGGTCTTTGTGAACATTTACATGACTTGCAGAGACATTCAAGCCTTCAGCAACGATTCCTCCCCCTCCCATGCATTAGAGGTCAGACATGCAGGATGTGAGCTGGCAGATAAGCTGCTCTGGGAGGAATGAGAGATGGAAAAGCTGTCAGGGAATTCTACATCTATCTGTTTGTCTGTCGTTCTGTTTGACTGACTGACTTACTGTCTGTATGTCTGTCTATAATACTGATAAGATGTCAGCCGGAGACTGACATCTTAATTTAAAGTCTTGACCAGGAATGCTGTAGATAAAATCCTGGGTGTGTATTGGTGAGTCTATAGTGCAACCCTCAACAGCGCAAAAACTCTGTCTGCAATGAAGTGATTACATTTCTGAAAGACACAACCAAAATGTTCCTGAACTGGATTGTCTTATTTTCTTGTGTAAGAAGCAGTTCAATATAAAATCTATATTGCTTATCTGAGTGAATTCTTTCTGGTCTTGTCTGGTCCTCAGACATTACTCTTCACCTTGTGGTCTCCTGTCCAACCCTGGACTTATGTCAGCTAGAAAGCAGAGGTGAGTCGAAACAGGTGAGTCGAATCAGTCATCCTTGATTCTTATTAACAGGTACACAAATCATACAAAGTTAAAGTTAAATGAATAGAAAAAAGTGAAATGGGTCACAACACAGCCCTGGGTAGGTAACTTGGCCTTTAGTTTTTGTTCCTTTTCTAAAACCTTTTTTCCTCAGTTATAGCCTGTTCCAATCCTGACTAATCGTACATAGCACAAGCACAACTACAGTAACATGGATGTGCATGTCAACATGAAAAGAAACCCATTTGTTGCACATTAACGCTGGTGTACATATTTTGGTCATGTCATTATAGGGAAAAATTGTCAAAAATAGCCTGGACTTATATGCCTAATTTATATATCTTATACGCTGGTGTTCCACCGGAGAAATAGTAGATCTACATTTTTGTCGTGGTTAAGCTCACTCTTTATCTGTATTACCATTTGCCACTTAAACTGATACTTTTCAGGGGGAGATATAAGACACGATGGGACAGTGGTCAGTCAGTACTGGTCAGTCACTGTGACACAGCATGACACAGAAACAAGTCATCTTGTGGGATATTCGATTGCATCCTCTATTAGCATCCTGATAAATCCCAAAGATATCATCAGGTGCGCTGCTCCAAAATGAATCACATCATGACTCAGATTAGATCAACTAACCCTTTGTCAGCAGGCTCAGCTTTCACTTATTAGCCTGTTTATATCTTCAAAATACTGTATTTTATCACTAATTAACTCAAACTGAGTGTACAGAACTTTAGGGACACCTTCCTAATGCTTTGCAACCCCTGCTGCCCTCAGAATAAACCTGGCTCATATGGATGTGGAACACAACAAAAGGTGTTGAAAACCATGAAGCAGTTGAATAATGCTGAATAATGCCAATATTTCAAATATAATTATATATATATATATATATATATATATATATATATATATATATATACTAATACGTGTATTTTTACACCGTTAACACTGCAACTGGCATATAGAGCAAACATTAGAAGCAATTTAACATGGTCAAATGTGGAATGGGAAAGAAAATGACAAATCACCACTGCTACAAATATAGTGACACAGTCACAGTGTCTAAGCATATCCACGCTTGTACCGGAGTGTGCGTATGTAGTATGCTTATGTCTAAGCATATCCACGCTTGTACAGCATGTGTATTCAGACTTAACCACATAGCCTATAGTGTCAGGCCTGGCTTTGGTTACGGTGGTGAATCAGCCACAGAGAAGCTTAAAGTGTGAGCCTGTGAGGACATGTGGAGGAGAAGGCGGAGCATCGGACCAGAAGGTATTGGATGGACCTTGCGGGAAATGGGTCCGCCTGCAAGCATAAATAAATATCCCCTGTGGAAAGCTGATCCACTGGCTCACATGTCCACAGCATAGATCTGTACACTGAGAGGCAGATATACATTATCCAATCCGTCTGTAGGTACTCTGGCACGGCATGTGGACTGCCATGCCTTCAGTAGCCTATACAACTACATCACATGTAGTGTAGGCTAGACATATTATGTAGACTACTGCAGGTCTGAGGGAAGTCCTGGCTTATTTTTTTTCGATCTGAAAGTAAAAACCCATAGGTCCACGTATTCACCCAACACGGATGAAAACATGATCTTAACTCTGCATTTAGCCTGAAAGACTGTACTGTCTGTGACTGATGTATTTGTATCCTACTTAAAATGGAACATATGATCCGTATAATAATAATAATAATAATAATAATAATAAAACTTTATTTGTATAGCACCTTTCATGACATGAAATGCAGCTCAAAGTGCTTTACAGAACAATGGAGAATAAAAGAAAAGCAAGGCAACGACATTAAAAAACAAGCAGTAATGCAGTACAGTGAGGACATGAAAAATAAAAAATATAAGATCAATTAAAGGCAATGTTGTAGAAGTGGGTCTTGAGCTGAGCTATAAAAATGTCTACAGAGGCTGCCTGACGAAGGTACAGTGGGAGCTTGTTCCATGCCGACGGCCCGTAGAAGCAAAAAGCTGCTTCCCCGTATTTATTTGTTGCCATTTTTTTGGGCAAAGCGAGCAGGCCGGCGGTGGAAGACCTTAGGGGGGCGGTTTGGGACATATTTAGGCAGGCAGTCATGTAGGTAGGAAGGTGCGAGACCATTGAGAGCTTTATAGACAAGTAAAATAATTTTAAAATCAATCCTAAAAACAACCGGAAGCCAGTGCAGTGATGCCAAAACTGGAGTAATATGTTCTCTCATCTTAGTTCTAGTTAAAACTCTGGCTGCTGCATTTTGGACAAGTTGTAATCTGTCAGTTGTTTTCTTAGGCAGTCCTGAAAAAAGTGCATTGCAGTAATCAAACAATCAATCAATCAAACAAAGGCGTGGATTAGCGTTTTTGCATCGTCCAAGGACAAATAGGCTCTGATTCGTGCAATATTTCTAAGGTGAAAAAAGGCAATCTTGGTGACATGATTAATGTGTGAATTAAAGTTCAATTCAGAATCAATAATAACCCCCAGGTTCTTTACTGTACTGTTAGTTTCTACAGTTAGGTTGCCCAGTCTGCTTATTATTGATTCTTTCTGCTCACTAGAACCGATTATGAGAACTTCTGTCTTATCCTCATTTAGCTTGAGAAAGTTCTCACTCATCCAACATTTGATGCTAGACAGGCAGGTCAACAGCGGGTCTAAAGCACAGGGATCATCTGGAGCCACAGAAAGATATAGTTGGGTATCATCAGCATAGAAATGAAAATTGACTCCGTGATTGGTAATGAGTTCGCCCAATGGCAGTATGTACAAGGAGAAAAGCAGAGGGCCAAGAATCGAGCCCTGTGGAATACCAGAACTGATGTCATGTTTGTCTGAGTCAAACTCGGCTAGATTGACAAAGTAACTTCTGTTTGATAGGTAGGAGGAAAACCAGGACAGGGCCGTACCAGACAGGCCTATCCAGTGCTCCAGACGCTGTATTAAAATTGAATGGTCAATCGTGTCAAATGCAGCCGTTAGATCTAGAAGTAAGAGAACGGATACATGTTTCTTGTCAGCAGACACCCTAAGATCATTAATTACTTTTACAAGTGCTGTTTCTGTGCTGTGACCTTTCCTAAAGCCAGATTGGAATTTATTGTGGACATTATTGTTCTGTAGAAACGCATCCAATTGATGGAAGATGCATTTTTCTAAAACCTTGCCCAGAAAGGGTAGATTTGAAATGGGTCGATAGTTACCCAAAACAGCGGGATCAAGATGTGTTTCTTGAGTAGGTCATATATCCTATATAGGAACAAAACACCAGCGCAAACATAATGGGGTGCATACTTAGTTTAGACTAGTCAGTGGTTAGACATGGGTTAAGGTTAGGTTTAGGTGTGCTGCCCCGTGGGAGGTTAGGTTTAGGGTGAGGGTTTGAGAAAGGTTGTAGTTGTAGGACTAATGACTGGTCTAACCAATGACTAGTCTAAACCAAAAACTGTCTAAACTAAGTACTGCGCAGTATCTTCCATTATATGGTTTCCTATGGACTGCATCTTGACTATACTATAGATTAAACACCATTACCGTGACACCGGAGGAACTGGAGAAACACTGTTTGACCTCACTGCAAATGAAGTTTAGTGTTGTTAAAATCAATTATGCAAATGAGACAAAGATATGTAATATCAGTGGTCCAGTGCTATTTGCCAAAGCAGGGATGAGGAGTGAGTTGCCTCTACCCGGTCCTCTGATACAGATCAATGAGAGAACTGAGACCAGTGGAGCCAGAGGCTCCCCTATGATTCAATTTACCATCTCTGTAATTCACATGATCTCACTGCTACCCATGAAACACACACACACACACACACACACACACACACACACACACACACACACACACACACACACACACACACACACACACACACACACACACACACACACAGGGAACGTATGGGTTTGTTCTTTTCATTTTATGTGTGTCTGTGTTTATCCATTATCAAATGTGTGCAGTAAACAGCTTCATAATAATCTCCCTCTCTCAGACTTGCTTAATAACATCATATACAGTATTATATTACATTTTACCAAAACCATACTGTAATGGAAACTCTGCATTAGTCCTTTATAATGGGAGCATTATAAAGGAATAGGACTAATGCAGAGTTCACACAGTATGGTTTTGGCAGCATGGGGGGCACGGTGGCACAGTTGGTAGTGCTGTCGCCTCACAGCTAGAAGGTCCTGGGTTCGATTCCCGCTCGGGACGCTATTGGTACTGGTGGCGTGTCTCCTCCTCCGCGTCATCAGTGCCCAAACCCAAGGCGGGGTTGGCGAAAGGGCCTTTCTGTGTGGAGTTTGCATATGGCGAAAGGGCCTTTCTGTGTGGAGTTTGCATATGGCGAAAGGGCCTTTCTGTGTGGAGTTCTCCCTGTGTCCCCTAGGGTACAGTAGGTACCCTCACAAAAACATGCAGTAATCCTGGTCTCTAAACTGCCTATCCTTGGCCAGCCGGGGCGCCTGATGGAGGGGAAAGGAACTGGTTGGAATAACGTGTTCCTTCCACGTGCTACGTCCAACCAGGGAAACTCCCCCCTGTCAGGTGTAAAGGAGCAACTTAGACACTCAGGCATGAAGGAAGCATGAGTTCAAGTCTGTTGCTCTCCTCATGTCCCCCATATTAAATCACACAAAATTGTTACACAATTGTTATTCAATGTTATATGTTAACACATATTTGACACCACATGAAGGCAAATGGAAACTAGAACGGTATGCCTGTAAAACACAAGCACAGCTTGCTAATCCTACACTTCCCAGTCAGTCAGAGTTACATCAATTATTCATGATTCCTACTGTTAGTTCTGTTGCCATCAGATCAATGCCCCAGTTATATTGGCCAGATATGAGCCCCTATGGTTGATTCCCCCTGTGCCGCCGTGATGGACTGTGGCATATTAATGGGAAGGTGGGGCTGCGCCAGCTACTGTAGTAGGTACAGTACTTCCTGGGCTAAACTACACATTAAAATCCCTAGTGTTAATTTAACTCTGACGATGTTACAGTGAGACGAGCATGACAAACAAAAGGGTGTTTTACTGTTGTAATCTGATCGCCCATGGCTGTGTAATAGTACGGGGGAGCACAGTGTACTTGATAATGTATTGTGTGCTGACTGAACTGTATGAACTATAGCATACTTTATAGGAGCTACTGGAGACATCTCAGACAGCAAGTGAGATGAGAATAATTATAAATACAAGCGAATAATAGAAACCCCTCAAAATGTGAAGAATTTCATCCATGTATAAATGTGACCTGGATGTGTCTATTATAACACATAGCCTACTGCTGGTAAATTATTAAATCCCTTCAAATGTGTTTTTTACTAAGACACTTCCCGTTTCATTTAGTGAATGAGTGTGTGTGTGTGTGTGTGTGTGTGTGTGTGTGTGTGTGTGTGTGTGTGTGTGTGTGTGTGTGTGTGTGTGTGTGTGTGTGTGTGTGTGTGTGTGTGTGTGTGTGTGTGTGTGTGTCTGTGTGTCTGTGCATGCGTGCGTGCGTGCATGCGTGTTTTTCCAAATCTTTTATCCCGCGATTTTTTAACCCATTTTTCACCCGGTGCCAAAACTGCCAATTGCCTAAACTGTAATCCTGTGTGTGTTTTTCAGTCAATTTCACCTGCTTCCTGAAATTTAAGTTAAAGCCATTTGATGGCAAGTGCGTTCGTTGAGACTAAAGTGTGCATGCAGCTATGTGTGTTTGCTGAAAAATCATAAAAGACAGCAATTAGCGGACTGATTACTGCAATGTGAATGTAGGCTACAGTGTGTGACCGGACAACCCCAATCATCTGCAGGGGTCAATAGGTCCTGTATAGCTATTTAAAAAACGTGACCATGCAGTGCAGTTAGTTCGAGCATGATTCAAAATGTTATGATTTGTTACTCTAAATAGGCTAGAGATCCTGCATGGCCCAGATGAGAAACACTGGTTTAGAGTCTGATAAATTGAACAGGCAAGTTCCTTTAATGTAAAGTTGATCAATATTTAACTCAAGGGAAGTTGAGTGTTATTACAGTGTTTTAACTGCCGGATGTAGGCAAAATGATCAGGAAACACATTGATTATCAGATCAATACTGTAGCTACACAGGAACTATTTATTAGCTGGAGGTGCTGGGGGTGGTGACTTCACAGCCAGGTGAGGGGGTATTGTAGGCTATGGTAATGGTAGTCTACGATTTTGAAAATAATAATAAATTATAGCCTATGCTGAATTAAAAAAAATCATCATGGCATTTATAAGTAAAATCAAAATATGCTGCAGTATATAACTGTCTTGATTGGCTACAAATTGAACAGAAACACTGAGGGAGCTTTAATTAAAAATGCAATTTAAAAACTTTACTGATCAAATTATAGCTATGGCACGAGGGAAAGGTAAAAAGCTCTGTAGGCTACTGTAGGTATTTGATAATAATAATAATTATTATTATTATTATTATTATTATTATTATTATCAAATACCTACAGTAATAATAATAATAATAATAATAGGCTACAATAGGATTAATGGATTAATAGGCTACCTTGTTTTCTATAGAATTTGTCAATGAATGTGTATAGGAGCTTGGGGAATCATCTCGCGGTCACACTAATCAGAGACCCCGCCTCCACACTTTCATTCATCCATCCTTGGCCCTGTGCTGTCCTGTCTGGGAGGAAACGGCTGCTCCCTCGGGGACTGGGCATTATATAGAGATCGAGCGGCACTGCCCATTCCAGAGTTGGAAACGCTCACGGCTCGTCTTCACGTGCACGTCCTGTACGCAGTCTACTTGACTTCTTGGTCATCATCATGGTCATGGATCATATTGAGCAGTCCAATTAAAACAGTTTGAAAGGTAAGGTAAGGTAAGGCTTTTTTTTATCCAGTAAAGTATAGGACTTCAGTAGGCTATCCTAAACGAGTCGTTGTTTAACAACTAGTGTTTGGCTTTCATTCACCACAGTCGCCGTTTTAGTGTCCTCTGTCCTGTCAAATTGAATAGGCTAAAACAACCAAGCTGCTTCTAATTTTAAAGCGATGTGAGGAACATACAGAACTTATACCGTTCGGTGCGAGATTTCTTGACATTGTTTGATTACGGTGTCGGTAGGCTATGTCAGAGAACCAGATTGCCCCCCAAATTTAATAAAGGTAGGATAAGGATAAGTGATATTTTTTGGTTATTTTTTTCTTATTCTTTTTTTCGGCCAATCATGGACTGGAGAGTGCCCATTTATTGGCTTACTAGTTACAACATGTTATAGGCTAGTGTTTCAGTTCCAGTTCCAATTTTGTCAACTTATTTCTTTGTGTCATGTCATCACTCAAGTTGTTCATCCTTTATCCTGTGTGCATTCTCTCTCCAAAAAGAGTTGGAGAGATGGGGAGACGCCTTTTAGGCTACTGAACAAACACAGCAATGATTAGTATCAGATAGAGCTATTTATTTTATTAATTAACAAAGGAAGATGACCCTTGAAATGGATAGGCCTACATTTTAGCCTACATGCCAAAAACTAATAAATTAGACCTAATAAGCCTATGATAAATCTACAATGAGATTGCGGAATATTTTTGGTATGAATATGATTTTACATCTCCACTTATCTCCCCTTTTGAGGATTGCTATACCCTTTGTGATAACTGTGGCACTTGTACAATTTACAGTATGATTGTTGCTGCTTGTAGCTGCATAGGCTACTTAATCTGGGATGCTGTAATTTAAGACTGTAAAATATACTCATTATGACAACATGCTGTACTCTGTATTTAGCATTGCTTCCTTTTTTTATATACCACAGAATAAGGAGAAGAGGAGGAGAAAACTATGTCAGAGAAGAAATCCCGGGGCTCAGACACCCGTCCCAAATGTGGACTCCGGAGCTGGAGTGCCGACAGCTACGTCTGGCGAGCGAAGAAGCGCTCCCGGAGCTCCCGGAATGAGACGGGTCTCGGGGGCCTGGAGGCGGAGGGTGTAGAAGAGCTGGGTGTGCGCTCCACGTCCTGTCCACGGCGCCGCAGGGAGAGGAAGTGCAGCTGCAGCACTCTGGACGATGTAGATGTCCCGTGCCGGAAGGCCTTGTCTCGCCGTTCGCTACGGCAGAAGTTCCAAGATGCCATGGGCCAGTGTTTGCCCCTTCGCTCTCACCATCACCACCATCACCATCACCACCACCACCCACAGAGCTCTTCACGGCCCTTCTCTGTGCTCCTCTGGTCCAAGCGCAAGATCCACGTCTCTGAGCTGATGCAGGACAAGTGCCCCTTCTCGCCCAAGTCTGAACTGGCCCACTGTTGGCACCTTATTAAAAAGCACGCCACCCACCCGAGTGCCATCAGCAGTTTGGAAGCGCACAGCAAAAATGCTGTGCCGGCATGCTCTTCCTCCCCACCTCCGACCCCCCTCTCCTGGGAGGACATCAGCTGCTCTCCTGGGCTGGGAAGCGGCAGTCTGGATGATTGGGACCCATCACGTGCCCATGCGGGGGCAGAAGATGTCTGCGGTCACACAGATTACATCCTGGTCCCAGATCTCCTTCAGATCAACAACAGCCCATGTTACTGGGGTGTGTTGAACCGCTTTGAGGCAGAGGAGCTGCTTGAAGGACAGCCAGAGGGCACATTCCTCCTGCGAGACTCTGCCCAGGATGAGTTCCTCTTCTCCGTCAGCTTCCGCCGCTACAGCCGCTCGCTGCACGCACGCATTGAGCAGAACGGCAAGCGGTTCAGCTTCGACGGACGTGACCCGTGCATGTACCGGGACCTCAGTGTCACAGGGCTACTGAGGCACTACAGTGACCCGGCCGCCTGCTTGTTCTTTGAGCCCCTCCTGTCACGGCCGCTGCCCAGGAACTTCCCTTTCCCACTGCAGCACCTGTGCAGGGCTGTCATCTGTAGCTGCACCACCTATCAGGGCATTGAATGTCTTTTGCTACCACCTCAACTTAGGGACTACCTCCGACAGTACCACATCAAGTGCAATGGGGCCTGTGCTGTGTAACATGGTCTTGGGGAACAGCTGTCGCACCTTACCAACCCCCATTCAAGCCAAAAGATATACACAAGCACTTAACAATGTAGCGAAAACAGCCATGGGACTTCCAGGGGCTTTGACTTGTCAGCTAGAAAATACATAACTGAACATGGTCGCTGTACAATACTGCTGACGGACAATATCTCCCTCTATTGACTTTGAGCATAGAGTGAGTGTTGCAGAGTGCATATGAATATTTGAACACATTTGTTTCCTTGTGAGAAAGTTTAGATGAAGATACAGGAGAGCTGGTAACTTTAGTTATTTGACATCACCTTATATCGAGAGAGAGAGAGAGAGAGAGAGAGAGAGAGAGAGAGAGAGAGAGAGAGAGAGAGAGTTTGGTAAGACTTGCTAAGTTGCTGCACGTATCTGGTCACTCTGGTGTAAACCTGTTCTGTTAAAAAAATGCCATGAAATATTGCATGCTTCACCTCATTCTCCTATAATTTTTATCCCACGATTTTTGTAACCCATTTTTCACCCCTGTGTCAATTATCTAATGTGATCCTGGGCTCTACACACCCTCCGCCAACCTGGGGAGAGCAACAGTTCCTTTCCCCTCCATCAGGCGCCCTGGCTGGCCAGGGGGAGGCAGTTTCATTCTCCTATTTTAGACACAGGGAAGTTACTTTGGTAACTCAACTCAACTGATCTGACAAGGGTGCCGTTTTCATTATGGCCACAAGATGGCAGGACAAGTGCACAGATAAAATCTACATAATACAATGCTAAATTTGCTAATGTTTAGAACCACTCATTTGACATACCATTCAATCTTTACTTCATTTGATACTGACTGAAATATCACTTAGTGTGATATTAAAGACTCAGTGGATTTCTTTACAGCTTTCTTTCCAACAAAAAGCATTGCTTTTTGGATATTGTTTACATGCTGGGGCCAATGCTCACATGGTACTTTAACCAGGTTTACCAAACGATAATCTATAACAATTGATGACAATTTTGATGGCCCATGTAAGCCCAGTGTGCTTGAAATCTTCACCTTCAGTCCGTATTCAGAATTTTGTGTTGCAATACTGAAACATTCAAGATTTCACACCTGGGTAGGCACATGATTGAATTCCATCATAATAAATGTCAGACCAATAAATGTATAATTTACACTGATTCTGTAGCATGACAGTTTTCCATTGCTTACCTTCAGAGCCAAGCTATCTTATCCAGGCACTTAATTTGCATATGATTGGACACACTATTAATGGTAAATCAGAAGTCATGCTTTCTTATCGCTGTTCACTGGCTGCAGATTGTTTTATCAGACAGGGTAATGACACCTTTTGATGTAGTGGTCCAGGGTCTGTAAACAGGGTCTGTGGTGGCACCACCAAATAAAATCCAAACTCTTGAGCACAGAATGGGGAGATAAGAACATAAAAATGAAAATGTCTGGGGGGTGGCATTCAGATTCTGCAATTGTTCATGAATCATTTGTAATTCATCCTAATGTCCTTGAATGGTAGGGTAAAACAACATCAGCTCTTGCTTTGCCCCTTTAGACATATATATTTGTTCTACACTGTATACGTGCAACACCATCTATATTTACTATTAGACTAACTCAAATACATGTACCTCTATTTAAGTGTTAGTAGTACTCTGTACCCTTACACAGACTGATTTATAATTGTGTGGATTTTTCTTATCTTCACTACTGCTCAAGTAGGCCTATCATGCATCAAAACTTTACTTGTGATTCTTTAAATGGACATATACGTAAGAGCCACAAAACATGGAAATCCTTAATATTCTGCACTTTTCACTAAAAGCTGATGTCTAAACCGAATCACTGGTGGTTTGAGTTTGTTGTTTGGCCATCTAGGCTTATTCATCCCCTTTCACTGTAACACCATCCTCAATGGTCAATATGACACCACGCTCGTCAATGTACAGTCTGGGTCAATGGACGGCCAAAGGAGCCACACATATTGATTCCCCCGGACCACATGGATATGAAATATTAATGATGTCTCGTATGATCCATTGCTTAAGTATACAGCATATCAAATATATCAACCATTATGCTATATTTGATATAATACTATAGAAGGCCTTCTATACAATACATTTGAAATCCAAAACTGAGGAATGGAACATTAGCAGTATTACCATATGCCATAAAGGCCCACAGCACTAACTTATAAATAGCTTATGACGAGACATGCATTTTTTTCCAAGATTTTTCCCCATTCTACAATCCCACAGGTATCTCAGTGGGAATGTGAGACATCTCATCCACACACACACGCACACACACACACACACACACACACACACACACACACACACACACACACACACACACACACACACACACACACGCACACACACACACACACACACACACACACACACACACACACACACACACACACACACACACACACACACACACACTCACACTCACACTCACACACATGCCTGCTCTTGTAGAATGTGGACTATTAGATTTCATTGATGTAATGTGTAGAAACACAGCTGTCTGGTAGCAATGTATTTCCTGCTATTTGCTATGCTAATCAAATTATCCTGTGGGATAACTCCCAAATGGGACCAGTGAAAAGTCATATGATGGATCCAGTCTCAGTTGGAAAGAAAGAAGCATAGACATAGGCCTATATCTATACAGTATAGGTCTACATTTGGAATTACTATCATTTTAATATTTTACTGATCATGTTTAAAGCATAGATGGCTCGACCCCTATAGTATAACCTCTAGGCATATGTTTTGGTTAAATCAAAGCTTTATATTCTGTGAATTGTGTTTTTTTTAATCTCTCCTGCTTTTTAACCCATTTTGACCTGAGGACGATTCTACAAAATGTCTTCTAAAATCATGACAAAAAACCTATGTTTCTTACGTCAAGGACCCCCAGAATTATCTGTAATTGGCCGCCGATCCCCATCTGAAAATATGTTGTTCCAAAGAAGCAAAGATTTGAGTTAACAGATTTTTTTTCTTCATTCACCAATTTCAATCCAATTAGGAGAGAGAACCCATTTATCAGCTTCAATTTGATAGTGTACCGACTACCGATTCCCAGCACTTCCAATTTCACTTGTTTATCCTGTATCCTGCAACGAGTCTCTCCTGATTGGGAGTAATAGGTAGGCAGGAGAGTGTGTGATGTTTGGCAAAATGTTTAGGAGTAATTTAAACATGTTTGTTTGGGTTTGTGTGTGTGTGTGTGTGTGAGACGCAACTTAATTGGCATATTGTAGCGCCACCATGAGGCTGATTTGAAAACTGTCAAGTGGCATTTCTTCCTCAGCCTATAGTGGGAATAGGCATGTACGGCTTGGGAAGCCGTGGATATGCACGGCTTGGGATACACTGCCATGTCTTCCTTCTCAGAATGCATTTCTTTCATGTGGATTCCAATGGATTCGATTTCCCAAAAGTTGCGTAACTCTCCGACGCTGATGTGCATCACTTCAATCGCTACATTGATGAATTGAACAATGTGGACCCTGTTGTAAACAAGTGTAATGCTTAATTGGGTCGTCCACTCACAGTTGACAGTCTTTGTATTGAGACTAATTGAGTTTGTGCTTAAAATGTACTGTAAATTCTACAAACTGTTAATAAATATTTCAATCAATCAATCAAAAACAACATTCTATTCTAATACAGCAATGATTACTATGATAATATAATCAGAACCTATAATCTAGGTTCTGATTATTATATTATCACAGTAATCACATAGAGACTGAAACACATACAAACATTACATGATTGATTGATTTATGTATTTATTAACAGTATGCAGAATGAGTACATTTCAAATTAAAGTACAACAACTCAATACAAAAACTGTTACTGTGGTCTGGACGACATCATGATAGAGTCTACTCTGGACTAAATTAAATTATTTCCATACATTATACCAGTAAACTGGCTAAAATGTAACTGTAGTTTCTCCCGAAACCGGATGTGACGTTGGTAGACGTATTTAAGCTCAATGACGTCAGGTTGCTGGCGGGAGTTCCCACGCACAGTTCCTTGTTTTCAAGTGACAGTAGGACGCGGGATATTTAGCAGGATCATCTAATACCGAAAATAGTTCCATTACGTGCTCAATTATACCGTAAGTTTATTTACACGACATACTTGCATAGGTATAAAGTATCAGTTAAGAACCCGTTTTACGCTGAACGTTTGGTTGAGGTGTATATATTATTATTGAATTACGAGCCAGCCCAGATTGTTGCAATGTTCCTAGCCCTGAAAGTTAACATGACTGTCCGTCAGATTCGTGAAGTACTAGCGTAATGGCTACAATGTTCCAATTATTTTGCATTGTTTTGGTAGTAACTTTAATATGTGAGCAAACTTCTATCTTGCGGCTAATCAGTAGCGGGGTACTTCGCTTGTGAATGAATGTCCCAAATACAAACATGTGTCCCGAAAACAGCTAGGCTACGTTGTGAAATTGTGAATAGCCTAAGATTTAGATTCTCGATGTCTCGTAGCCCCTTATGTGCCCTCTCCCTACGCTCATCTCGGAGCTACAGAATGAGCGTAGGGAGAGAGTAGCCCAAACATTTAGATTCTCGTAGAGGGTTTTTTTTTTATTCTGACGAATCTCTCTACAACATTTAAAGCAGCTTAGATTTTGCATTTGTACAAGGTAAGAGTGATCTTGAGGCACAAACGTTCAACTTTCGACGTTAAAGGGGGGGTTATCTTTTAGACTCTCGTAGAGAGATTCGTCAGAATCGAAAAAAAACCCTCTACGAGAATCTAAATGTTTGGGCTAGGGAGAGAGGGCACATATGGGGCTAGATGTCTCGTAGATGTATTTATCGATTCTGACATTTTCAATCTACGAGATAACTAATCTCTGAGTCTGACGTTATTCATGTTCTGTACTCTCATCCACAGTCGGGTCATTGTTTGTCAGAATGCCATGTGAAAGAAAACCAATGCGTTATGGCCATTCAGAGGGACACACAGATGTCTGCTTTGATGACAGCGGGAAGTATGTCTTGTTTGCCTACATTTATAATCTTTACCAATATCCATATAAGACAAAACTGCATCCTCGCCACAGTACACAACTCAAGGCATGACCCTCATGTGTTTGATTGATTGATTGATTTATTAACATTTTGCAGAATTACAGTACAACTCAATACAAAAACTGTTAACAGTGAGTGGACGACACCATAAAGCATTACAATTGTTTACAATAGGGCCAACCATTTTCAATTCATCAAAGTGTTGTCATGATAGGAATTAATATAGTATTTATGAAAATGAATTAATATAGTATTATTTATGAAAATGTAATTACTGTGTCACAACTCCTATTTGCAAGCTGGAACCAATGCTAATCCAGGCTAGTATTTCATGAGGTCAGACAGCAGTGTTGGTGCTTGATTCAGACGAAATGAAAGCCTGGGTATCGAGGCTAGTGCTTGATTAGCTCTGGTCCATAGCCTTACTGCTTCTATGATTCTGCCCTGCAGTATAAGGCTATGCTACTTTCGTGTTTAAATCTCACATGGAAATCAGACCAGCCTCTCCTCTTTAGTGGAAATCTCAAGAACGTTTGACCTACTCACCAATACAAAGACGGGTTGTGTCATTAGAAAGCCTACTTTCCTTAGTGGACGCACTCTGAGCCCCCCACCACACGTATAAACGGTACTTTTTGGCCAGAAAGGGATTTTCTTTCACCGGAGGAAAAATATTCTCTATGAGGCAATTCTCTAGGCAATATTGGCAGAGGGCGCATTGGAGTAACAAAGTATTTTTTTCCCGGTGGAAACAAAATCCCTTTTTGGCCAAAAAGTACCATTTATATATTTTTTCTTTCTAATGACACAACCCGTCTTTGTTTTGGTGAGTAGAAAAAAACGTTATTTATTTTTATTTACGCTAAAGAGGAGAGGCTGGTCTGATTTCCATTTGAGATTTAAAAACGAAAGTAGCATAGCCTTACTGCAGGGCAGAATCATAGAAGCAGTAAGGCTGACCACGGGCACATTTTTCTCAGGTTTATAGTGACCTGTGGAAGTGATGGGGATGTCCGTATCTGGGAGGGTTTGGATGATGATGACCCCAAGTCCATCAACGTTGGTGACAAGGCCTACTCTGTAGCCCTGAAGGTAGGTTCATTAACCCATTAAGTCCATCAACGTTGGTGACAAGGCCTACTCTGTAGCCCTGAAGGTAGGTTCATTAAGAGGAGCTTAGCCTGAAAGAGCCCCAAGTTTTTCTGGGCATAGAGGGGCGGAAACAAACTAGCGCTGGAAACTGATTCGTTGCAAATGTGATCTCCAGTTATGATGATACAGTACTTAGACCCCTAGTCTGAATTCTATATAAAAAATTGGCTTATGTCTCTTGGTTCACTCTGCAGAAGGGCAAGCTGGTGACGGCGGGCTCCAACAACACAGTACAGTGCCACACGTTTCCTGATGGTGATCCAGACGGCATTCTGACCCGCTTCACCACCAATGTCACCCATGTTACGTTCAACAGCACTGGCACCAGAGTCGCTGCAGGCTCCAGGTAGAGCAGCCCTGTCTTACGGAGCCAGGAATTGTTCTTTCGTTTTTTACTATTTCAATGCCAAACATTAAGTTACGACAGTAAGTTACGAGCAGCTTGTATAACGTCAATTTTGCTCACCTATTATGACATGCCCAGAACTGGGAGGCTGCTAAAAATTGAGTTTAGCTCCATTGTTTCAGTTGCACAAAGCAGATCACACATGAGTGATTTTTCTACCATAGAGACAGAGCAGCACTGCCACTTAGCATTGGTATATGATTGGTCTTGATTGGAGGTGAATATCTGTTTTCTGCCAGTATTGATTTGCTCTAAACAGGTTTATCACCACAATAAAAGCACAGGCCACGGCGCCGTATTGATGTTGCTATATTCACCTACAGCTAATGTCTGTCGTCATATTGATTGTGCACGTTTGGGCACGTTTGACATCCATCCTGACGGATCTTCAAGGAAATGAGGATTATTATGTTTCTCCTGTGTTTCGATTAATCAATTTACCCTTTTGTGTAGCATGCCCTTTCCATCGTTTTGCTGCTCGCTACTAGGCATGTGTGCAAATACACAACTACACACCAGCAGCCACACACACTTAATTTAAAAATCTCTCACTATTTCCTTCAATGTCCTCAGTGATTTCATGGTGAAGGTGGTGGAGGTGTCAGACAGCAGTCAACAGAAGACACTGCGGGGCCATGATGCACCTGTTCTCAGTGTGTCCTTTGACCCCAAGGATGAGTTCCTGGTGGGTATTAATCTTTCTCCACAAGATTCACTTTATTCACCAAGAACAACAAAAGCACTTTGATTTTGTGAAAAGTAGGTCCAGATACATGTACATCGAAGCACATTAAGTTCATATTGACAATATCAATTGTATCTATTTTATTATCGCATCATAGTTTTACAAGTGTAAAGAAGTGGGTGAAATTAGTTTTTGTGCAAGCTAAGCTCCTTTTGTTTTCAGGAAAAATAACAACAAAAAAGGGGGGGGGGGGAGGCAGGGAGAGTCGCCATCACCATGAGTGTGAAAATGTTTGACTCTTAACTGCCCTCTAGCGGATATTGCTTAACAGATTCTATGCCAATGCAAAGGTTGCATAGAAGTATGTGAACACTGAGCACTTCCAGTTATATTATGATACATAAAGGGAGAATACATTAGCATTTAGGGTGTCTGTCAATTTTATTTTTAAAAACAAATCCATTGTACAAACAAAACAAAACACTATTAATAGTTAGTTTGCAGGTATTTCCAACATGGAATACAGGAGAAAGAATATTGAATGGAAAAGACCCATGATGAAGTTCTGTGTTCTCTTTGTCGTGGTATTCTGGATCAATCAGCAATTGATCCAATCAACAATAATTGTTACATCGTAGAATATTGTCTCGACTCCTATTTGCCTCATCAACACTTAGAATCTACGTGTTGATCGTTATGCTTTATGTACATGATACCATGGGGAGAAATACAATAACACTCATTCTTCTGCATTCTTCCAACAGGCCTCAGCTAGCTGTGATGGCTCTGTAGTGGTGTGGAACATTGAGGAACAGGTTGGTCTGATTAGTTTCTTCTATTGTTTCCGTCTACTGTTTATATCTTTAATTGATTTGCTTTTTTTCCTTTGGAAAGTTTCTTTCTGTCACTACTACTAATCTACCTGCTTCACTGCTTTTCAACTCGAGTCAGTCAGTCAGTCAGTCAGTCAGTCAGTCACTTACTTGCTGTATGTGTTGGCTCCATATCTCCAGCCTGGCATTCAGTAACAAGCATATTTGTGTGTCTTACAGACTCAGGTCATCAGTTGGCCTGTACTGCATAAATCCACTGATGTCAGCAACGCCAAGTCCCTGTGTCGACTGGCATGGCAACCCAGGAACGCCAAGGTCAGTGACTGACTCTTGTGTTAAATTCTCCATTCATTGTCAATGGGAATTTAATGTTTGTAAGACAAAGTTTGTGAACAAAAACATCCATGTGAAGTGAGGGGCGCTAATATATTAAAGTCTAACTCATGTTGATTAGGTGATGTAACGGTGACAACACAAACATTAAATGCCATTAACAATAAAGAGACAATATGATGTAATGAGGGACAATATGACGTACATTTTCCCTTCATTGTCAATGGCTTTTTTAAAACAAACATTGAACTAAAAACAAACATTAAACCTGTATTAGCGCCCCTCAAAAACTGGATATAGGAGGGCCTTTTTTTTTTACCCCTCAAAAAATGAAATATCTTCAGTCAGAACTCTTCTTTGTTTTGTTTTAATAGTGATGATGTCATATAGGCCTACTATATTATTTGTTTAGGTCTAAGCTAAGTCCACCTTTGCCCACTCCTAGTATTTCTTTGTGCAAATATTTTTATATTTTTAATGTAAGTTTTATTATTTAACATTGGGTATCGGTCTTGAGAAGTGTTTCTTTTTAAACACGATATTGTGCATGGTTACGGGCCAAGATGGGTCTGCTGGCCCTCCCAATAGCCAATTAAAATTTAGGAAGACGTTACGACATTTGTTGAGGTCTTAAATTGGTCTTAGAAAGTCTTAAATTTCACTTTCAAAATGGTGCAAGAACCCTGTGTTAAGAGATGAGAGGCGTTGTAAAAAGGTAGTCTTATTATTTCTTAATGAGGTCGTATTATGAATCTGCAATGCACCACAAAATACAGTTTATACCTGAGAGCAATATGAGAACTTTCCATTTTGTGCATATATACACAGCTTCTAGCAGTTCCCGTGGACACAAAGGTGCACTTATATCAGAGGGATTCTTGGGACCATGTCAGCACTCTGTCTGATGACCTGGTCACACAGGTGAGTGAGTCTAAATTACACACACAGATATTCAACTTTTACTGTTGACACAAATGCAGTGGACCAAAGGGCAATAAAAATGTTTCGGTCATATTTCAGACATTAGCAGCTCAGAGTGAAGGAATCAAAGTGGTATGATTAAACTGTAGAAGTGAGCTTCAAGTTTAAGAAAAATCTCATTCTTCAGCTGAGAGCTTGCAGTAAGAGCGAGTCCAAATCTTGTTCGTTTAATGGTGTTAAAACCAGCATTATTGTCGAGTTTATCACCTGGAAACAATGCTTTGTTAATAACTATAACGATACTGTATGTAATGGTCTAAACTGTAATTATATTTGATCCGTCATAAACTCAGTCACCCACATATCGCTATAAGGCATAGCATAGCAACATCATTAACCAAGTGGAAATGTTGACTAACTTGGTCTCTCAGCGCTTGTTTGAAACACAGATTGAACTATCATTCTGGACTGGAGTTCTATTGGTTAATAGATGGTCTTCTTACAGTGTTTAATTGCAGTTTTCCATCAGTCACTTTTCTTTAATTGCCCCCAGTTTAGCTGAACTCATCTGTTGTTGTATTCAACATTAGTCATTAATGCCCCAAAGAACCTTTTCTTGTGTACAGTCCACTAACTTGTTTATAAAGCTCTCAATGGTCTTGCACCTTCCTACCTACATGACTGCCTGCCTAAATATGTCCCAAACCGCCCCCCCTAAGGTCTTCCACTGCTGGCCTGCTCGCTTTGCCTAAAGAAATAGACAATGAAGTTTACCCTGACCTTGATGTTGATATGGTGATGTAATGGTGATGTAAAACAAATGGTGCCAACACAAACATTAAACGTAACAATAAAGAGACAATATGTCGTAATGAGGCACATTATGACGAGCGTACCCCTTCTGGAACCCTTCTGTTTGTAGTCTGTGACCTTATCTTATGGCTCATTTTGGGGTCGTGGTTCACTGACTCTAGAATCACTGGTTTAAGCATAGGGTTTTGTTTGGCAGTGGTTTGTATGAAATCTCTGTGTATCAGTCAATATTTCTCTCTCTCTCTCTTAGCCCATTAACGTAGTGGTCTGGTCACCCTGTGGTCGTTTCCTGGCTGCTGGCTGTGTCGGTGGTCTGTTGGCGGTGTGGGACGTGGACCGCAAGCTGTGTGTGGAAAGGTACGGTAAAGCAGGGCTTCTCAAAGTGTGTGTCGTTGCACCCTTGGGTGCTCCGGTGCTGTGACGCAAGTCCAGGGGTGCCTCAGAATACTTAGATAATTTGGGAATTCATCAATGTCACTTTAGTTTAACCACTTTTCTTTCTGGAGAATATTTGAGAACGACTGCAGTAAAGTCTGTTTGTATATATGTATACATATACACAATAGAAGTCTGCAGACTGTAACTTTGTCAAGCTCTCAGTCAGTTCAGATGAAGACTGTGTCGAAACGTTAATCTATAATAAAGCCTTGACTGAGAGCTTTACAAAGTTAGTGTGCGCATTTCAAAAAAATAATAAAAAAATAAATAAATATATATATATATATATAAAGAAATATATATATATATATTTTTTTTAATATATTACTGCTTATCCACTGTTATGCACCTGCCGCCCAGTGGATGACTGTGCCAGTTTGATTCGTTCTCTCTTGTATACGTATATGACAGGTGAGGACTGGGGAGGTAGGAGGGAGAAGTGTGTGTATACGACAGTGAGACGGTTTCTGTCCCTTGGTTAAATCAGTTAATGTGCCGAAAACATAGAGTAACTGGGTTCACTCTCCTCTGCCCTTACATTTGGTCTCTTTAGTGTTCTGATCTCTTTTTTATTTCTACTTTTTTTGTACTGGCGGCGGTAATAATGTAGACTTCAGTCCCATAGACTGAGACAACAGCAACAATAGACTGCTTGGACGGAAACCCTTTTGCTCCTTCTAATCACTACCAAAAACAGGGTTGGGCAGCCGCAGAAGGGTTCATTCAGAGACCATGGCAGTTATTTTTTTCCTTGACCCAACCTCTGAGCAAAGTGCTTATGTGACTACTGGATGGCCACCATTTCAAATTCACAGAGCCTTTGAGCGGAATAGGGTGTTGATTCACAGAGCCTTTGAGAGGAATAGGGTGTTGATTCACAGAGCCTTTGAGCGGAATAGGGTGTTGATTCACAGAGCCTTTGAGTGGAATAGGGTGTTGATTCACAGAGCCTTTGAGTGGAATAGGGTGTTGATTCACAGAGCCTTTGAGAGGAATAGGGTGTTGATTCACAGAGCCTTTGAGTGGAATAGGGTGTTGATTCACAGAGCCTTTGAGCGGAATAGGGTGTTGATTCACAGAGCCTTTGAGAGGAATAGGGTGTTGATTCACAGAGCCTTTGAGCGGAATAGGGTGTTGATTCACAGAGCCTTTGAGTGGAATAGGGTGTTGATTCACAGAGCCTTTGAGCGGAATAGGGTGTTGATTCACAGAGCCTTTGAGTGGAATAGTGTGTTGATTCACAGAGCCTTTGAGTGGAATAGGGTGTTGATTCACAGGGCCTTTGAGTGGAATAGGGTGTTGATTCACAGAGCCTTTGAGTGGAATAGTGTGTTGATTCACAGAGCCTTTGAGTGGAATAGGGTGTTGATTCACAGATCCTTTGAGTGGAATAGGGTGTTGATTCACAGAGCCTTTGAGTGGAATAGGGTGTTGATTCACAGAGCCTTTGAGTGGAATAGGGTGTTGATTCACAGAGCCTTTGAGTGGAATAGGGTGTTGATTCACAGAGCCTTTGAGTGGAATAGGGTGTTGATTGCAAAATGAACAATGATCCCGTCCTGATGTGCACTTTAGGCAGGCACTGTATCAGCACTTCACACTTGAGTTGAGAGAGAATGGTAATTTTGGGCAGCTGTCTCGCTTGTATGTGTGTAATTGTGTAAAGTGCCTGCAGGAGGCAGGCCTAAAAATATATATGTATGTGTCCAGTCAACCGTGCTTTAATTATTATGAGGATTTAAAAAGCAATCGGGGGCCTGTGAAGGGAATGAACTGAAGAACATGCCAGATACCCTGAGGTGCTGCCATTTAAAATATTCAGTGTTAATTTATCCATTTGTAAAGGTCGTTACACACTGCAAGCGTGACTTATTAATAAACAATGCAAAAAATCTCTGGTGAGTATGTTTATATCAAGACTACAGTATATACTGTAAGTTGGGGCCTAGCTGCCTCATTATTCATACAAGTTGATGCCTTTTATTTGTGGTGAGAAATCAACCTTGTTCCATCGCCGTGTGGCTGTAGATAATCAACAGTTTGCGTTCATTCATGCAATTTACAATTTACAATTTAGGCATTTAGCAGACGCTCTTAATCCAGAGCGACTTACATTTAAGCAAGAACAAAAGCATGGGAATACATCACATAAAAGCATTTATCATGAAACATGCGTAAGCTAAGAAAGTAACAGTGGAATATCTATATAATGAAACTATACATACACTATACATATTTACTACTATGCTATACATATGTACTATGGCGTGCTATGACTATATACAATACAATTATAGTGCTGTCTACATAACATGCTATAAGTCTGTGTCAAATGCTATCTAAGCCAACAGAAATGCTATCTAAGGGGTTAGGGTAAGTGCTATGGGCCATGATGGAGTCTGAAAAGGTTGTTTTTCAGGCTACGGTGGAAGATTGGGAGTGATGCTGCAGTTCTGACTGCAATGGGAAGTGCATTCCACAGTTTTGGAGCCAGAAGGGAGAAGAGTTTGGGACGTGTGGAGCGTTGTCCCGGCGTTTTTAGTGAGGGTACTTCCAGTTTCCCTGCGTTGGCTGATCTGAGTGCGCGGGAGGGTTTGTAGGGTTCAATCATACTTGCAAGATATGGGGGAGCCATACATTTGGTTGCTTTGAATGCCAGCATCAGAGTTTTGTATTCTGTGCGGGCAGCGACCGGGAGCCAGTGGAGGGAGCGGAGCAGGGGGGAGACATGTGAGAATTTTGGCTGGTTGAAGACCAAGCGAGCTGCTGCATTTTGGATCAGCTGGAGAGGCCTAAGTGCACATGCTGGTAGGCCAGTAAGTGCAAGTGCAAGTGAATCGCAACAAAATAAATCGCAAGTTATCTATATAACTATGGTTCTATGATTACCGGATGACCGCCAGAGGGGCGGTGTTTTCAACACCTGGATATACATCACGCGCTCGCGCATTGGTCGAATATTAATACCAACACTGTCACTCGTGACCACCTGTGGGCGTGAGCCAAGGATATAGGTGCTCAGTCCACAGGGATCATCCTCATGAAATCTTTTCGTCGGGATTCCGAGTGACAATGAACTCTGGCGGTCATCCGGTATTCATAGAACCATAGTTATATAGATAACTTGCGTTCTATTTCATACCTACTGACCGCCAGAGGGGCGGTGTTTTCAACACCTGGATGACTCATACCAACATGGTCACGAGGAACCTGCACTCACCGAACCTCAGTTGCAGTTGCTGTAGAAGCGGGCAAACGTGCACGGAGAGGCCCATGTCGCTGCAGCACAGATATCGGCCAGCGGGACACCCCTCAACGCGGCCCAGGAGGTGGAGACACTCCGAGTTGAGTGGCACCTGACAGGGGGAGCCGGCAGCCCCCGGTGCTTGTAGGCCTGTAAAACGGCGTCCACCACCCAGTGGGAAAGCCGTTGTTTAGAGACGGCACACCCCTTTCTGTGTCCTCCATAGCACAGGAAGAGGGCGTCTGACTTCCGAAGGGCTGTCGTCCTGGCGATGTACTGCCTCAGGGCCCGGATGGGGCACAACCCAGCGGCAGGGAATAGCTCCTCCGCTCCCGGCTGCGGGGTGAAAGCCGCCAACCTGACTGGCTGGTTGACGTGAAAGGCTGAGATCCTCTTGGGGAGAAAAGAGGGGTTGGGCCACAGTGTGACCCCAGATCCGTCCGCAGCCCACCTAACACACTCGCTAGCTACTGACAGGGCATGGAGCTCCCCCACCCGCTTGGCGGATGTGATGGCGAGGAGGAAGGCAGTCTTGACTGATAACCACTTGAGGTCAGCTCGCTCCAGTGGCTCGAAAGGTGCTGAACACAGGGCTTCCAGCACCATAGGCAAATCCCATGAAGGCACTCGGGTGACGTGTGGGGGGTGCAACCTAACGGCCCCTTTCAGGAAGCTACCCACCCATGGGTGAGACCACAGGGTACGCCCGTCGACTGGCACATGCCGGGCTGAAATGGCGGCCAGATACACTTTCACTGTATTGGGCTGAAGACTCTTATCCAGCAGCGTCTGCAGGTAGCGGAGCAGCACCGGGACAGAGCACGTGGCTGGGTCCACACATTGCTCCTCACACCAGCCACAGAACAGCTTCCATCTGTTCGCATAAAGCGCTCTAGTGGAGGGCGCCCTAGCATTGAGCATGGTGTGGATAACTGCCTGATCACAGGAGTTCAGTAGGAGGTCCGGCCCTTCAGGGGCCAAACATGGAGCCGAAGTCGGTCCGGACAGGGGTGCCAGATGCGGCCCCCTACCTGAGAGAGGAGATCCTGCCTCGACGGCAGAGGCCAAGGCGTCCCGTCTAGAAGTTGCTGGACCATGGGGAACCAAACCCTCCCAGGCCAGTATGGTGCCACCAGCAGCACTGTGTGCCCGTCTGTGGCGATCCTGTGCAGCGTGAGCTTGAGTAGTGGGAGTGGAGGGAACGCGTACAGCAGACAGTCCCGAGGCCAGGGGTTGGCCAGTGCGTCCTGCCCCAACGGGCTGGATGGTTCGGACAGGGAGAACCACTGAGGACAGTGCGTCGACGCACTCGAGGCGAACAGGTCCACTCCAGCCTTCCCGAACCTCTTCCATATCTCCCGAACCACTGAGGGATTCAGCCTCCATTCCCCCGGAGGAGGGCATCCACGTGAAAGCAGGTCTGCAGCCTGGTTGTTCAGCCCTGGGAGATGCACCGCTCTGAGACTCGCCAAGCGAGGGAACGCCCACCGAAGGAGTCTCTGGGCCTCCTGCAGAGACTGCTCGGATCTGACGCCTCCCTGATGGTTTATATGGTAGACAGTTGATGTATTGTCTGTCCGGACAAGGACATGTTTCCCTTCCAGGGCAGGAAGAAAATGCCTGAGGGCAAGCCACACTGTACGGAGCTCGAGTACATTTATGTGCCGCCGTGGGTCCCAGGTCCCTCTGACAGTTCTGTGTTCCCACACGGCCCCCCAGCCTGAGAGGGACGCATCCGTCACAATAACCTCCCGGCGGGAGGGTATTGAGCCCAAGACGACACCGCGGCAAATGTCTTGCCGTTTTTTCCAAGGATCCAGCAACCGCCGGCACTGGCTGGATGTACTCACCAGCCTCTTCTGGTGCCTCTTGGGGTCGAGGCCCAAGACGTTGGTCCACATCTGTAGGGGGCGCAAAGAGAGGAGTCCCAGGGGCACGATTGTGGATGCAGCCGTCAGCATGCCTAGCAACCGGAGTAGCAGGCCATAGGTCAACCTTGTACCCCCTTGGACACGGGAGACAAGCTCCAGGATGCTGTCCACCCGCTGCGGGGAGGGGCAAGCTCTCATTGAGATGGCAATGCCAATGAATACTACGTCCTGACGAGGAGTCAGAGCGCTCTTGGCGAAATTCACCGCGAGTCCCAGCTGTGCCACATGGTCCAGCAGGGCAGACGTGTCGCAGAGCACCCTCTCTCGACTCGAGGCGGCCAGGAGCCAATCGTCCAGGTATGGAAGGATCCGCATACCTCTGGCTTGTAGTGGGGCAAGTGCCGCTGCCATGCACCTGGTGAAGACCCGGGGGGAGAGAGAGAGACCGAACGGGAGCACCCGGAATTGGTAAGCCTGCCCCATGAAGGCAAAGCGAAGGAACTGTCTGTGGTGTGGTGCCACTGGCACGTGGAAATAAGCATCTTTCAGGTCGATGCTCGTGAACCAGTCGTTCGCTGACACGGACTGGAGAACGTCCACCGTGCGCAGCATCCGAAAAGAAAACACCTTCAGGTGCTGGTTTAACCGCCTGAGGTCGAGGATCGGCCGAAGCCTGCCATCCTTCTTTGGAACTAGAAAGTAAAAGGAGTAGTACCCTCTTAGTTGAGCTGCACCAGGTACACCCTCTATGGCTCCCTTTTGTAGGAGCTCTGTAATTTCCCGACTGAGGGCTTGAGACCTCAGTGGGTCGTCGACCACGGTCATTCTTACCCCGTTGAATGGCGGAGGCCGACGTCTGAACTGGATCCTGTAGCCCCTGGACAGCGTCGCTAGCACCCAGGGGTCTGTGGTCAAGGCTTCCCAGCGGCTGAGATGTTGTGGGGTGAACCTGCTGGGGCCTGGGTCCGGGGGGTCATGTCCGACTCCCCCGGGCCTTAGATGGTCCGGAGAAACGCCCTGCCTGTGGGTGCCCGAAAGGAGGCCTGCGGGGGGTTCTGTTGGGGTCGGTCCTGCCGAGGGAAGGAATCCCTGCCTCCCGAGGAACGTCTAGCACCCGCTGCTGGGTAGGAAGAAGCCGAGTATCTGCCAGCCCGGGACGCAGACCTGTCAGATCCCTGACGCAGGTCTGCATACTGCTTCCTAGACTTCCTTGTCTGAACACCACGCTCCAGGGCTTCTTGAGCTGGGGGCCCAAACACCGCCCCTGGCACGACGGGCAGCTTGAGGAGCGAATCTCTGCATCTGCTCGACAATGGGGCCTGGGCAAGCCATACCTGGCGACGGGCCATGGTCAGAGTGGACATCAGTCTGCCAAGTTCCCTGGTCATATAGGCAAAGGTCCTGAGGGAAACGTCGCTCAGGCTCTGTGTCGGGGCATCAGCCCCCGCCGTCTGGAGAGACTGGGATAGGGCCAGGACAAGATGTGAAAGGGAGTTGCCGAGACGCGCCATACGAGCTGCTGTGTCGTAGCTCTTTGTCAGGAAGTCGTCCGTGACTCTGCACTGCGCTCGTGGACAACGAGCATCGTGCCTGAGGGCCTCGTCTGGGGACACTACCAGAGACGCAATGGTCTCACCAATTGGAGGCATGTGGTCCAAACCCAATGCGGCCGCACCCTCCATGGCCAACAAGGTCCTGCAGTCCTGTGTGATGTGGAGCTTGGACTTCGGGTCCCCCCAAGACGAATGGAGTTCCTTTATGAAGTCTGCAGAGGGCGGCACACTGAAGGACGCCGGCTGGTCAGTGCCCTTAAAAAAGGCATTTTGAATTGGGGCTGTATTCCCAGAGGTGTCAAGCCCCAGCCGTGACAAAGCCACCAGGATGGTCTGCTTGGTTAAAGAGACTTCGTCCCCAGACATCTGAGCAGCATCCCTCTCCGGCCCCAGAGAGCTCGTCTCTGAGCAGTGGGGCGAATGTGCCCCCCCCTCGTCCTCTTCCAGGTCATCAAGACTAGTGAAGAGGGAATCAGAGGCTGCGATGGAAATGGCATCTTCATTCCACCCTCTGTTCTCCCTGGCATGACCATTGTGGTCATCTCTGCCCCGGTGCCGAGGCACTGAAGCCATTGTATTGGTGGTAGGAACACCAGGCTGCAGATTGAGCAGGAGGGCCTTAATCTGTGCAAACTCAGCGGCCAACGTGTCCACCTTGTGAGCCAAGGGGTCAACGCTGGTGACAGTGGCTTCTTTAACCACAGTGGCTACTTTGGGCTTCTTTGAGCCCTTGGCCATTACCGCCACACCCTTGCGTTTACGGGGATCACTCACCAGGCTCAGGGTGGGCATTACTGGGCAAGCTGTGTCGTTAAAGAAATTCTCCACTGCAGCCAGCCTCGCAATCCTCGCCGCATAGGACATGCTGGCACAGTTGGTACAGGCCTCCTCTGTCAGTGCCTGTCTTAGATGGGCGATGCCGAGGCAGGTCGGGCACATATCATGGCCATCTTCCAGACTCAGTAAGGCCGAGCATGCAGTACAGATGCTGTCCATGATGGCAAGCGGTGGAGCGAGACACACTCTCAGTGCTTGTGCTAGGTGACGCGGTGGAGCGAAACACACTCTCAGCGTTTGTGCTAGGTGACGCGGTGGAGCGAGACACACTCTCAGTGCTTGTGTTAGGTGACGGTACGCCGTGACAGTAGTTACCAAGGCAGCGGAGCGAGGAACACTCTTAATGCCTATATGGACACGGGACTGAATGAGTTAATTAATTTATTAATTAGCTGAAGTATTCACACCGTAGCAGCCCTTTCTGAAATACGGTGGCAGGCTGCAGAGCGTAGGGCACTCTCAAAGCCTATATATATTAATGCCAGAATAAGGCAATTAATAAGAAAATAAATAAATAACCACACCGTAGCAGCCCTTCCTGAAATACGGTGGCACTGGCAGGCAACAGAACAAGTTACTCTGTGCGTGTCAGGATCGTAACTTTTAAACGGGACAGTAACCCATAGTATCCAGCTACAACGATAGCGGTGGAGCGAAGTACACTCTCGTTGCTCACGTTAGCACAAACACAGCGCGCAGACGTGCGGCGCCGGTTTCAAAGCCAAACACACGTTGACAAACAATAGTAGAAAGTAATAAGTAATAAGTATACCATCCAGCTACAACGATAGCGGTGGAGCGAGGAACACTCTCGTTGCTACGTTAGCACAACACAGCGCGCAGACGTGCGGCGCCGGTTTCAAAGTCAAACACACGTTGACAAACAATAGTAGAAAGTAATAAGTATACCATCCAGCTACAACGATAGCGGTGGAGCGAAGAACACTCTCGTTGCTACGTTAGCACAACACAGCGCGCAGACGTGCGGCGCCGGTTTCAAAGTCAAACACACGTTGACAAACAATAGTAGAAAGTAAAGTATACCATCCAGCTACAACGATAGCGGTGGAGCGAGGAACACTCTCGTTGCTACGTTAGCACAAACACAGCGCGCAACCTGCGGCCCTGGTTCCAAACATACGTTGTCAAACAACAGTACAAAGAATAGGTTACTCACGTGCGAGCTGCTCACAGAAACACTTCGTTGTTCCTACAGAACGCACGCCAGCAGCAGCGGCGGGGCGAGAGACACCCTCAATGCTGCAGTCTGTCACTACAACTTACCTCACAGTGACAAACGTATCGAACATCCGAACGCACGGGGGGAACCCCAGTCAATGGAAAACAAAGAAAACAGACCACGCGTCTCTGGAGGGCACAAGGCAGCTCCAACCGCGTTGGTTTTGAGACACAAAGCGTAGCTGTTCAGTGTTTAACGACCTGCGCTTTTCGAGGCGAAAAGATGAAAGAGGATGATCCCTGTGGACTGAGCACCTATATCCTTGGCTCACGCCCACAGGTGGTCACGAGTGACAGTGTTGGTATTAATATTCGACCAAAGCGCGAGCGCGTGATGTATATCCAGGTGTTGAAAACACCGCCCCTCTGGCGGTCAGTAGGTATGAAATAGAAGCCCCCACTGTGTGTGAGAATAACCTTAATTACGAGGCTGTGCAAATGTAGCCTCGATACCCAGGCTTTCATTTCGTCTGCGCGAAAGATGAAAGCCTGGAAAAAGCCGTGGGCTGAACCAGTCTAAAAGTGGGAGTCAACCCTTCCGGGTGGGCGTCGCTCTAAATGATGTGACGTAGCGCTGCACTAGGGGGGAGAGGAGGGGCCGGGGGTGACGGACAGATCGATGAGATCCAATCAGGGTGCGCGCATTTCTGAGGCGCGACCCGCCCCTCTAGACAAGAAATGTCTCTGCTTAGGTCAGGCTAGTGCAAATGTAACCAAAAGGACCCACATTTGTACTGTCAAGAGTATGTGAATAATAGACACTGAAGATTTTATCGTATGAGGAATATTAAAGGTGGTTTTCTGCTCTCTATTCCAGGCAGAAGCATGAGAAGGGACACACAGTGTCTGGTGTGGCCTGGCACCCCTCCGGCAGTCAGCTGGCATATACAGACAGTCAAGGATGTCTGGGGATGCTAGAAGGCTTCTCATCAGCAGCGAGCTCTAGCACAAAGACCACTAAGGTACATTCCACTATATTTTGTCTCACATAAAATCTCATAAAGGTGCCATTTTGGTTGCAAAATGTATAAATTAAAATGAACACATTTGGTTTTTTACTGTGCTGGTAGTAGACTAGAAGTAAATGTGATATGACAGTTTTTATTGACCAAATGTTGATATTTAATTGATTCTAATCAGAGTTCTTGTAAACCTATTTAATTACAGAATTAACCAATGCATTTATGTAATGTCTCAAACTTTCAGAGGGTGTGAGAGGGGGTTTATTTGACTTCATTTTCCCATCACATTTGAAAAGTCCACATGTTCCTCATTTGAATAAATGTTACTTTGTCAAACATGGTAAGTTGTCATGTTCCCCTGGGCATTCATCAGGTTCCAGCCAAAAAAGAGGCGAACGGCTATGACGATCTGTTCGATGAAGATGATGACAGACCTATGGATGAAGGGTTGAGCGACAGCCACTCCCCCACCAAGAACCCTGTTGCAGGAGACGACGATGAGGACGACGATGACCATATGCCTGCGACGGGGCGGGTGAGGAATAGAGGGGCGTTCCTCGATGACGAGAACTCACGAGGTCAGTTAAAAGCCGCAGGCATCTTGAAACTTGTTTATTATCCACTGGCCTTCTCTTAATTCCTGGACCTGCTGTGGCAGTTTATTCCATAATTGGCTTATTGTGTTTTTCTTTTTCAATAACGAGTTGACAGTGTGTATACCTTTTACCTCCACCATTATGTAATTTGTCAGTTATACTGTATAGTTGTTGGCCCGAATTGAGTTCTCCAGGACCAGGACGGTCCTATTTTGTTTGATCGGGCCAATAATTTAGCGTTAGGCTCTTATGTCTGCTGAGACGCACACAAAGATTCATGGTGGGGCCCTGACGGCTGGCGTAGCCATCTGAGCACCTAGGCTGCTAATCCAACCTGACAGAATACTGATTTCATGAAGCTGTTTGGAAGTTGCATGTACTTACAGTATGTGTGAAGCCATGGCCTCACTACACCTCCTTTAATCAATACAGATGATAGTTCAGATCCTCAAAGATGTAACTGTTTTTATAGCTGTAATTTGAGTGGGAAAAGACAGGAACTGAACTGACTCATTGTTATGGCAGGATGTGATGTGATTGTGTGTATGGCCCAAAGTGTATCTGCTCTGATAATGTGGAGTTTTGGACCCAGGTCAAATCTAATTGATGAGGTCTGCTAGACGGTTTGTAAAAAACAAGTCTTGAGATGGATTTGAAATTCTATGCCTCCTCCGGCCTGTTTGTCTTTTTGTTTGTTTTTGGATTCTCGGGATCCGTAAGCCCCTCCCAATTGCTGTTTGGCATGTTCCTTCAAGGGGTCATCAGAAGCTCACATCACAAATGTGGGACCATTTGGTCAATAGAGCGTCGCAGTCCCGCCCCCTTTCAGAACGACGAGTGGCCCAGGAAATGATTCTCCATTAATTTTCTCCATAGGCTTTTCAAAAAGTTTTTATTTAAAGACTGTTACGCCGTGGACAAAGCCAACTCGGATCGTGACAAATCATGACAATAATTACAATGTTTTGGGGCGATCAAATAATTAGTAAGAAGAAAAACAAAACAAATAGTGTTGTATCCTGCCTTTATTTTCTTCTTTCTAATTATTTGATCGGCACAAAATATTGTGTTTGTTGTCATGATTTGTCACGATCCCAGTTGGCTTTGTCCGCGGCGTAACTGTCTTTACTTTTTGAAAAGCCTATGGAGAAAATGAATGGAGAATCATTTCCTGGGCCACTCGTCGTTCTGAAAGGGGGCGGGACTGCGACGCTCTATTGTTCCATGAGTTATACCCCAGACACTTCTCACGGACAGACACATTCTTTGTGAACGTAGACTTGGTGGCTTATGGTATGATGATGATGATCAGAATATGACCCATTGGAAGCCAGTGGAGAGATATTTGACAGTTGGTGTAATTAACCATTACTCCATGAACATATATACACTGACTGTGTACTGTTACTACTGTAAACCCTTAATTTCCCTTTTGTGTTTCCACTTAGGATCCTCTATCAAGCTGGGTCTGGAGAAGTACGGGGATGATGATGATGACCTTGACGGGGCCATAGCGCCCCCTGCTGCAGCGTTGGTGCCCTTGCGTCCTGTCTATGATGGGCCTACGCCCACGCCACCACAGAAGGCTTTCCAGCCAGGCTCTACTCCTTCTCACCTCACACACCGCTTTATGGTAAGACATGTTCAAATAATACTGTATCCTCTGTCCCCAAGAGTTAAAGAAATAGTGTTTAAAGAAAGTATATTAAATCTTCATAAATTATAATATTTGTTTACTGAGATAAAAACCTGTGATCACAGATCAGATGTGATCTCAAATTCTCAATGCAATGTTTTTCTTTCTTAAATTGGTCCCTGGGGGGATCAATAAAGTATATGGCCATGAGCAGGGGGAATTATGACGGCTAAAATGGTTTTCCCTGTCTCAGATGTGGAATTCCGTGGGCATCGTGCGTGGCTACAACGACGAGCAGGACAACGCCATCGACGTGGAGTTCCACGACACGGCCGTGCACCACGCCATGCACCTCACCAACTCCCTGGGTCACACCATGGCCGAGCTGTCCCAGGAGGCCGTGCTGCTGGCCTGCCCCAGCACCGACCAACTCGCCAGGTAGGCCCGCCATCTTGTCTTCACACAGAAGAACTTGAGCATCCTGGGGATAAAATTGCATTGTTATCCATCCACATAAATGTTAGCCTGGCTAAATAAGCCAGACTCAAATCACACTGTCGTGTGGTATTTGAGTCTGGAGATGCTGTGTATGGATCTTGTTTCCCGGGGGGGCGGGTTCAAACATTTTCTCTTTGACGCAATTGGTCAGAGCTACTGTCAGTCAAAGGTCTCAAGCATTGAACGTCACTGTACCAAAGCCCGCCAATATTGCATACCGTGACCGTTTGCCAACTGCTGATTATTAGCCAGGCTACATAAATGTTGCCTCAATCAGGTTAAGGGTTTGTAGCCCTGTACTCAATAGTCCCCACACAGGAATCCGTGATCCGTGAATTTACAGCTGATTTCAAAGCCGTCCGTGGAATTCTCAAAAATCCGCAGAATAGTAGAATGTCCGTGGAATAGTCGGACGCCCCCGTTTTTACTCCCGGGATTTTCTACTGGGGATAGTAGGGGAAATTCCGGACGCAGAGCGTCCGTATATATCACGACAAAGTTACTTATTACTACCAGTAGGTAGTAATAAGTAGGTAGTCTAGGTAGGTACTATAATAGGCAGTGGCGGACCGTGCCGAAATGAACTAGGCCTTCAATATTATAAAATATTATATAAAGATCCTTTACCATGGCTGCCTGCATCATACCAATGGTCTACCCTGCAAGCTTTTCTTGAAGTCCTTCCTTCTCGAAAAATGCTTTGACTGTAAATCCACCACTAAATCTGTTTCTTCTCCTCCTTCAGCCGTTTTCCGCATTTGTTTGTGAGTTAAATCTCTTAATTTAGCGAGCTCAATGAACCCACAGATGGGAACTCGCGCAGAAAGTTTCAAAAACCCAGTTCTCTTTTCTCATTTGACAATATTTCCCACCAGCGATGGGATCCAAGCAAGACGGTAACGTCACCAAAGGCCGGCTAACAAACTCTGATTGGCTAAGGAACCTGTCAATCTCTATATTGCTCCAATTTATTTTAACAACAAGGGATGGATTTTCTGCAGGCCTCCCGGTAGAGAATTTTACCCGGAGACAACAAAAAGGAAATAATCTCATTGGTTAAAGGAAAAACAAGGGCTGTTGTACCTGCACAGAATGGAAGCAGACCATCCAGCCTGTCTGAGTGAGAAACAGTGCAGTGGCAGCGAAATAAATACAAGATATAATATTTGTTAAAAATAAAAACTTATTATAAAATATAAATTTCTGCATCAGGCAAGTGGGCCAGCAGAGAAGGCCTTGCTGGCCCTGACGGCCCACCACTGATAATAGGGATTTATACAGGGTGAGGTGTCTGACAACACTTTATTTATGTGTTGTGTTTATTTATGTCCTGAGGGGACATAAATAAGGCGCGGACCGCCCTCTAAAGGGTTCCTTCTGAAACGATGTCTGTAAATGGTTCCTACTGAAACTGAATCAATGTCCTGACAATGACAAATTGTCCTGACAATGACACATTGACAATGCTAAAGCAGAAAAGAATAAATATTACAGCGACATTAAGTATCCTCTAGTCTAAACTGTAGTTACTGTGGGCAACCAAAACAAATAATTAAAACATGAATAATAATCGATCCCCAAAAACGATGATTGGAATCGTTGATTATTATGACTCATCCATAATTACAATTAATTGTATCTATTTCATGAAAGATTCTACTTATTATTAAAAAAAAGAAAAGATTGATAACTGGTCATTGCTATGCGCAGGGTTTGGATGACAATATAGCCTTTGCAACATATTTTCATATATGTATGTGTGTATGTACATACTGTACATACACATACACATGCACGCACGCTCGCACAGCCCATCCCTACCAGTCGCATGTTTTCTTTTTTGGCCAAAAAAATGGTCACTGCCTCTCTCTGACCTCTGATCCCTCAACCCTCTCCCTTCCCAGTAAGCTGCAGTGCCTCCACTTCTCCTCATGGGACACTAACAAGGAGTGGATGGTGGACCTGCCGTCGGCTGAGGATGTGAGGGCTCTGTGTTTGGGCCAGGGCTGGGCCGCGGTAGCCACCAGCGCCCTGACGCTGCGCCTCTTCTCCATCGGGGGGGTTCAGAAGGAACTCTGGAGCCTGCCCGGGCCTGTGGTCTGCATGGCCGCACACGGAGAGCAGCTGCTTGTGGTCTACCACCGAGGTAGATGGCGCGCACACACACACGCACACATGCGCAAATTGCGCACACACATTCGTGTGAGAGAATTTGGACACGGTTCAAATCTAAATGATGATGCCTGCTTTGAGGTTTGTAAAAGCAAGTCAGAGATGGTCTTAGCAGGTCCTAAACGATTGAGGGATATAAAGATGAGTTGCAGTATTTTATCGTCAATGATATTACCCACTGGAGGCCAGTGGAGAGATATTTGGCAGTTTGTGTAACTATAGAGGAGATCTTGAATAAAGTTGGCCGCACACACCAGTAGCCAGAGTACCAATATTTATTAGGACAGCAGGTAAGACAGGAATATCCAACGTTTCGGCGGCCTGAAGGCTTAACCACCAAAACTAAATAAATATTGGTACTCTGGCTACTGGTGTGTGCGGTCACCTTCTTGTTTATTCAAGATCTCCTCTACAGTTTTCTCCCGTGTGCCGGCACCGCCACAAGGACTTTGGTGTGCGTAGAGCCTCTTTGTACACAGTTTGTGTAACTAACCATTACTCCATTAGGTTATAGGTTATATAATACTGTGTAAACCCTTAATTTTCCTTGTTTCCTTCCATAGAGTAATCTAGATATGCGTCTGTACTGTAGTCTGAAGTGTACAGTACTTGTCTGTAGTATTTATTTTATGTTTTGAGAAAACATTTGGAAATATTTCTGTCTTAAGTGTTATGCGCCACCAACCTGACAGAGAATATAATGTGGAAACATACAGGCAGTTAACATTATTCAGATTCTAGACACTACATACACACTTACCTAAATGTATAAATGCTCACAATGTCTGTATTAATGCATTAACTTAACAAAGCTAATGATTCAATCCACTAGATATCATCCGCTAATAATTGTTATTAAAGAAATCACAGTGTTGTGTGCTCTTATCATCATACGTCATCATACATCATCTCATTCTGGCCAATCACAATTTGCGTCCTCACTTTTGTCTTAAATGTTTGTGTTTACACACTTTTGTCTTCAATGTTTGAGTTTACACAGAGTGTCAAAGCTGGACATATACAAAAGGGAAATAAATGTATAACCCATTTGGGCGGGAACCGCTTTTGGTGTTGGCATCGTGTTATGCTTTAGCTATTGAAAAAGAGCAGATCTACAAGCTCATAGCGCGCCACTGAGTGGCGCGCTACGAGCTTGTAGGTCTGCTATTTTTGAAAAATCGAAGAACCACTGACAGAAACATAGCTTTTTCAGAAAACTGTCAAGATGTAGAAGACACTTTTAGAATCTGATCTCAGGTCAAAATGGGATAATAACCAGTAACATTGGGAAACGCATGTACAGTATATATGCAGTACATAGATGTTTTGTGTTCTTAGCTACAGGTTTTGATGGGGAACAGGCCCTGGGGGTCCAGCTGTTACAGTTGGGTCAAAGAAAGAGGCAGATCATCAACGGCGAGCCACTCCCATTGTCACGTAGATCTCATCTGTCCTGGCTGGGCTTCACTGCCGAGGGTCAGTATGACAAATATCCACCATGATGTTGGTGCTTTAGTCCAGAGTAAACTAGTTCAATGTCTACACATTTGGACAGCATGCTTCTTGTCTGGCAGGTCACAATGAATGAGAAGGTTCATTCTCTTCCAGGAATGCTAATTTAGAAAAAATATATATTCTGAGAGGCTACTCATTAACCATTCATTAACCGTTAATATGAGATTAAATGTACTATTTATTACACCTGCCGGAAGCAAAATGTAGTCTTTGACAAGTAAACTATGGAGACCACCTGCTACTCTTGTCTGGCATGTGCTGAAGAAAGCTGCTGGTTTGCTCTCACTTACATGGTGTGTCGTGGCGTGGGTAGTACCTAATTGCATCCGTCATAAAACCACACCATTTTGAATCGATGCACAGCTACTTTTATCTGCAAAATTCGCAATGTCGGTTGACAGTTAGACGGGTAAAATAGGTGTTTGTATCCGTCATTCCTCCAGTTTAGGATCACACGCTGATTGTGTCTTTCTTATCTTATAGGTACCCCGTGTTACGTAGACTCCGAGGGGGTGGTGCGGCTGCTAAACCGCTCCCTGGGAAACATGTGGACACCTGTATGTAACACCAGGGATCACTGCAAGGGCAAGTCGGATCACTACTGGGTGGTGGGAGCTCACGAGAACCCAGAGCAGCTCAGGTAAAGGTTCCGCTGCTCCCCCGTGGTCTTAATCTCAGGTTCCGTGCTGCTCCGTCCATTTACCGTTTAACTTAAACAGTCTCTACCTGTGTATACATGTTGTAAGACTAAAGTTTGATTCACAGGATTAATATACATGAATGTGGAAACCACAGCCCTTTACTTCCTGGTGGCAGCATTTTCTAAATGATGTTTGTTTTTGATCCTCTCGGAGGTTGGGCTGACCTAAACTTAGATACATTCAACATAATTTATATATAATGTTTATTGAGGTGATCCCTTTTGCACTCTCATGCCGTTTTCTGTAAGACTCCCCTAAACTGTCTATGAAAGGCCATGAACACTTGGCTTATTACAGGTCCTTCCAGCATCTGTATGTATTTTTGTTTGATGTAAAACATAGACATTTGACATGGCTGTAATCATTGAAGTTGTTTTATTCTTAACATGTCTTTCAAATCGAAGCCTCCGTTCAGTCATGACTCATAATAGTGTTTTAGTTTATTGTGCTGAAGCTGGTCTCTCTCTGGACTGTCCAGGTGTATCCCGTGTAAAGGCTCCAGGTACCCCCCTACCCTGCCCAGACCCGCTGTAGCCGTCCTGCCCTTCAACCTGCCCGTCTGTCAGACCACCACAGAGAAGGGACAGATGGAGGTAAGGCCTGCTCTGGAGCCACTACACCTCAGACAGCTAACCAGCTCTTCCATTCTGTTCTACACTCTGCTAATTGAGATTGTGTTTTCACCCCCATCAGTTTACTAGTACTGGTGTCTTTTTAACCCATTCTGACCTGAGATCAGATTCTAAAAATGTCTTCTACATCCTGACAGTTTTCTGAAAAAGCTATGTTTCTATGTCAGTCGTTCTTCGATTTTTCAAAAATAGCAGACCTACAAGCTCATAGCGCGCCACTCGGTGACGCGCTATGAGCTTGTAGATCTGCTATTTTTCAATAGCTAAAGCATTACAATGCTAACACCAAAATGGGTTAAACTAGTACACTGATCGTGTGTGTTGCCACTAGGCCAAGGAACTCTCTTGCCGAACATATAACATAGTTATTGACTGTTATTTTTATGAATTAATAATATCAGACCCACCATCCCTCCAGGCTATAATTGGAACCCATTGTCATCATGGGTTGTGAGTAAATGCCACCATTTTCTCCCCATTGTCCCTGTGCCTTTTCCGCACACAACTACTACTTCATTGACTTCACATCAAGGGGTGTTTTCTAGGCAAAACGACAATGCATAATATGCCACAGACAGATGGAAGGAGGTATGGCATGCCTTCTTGGGGTAGGTTTGTGCTTCTTTCTTGTCCAATTCTGTGTTTGTCTTCATTCTCCAGGAGCAATACTGGCGTTCGGTACTCTTCCAAAATCACTACAGCTTCTTATCCTCCAGTGGTTATGAGATCGACGAGGAGGGACAGAGCCAGACTCAGAAACAACAGCAGGAGCTGCTTATGAAGATGTTTGCTGTGAGTGAGGGAAAACCCTATATTGGGACGATACATTACAAAGTGGTCTATGTAAATTGTCATTTGCTGCCTGCTGGGACAATTCAGACTTTTAAATAACAGTGCAGTGTTCCTACACCCCTCGTCTGTGCTTGTGTTACTCCAGTTGTCCTGTAAGCTAGAGCGGGAGTTCCGCTGTGTGGAGCTGGCTGAGATGATGACCCAGAATGTGGTGACGCTGGCCATGCGCTACGCCTCGCGCTCCAGACGCATGGTCCTCGCTCAGCGCCTCAGCGAACTCGCTCTGGAGAAGGCCAACCAGCTCCAGGAAGAGGAAGGGCCCGGCGAGCAGGAAGAGGAGCCTGAGTATACATCCGCCCGGCGGAACTCTGGGTAAAGTTACAAAGTAACAAAAGTTACAAAAATGTTATGCTGCCAATATACTGTACATGGCAATTAGAACCCCAAAAGGGGTTCCCGTCCTGAAGGGATAAAACACCAAAAGGCGTTCCCGCCCAGAATGGGATATTAGAACAATGTACAGTTTGTACGCATTTCTCCCACTGTATTGAAACCAGTTGTTGCCAATATCATGCACTATTGACATCCATTGACTTTTGTTTTGGACAGACATGGTCAACATGGAAGGAGCGCAAGTGTCTATCACAACATGAAACACACTAATGACGAGGAAGAATGTGGAGATGAAATGGAGGACGAAGGAGAGATGGAGACGGTGCAGGAGGAGGCGGCTGCAGAAAACGGGAAGCGTAAGTCGTAACCCTGCATAATATCCCTCAGTCCAACATCATCAAAATCTTCTGTTGATTATACTCTGCTGCATTGATTGTATGTGTGTGTTTTTATCTTCTGATATTTTCTCACAACCACGTAGGTCTGAATCCATTTGCAAAAGGAGCAGTGTCGCCTGAAAAGCCAGTCCTGAAACCCAGTGAGTAAACATTAGCTTACCGGCTGACGATAGACTAGTTGTACATATCTTAATACACATCAACCTGACCTTAACCACAGACAATTGTCATTAAAGACTTTGTATATTTATATATTTGTTTTGCAGTAAGCAAAGAGGGACGAGCTAATCCTTTCAAGGTGAGTTATATTTAATGTACAAACGCAACCGATGGTTTGACGCTACAGTATCTTCGTTAGGACGTTTTGACTGAACACTTGCATTGCTGCTGCTGCTGCTTGCGCCTTGCACATTTCCAGTCTACCGGAAGTAGTATTATCCTTGAAAGCTGAACGGAGCCTCGACAGGCCTTGTTTACAATATGAATCCAAACCGGGGCACTGCTCACCATGTTCATGGGAGGGAACACTGGGGCAAGGAGGGGGAATGTTTGTCACTGCACCGCCACCTACGGACTGGGATGGTGCCTGTCAGCAGGAGTGTTGAACGGGGAACAATAGGACGGAGGGGCTACTTTCACCGTGGTAACCCATTAGGGATAAAGGGTGGTACACTACAATACATGGAATTTATAGCCAAATTATTGGCTACTCTTTAAAAGAAAATCAAGACTGGGTCCAATAAATAATAATAATAATACCTGGGACTTGTATAGCACTTTTCTAATACCCAAAGATGCTTTACTTTAGTAATAAAGGCTTTTAGTAATAAAGGCTTGACATTGAAAGCATAGCTAAATACATTCAGATAGGCCCAGGCGGTGGCGTAACCGTCTGGGCACCCGACTGGTAATCCAGTCGCAGTGTGCCGCGGGTTCGACTCCCGAGCCTGACACGGCCTTTACTGCATGTCTTCCCCCCATCTCTCTCCCGTTTCCTGTCAGCCTACTGTCTGTCCCTTCAAAAAACCAATAAAAGGCGTAAGCCGCAAAAAAATATCTTAAAAAAAAATATATATATAATACATTCAGATAAACACACACACACACACACACAATAGTAGATGACTTCCTACGGAGTCATGCCATAAAAAAATGAAAGGTTTCTTAATGTGAGGTGATGTGTGCAGGTTATGGGCTCAGGGAAGCCCTCACCTTCATGTGGTCAACCAGTGTCCAGAGTGACCAATGTGCTGGACAGCATGACCTCAGCAAGGAAGCCTGTTCCTCTCAGCAGATCTGCAGGAAAGCAGAACAAAAGCCCCATCCTTAAACCCCTGGCACCCAAATCCAAGACAAAGGTATGACTTTCAGTCTCTCAAGCACTCAAGGGTTTTACAGTAAACACACACACACACACACACACACACCAGCAGCAGCAGGGTTGGGCACTTAGGGCTCCACTTTCGTCACCGCTAAACCCATTATCCCTAAACTTATTTACCTTTTTTTTTTCTTTTTTTTTTTACTATTTTGACTATGGCCATTTTGACTATGTTAAAATGGCCAGTCTACAAGCTCACAACGTGTCAATGTAGATTGGCTAGTTGAACTTTTCAAAAATGTTTTTCAAAATAGTAAAAAAAAAAGGCAATGAAGTTTATGGATAAGGGGGAAGCCCTTGGGCTTCCCCCCCCCTAAATGTGTACTCTTGGAGTGTTCGCTTCTGAAAAACAGAATGATCGTGCATATATATACTTCAATTTACAATTTAGGCATTTAGCAGACGCTCTTAATCCAGAGCGACTTACATTAAGCAAGAACAAAAGCATGGGAATACATCACATAAAAGCATTTATCATGAAACATGCGTAAGCTAAGAAAGTAACAGTGGAATATCTATATAATTAGGGATGCTCCGATCACGTTTTTGGGGCCCGATCACCGATCTTTTTTTTAAAGATCGGCCGATTCCGATCCCGATCTTTTAAAATATTTTTATTAAAAAAAATATTATTATTATTATTATTTATTTTTTAACTTATAAAAAAACCTGGCAACCCGTGCCCCGCGGTCATTTTCCGCTAACCTGAGCGGGGCTCCCTAGCCTGCTGAAGGGGCTCCCATCATCCCATGCACCCTCGAGAGAAAAAAAAGGGAAAAAATGCAGCCTTGAGCCTACCAATGTAACGTTGTGGTCTTGTGGAGCTGCTTGATCACCTCCTCCTCCTCCTCCTCCTGTCCTTAAATTGCCAATACCAATAAATCCACACTAAAGTAGTAGTAGTGTGAGTACTTCCACAGCCTAATCAATCTGTCAATCTTTGTCAACTCAGCATGTGTTGACAATCAGAGGCGGAACAACATTGGGCCGGGCCGGGGGGTGAGACAGCACGACCGGGCCTCACCGAACCTGACTAGTCTGAAAAGGTTCAGACTACGGCGGAAGATTGGGAGTGATGCTGCAGTTCTGACTGCAATGGGAAGTGCACTCCACAGTTTTGGAGCCAGAAGGGAGAAGAGTCTGGGACGTGTGGAGTGTTGCCCCGATGTTTTTAGTGAGGGTACTTCCAGCTTCCCTGCGTTGGCTGATCTGAGTGCGCGGGAGGGTTTGTAGGGTTCAATCATACTTGAAAAATATGGGGGAGCCATACCTTTGGTTGCTTTGAATGCCAGCATCAGAGTTTTATATTCTGTGCGGGCAGCGACCGGGAGCCAGTGGATGGAGTGGAGCAGGGGGGAGACATGTGAGAATTTTGGCTGGTTGAAGACCAAGCGAGCTGCGGCATTTTGGATCAGCTGGAGAGGCTTAAGTGCGCATGCTGGTAGGCCAGTAAGGAGGGAGTTACAATAGTCGAGTTTTGACAAGACTGTTGTCTGGATTAGGAGCTGGGCTGATTCCTGGGTGATGAACGGTCGTATGTTATAGAGTGTGAACCTACAGGATCGAGTGACAGCTGTGATGTGAGTTTTGAACGAGAGCTGACTGTCCAGGACAACACCAAGATTCCTGGCTGTTGGGACAGACGTTACCAGGGCGTTGTCTACGGAAATAGTTAGCTCCCGCATAGGGCAGGACTTAGCTGGGAAGAAGAGAAGCTCAGTCTTGTCTGGGTTCAGCTTGAGGTGGTTGGAGGACATCCACTGTGAGATGTCAGCCAGGCATGCAGTGATGCGCTCTTCCACCTGAGTGGCAGAGAGGGGGAAGGATAGAAACAGTTGTGTGTCATCGGGGTAGCAGTGATAAGATATATTGTGAGCAGAGATGATAGTGCCAAGGGATTTAGTGTACAGTGAGAAAAGGAGGGGACCAAGTACAGATCCCTGTGGGACCCCAGTTTGGAGGGTTCGGGGGGATGATAACAGACCTTTCCAGGAAACCTGGTAGGTCCGGTCGGTGAGGTAGGAGGAGAACCACTTTAGTGCCGTTCCACCGATGCCTAGATCCGCTAGGGCAGGGATGTCAAACTCAAATACACAGTGGGCCAAAATAAAGAAATTGGTACAAGTCGAGGGCCGGACTGTGTTTCAACACACGGGCCATTTTTGTGTAGAGGGGTAGCTGAAAGTCGACCACAAGTGATATACTTTCACTGCTGATCAATAGTGAAGAGAAGACGCATGCTTGCGCTTGCGGGCCCTCGATACGTGACAATGCACTCGCAGTGCATTGTGGGACTTGTAGTATTGTGGTGGTCCGTGCAATATACCAGAGGGCCAGTTCTAATACTAATTAAATATCATCCCGCGGGCCAAAGATAATTCATTCACGGGCCTGATTTGGCCCCCGGGCCTTGAGTTTGACATATATGCGCTAGGGTGTCTAGGAGCAGCTGGTGGTTCACTGTGTCAAATGCTGCCGATAGGTCTAGGAGAATCAGTACTGCAGAGTGGGAAGCAGCTTGGGCAGCATGTAGTGCTTCTGTGACTGCCAGCAGGGCAGTTTCTGTGGAGTGGGCTTTCTTGAATCCGGACTGGTTGGGATCCAGCAGGTTGTTCTGTGAGAGATGGAGAGAGAGCTGGTTGGAGACAACACGTTCAATGGTTTTAGAAATAAATGAAAGGAGTAATACCGGTCTGTAGTTCTTGACATCTGAGGGGTCAAGGGTTGGTTTCTTGAGGAGTGGTGTTACTCTGGCTGACTTGAGGGCAGCCTGAGGTTACTGAGGTGTTGATGATACTTCTAGACGTATTGTGAGAGTTCTGAGACCTGATGAAGACCCACATGGGTCGAAACATTGTCGACTTAAATTAAATTAAATTAATACTTTTTCTAGACAGAACAGTGTGCAGACTTCCCTAGTTTTATTGTATTAAATTAAACTTTTTTTTCCTGGTCCTCATTCCCTCACTTCCTAAATTATATTTATTAAAACATGACATTGGGCTGGGCGAACCAATAACTAACTGGATAGAGACCACTTATTTACTGTGAAATCTGAAATTGCAGTACAATTTGGCTTACTGCAGATGTTACACACAATTTTGTTAAATTCTTAGATAATTCTCTGTTCAATAAATGTACAATGAGGCTCTAATTGAAAACCAGATTTTAGAAGTAAAACGGTATATTAACGCTGCAGGTGTTTGAGAAGAGCACAAGAAACTTCCAGCATTTTCATGGGCATGCTTGAAAAACACATTAAAGGCTCACTCCACTCATGTTTTTTGAGTATCTATATCTATGAAAACCCACTCTGCTTTTCTCTAAAGCCTTAATGTTTCACTGGCCTTCAAAACTGGCCTTAACACCTGACTCGGTTATCATGTCACATCATCAGGGACACGCCAATCACGTCCTCTTCAAAGGCTTGAATATACATAGAGCACATCATGGTGGCTGAAGTGCCCTTGAGCAAGGCATTGAACCCCTACCATGAAATGTTCTATGAGCAGGGCCTGGCTGTAAACAAGTTCTTGAGCTTAGTCCAGTTACCCTGGGTAAACATAGTAACTTTGCTTTGCTTTGCTGCAATGGGTTGGGCTGCATAATGTTTCTGGCTATTCAGCCTCTGATTGGACAACAGATCCACCCACATGACAGGAGTAAAGCTACTAGGAAGTAAACAAAAGCACGTGAAAGACTGTAGTTGGCAGATCTGAATGCTAACTAGATTCTGCCAAGCCATCTAGTTGTATAACAATATAACACGTGCGTGTGTGTGTTGTCTGCTGAGATTGTGTAGAAATCCAGGTCCAGCTTTCCTTCTCTAGGCTCAGTCAATGGCCAATGTAACAACATGACATGTCTTCAGACGTGCACTGCTGTTATTCTAGTAAAGTTTGCACAGAACACAACCTTATGGAAAAACAATGTTACAATATTTACATTGCAATTAATTTATACATTATTTTTTTTTTATTATTTTTTTGGGGGGGTGTACATGTTTCCAGGGATGTGGTACATTAGCATATTCATGAGGGGTTGTTCCTGCAGGCGTAGCATAATTAATAGATCCTGTAATTGTTGAGGGCACAGACAGAGCCAAGTTCAAGGTGCTATAAAACTCATTTTTATATACCGGTAGATGTTTTTTTGGGTGAGAAAAATACTTGACAGGGGCATGATTATTGATCAAACATTTCAAACGAGAGTGGGTCTTTAAATCAGTCCGATTGTATGCTGATCAACTTTACTTCGTTTCCTCCAGACTCAGACCACACTGCTACACATGACAGCATCTAAGATTGCACCTAAGGCAGCCAATAAGAAGCCTCGGGAGAACTCTGAGCTGCCCGCCGATATGCCGAAGCGAGCAGAGGTCCCGCCTCCTGCCCCGACAGCGGATAACGGTGAAAACAGGAAGTAAGTCATTATTGGCCGGCACAATATTATCAGAAAATGGCCAGTCCGTTTTTCATATTAATGTAATATGTGACCATAGTTATTGTCTCCACCAGGCCGAAGGCATGGGGGGAAGAGTATGTTTTGCACTCCGTCCGTCCGTCCGTCCGTGTGTCCGTCCGTCCGTCCGTCCGTCCGTGTGTGTGTGTGTGTGTCCGTGAGCAGCTAATCTCGGCCACCGTTAACCCGGTCGATGCCAAATTTTGCACACACACACTCCCTGGATGCCAACGATGAACCTCTGCCCCAAACTTTCCAGAACGGCTTGTTATAGCGCCAGTGCGCCACCAGGAGGCCGCTTTGTGCAAAACAAGTTTTTGCACAGTACACCTACAGATTCTGTCCAAACATCACGCAAATTGGTACACAGTCTCTCTAGAGCCATTCAACGAAACCGGTCTTTCAGATTTCTCAGACTCCATCCTGATTGGTTAAGATTGGCTTCCAAAGTTCACAGGAGTGCTCAGTTTCAAACAAAATGCTGCAAATCATGAACACATCGCGTGATCAGTGTTGTTTTCGTCAGGACTGACGATAACGTAAATGACGACGTCAACGCCCCTTTTTCCAGGACTAAGACGGACTAAAACGAACGACACTAAAATAATTCGGGCCAAGACTGACGCTGAGGAGCTAAATACCGTAGCTCTGTTTGATGACGATGACGAGACGTGTGTGTGTTATTGTTGACAAGACGAGGCTAGACGAAAATGTTAGTGGATTGACGAACAAAGTTTGTAGGGGTCCTAAAGTTGTGAATCGATATAATTCAAATAAACTGCGGGAAAATCACAGATGTACAAGCCCAAAGCGCTGTGCATTGCGACGGGTAGATAACTTGTAGATCTGCTACTTCCAGCGCAGGAAGGGCGCATGCTTATGACGCTCTTTAAAGGACAACTTTAGTTTTTTTCAACCAAGGTTCATGTTTTAGGTTGTTATTAGAGAAAGTAAAAGATGAGTCTTAATTTTTTTTTCATTTGCTGCTTTCTTTCGTTTTAGGGATTTTAGCTCTTTTTGACAGGGGGGCGGGGGCATTCGAGCATGGGGCTAAATATGTATTTTTTTACAACATTTTATGGTGATTTATTTTTGTATTATTTACTATAGTCCTAATAAACCCCAGGTAATTACATCTGGCCACAGAAGATCACAGGATCTACTGAATTGTCAGGTAGCCTACTGGGGGAAGGCTTATACTGTGTGTATAGGCTGAATATGTCAGTTTGTCACATTCAATAGATCCAGTGATCTTTTGTGATCAGATGTAATTTCTTGGGGTTTATTAGGACTGTAGTAAATAATAAAAAAATTAATCGCCATAATATTTTGTAAAAAAATACATATTTAGCCCCATGCTCGAATGCCCCCGCCCCCCTGTCAAAAACTGCTAAAATCCCCAAAACAAAAGAAAGCAGCAAATGAAAGAAAATTAACACTCACCTTTTAGTTTCTATAATAACAACCTATAACATGAACCTTGGTTGAAAAAAAACTAAAGTTGTCCTTTAACTATGCATCTGTTGCATGATCAGCAGGCAGCGCGTCCAGCGACAGACTCACAACACAGGAGCAGCAGACGGGATGCACAGGGATGACAAAACTTTATTGCACACATCTGTGCTTTCATCCAAGCTTCCATAGCCTTTTAAATCTTATTTCCCATCCACGGGCACAAGCAGTGATATCAGGCAGCAGCTTCCACCCGATGTGGTGGTGTTGTGTTGTCTGACGAGGGAAGCTACTGCTAGCATGGGAGCTAACGTTAGTTTCTTCCATATAGTTAGAAGGAGTCCGCCTTAATAACACTATGTACTTTCCATCCGTTCCCCAACCCCTCACACTTGCTGCTGCGTTTACACGGGCAGACACAGACGAATGGGAATATCATTTGGAGCTTTAACAATGAATGATAGACTATCGTTGCGTCTGCCTGTGTTTAATGCTCAGGGTTTCACTGTCCACAGGCAGACCTGTCAAAATGCACTTCCCAAAATTCAGAGACATGCCACTACCTATAAATTCAAACCCACCTCTGGAATATTGCTATCTCACTCTTTAATTTATTTTATTCCATAGTATTAGTTTTTCTCTAATAAAGTTGTTTTTATTTGTTTTCTCATGTTCTCCTTGAAAAGTGTCTAAGTACTCAGAGAAGCATTATATAAATAATATTATTATCACTATTATTATTACTACTTGTTTTATTGCCTATGCTTCTGTAGAAAAAAAAGCTCACTGTTCAGGTCAAATAGGCCTATGCGATTAAAATGTGATTAATTGAGATTAATTAATCACGAAGCCTCCAATTAATTAGATGTTTTTTAATGGACGCATAAGTGTTTATTATTTAATTTGGGTTTTGCCATAATCATGTCTATTGCCATAATCAGGTAGCTTTACAACAAAGATGTATTCGGCTATTCGGTATTCGGTTTTCGGCCAACTGTTTCCTATATTAGGTATTCGGTTTCGGCCAAGAACTTCCCTTTCGGTGCATCCCTAGATTTTACCGGTATATGAAATAGCCTATCATACATTTTATTTTTATGTTATTATTTGCATCTGAACTCTCAGTTGAAGTTATATACCGGTATATTTGTGACCATTTGACTGAGGGACTGCCATTGTATTTTTATTTTTATAAATGTATTTTTTTCATGTCATATGAAAGCAGGGAATCATATAGCTTCATATGACAATGACAACCTGTCAACCTTGATTCCAATCATGCCAATGTATTAATACCTGTAACTATAGACATTTTATTTAAACACATTTTTAAATTTTGGACTAAAAATGGACTAAAACCTTTTACTAAAATTACTAAAACTGACTAAAGCCCTTAGGAGTTTCCGTCGACTAAAACTATCAAGGATATAAATGACTAAGACTGACTAAGACTAATTAAGCATTTTTCCAAATGACTAAGACTGACTAAGACTAATTAAGCATTTTTCCAAAAGACTAAGACTGACTAAATCAAAAAAATGCCTGCCAAAAACAACACTGCGCGTGATTTCCGTGAAATTGTGCACGCACATTCCCACTAGGCCGAGGAAGAAATGCCACATGAACAATTTCAACTCAGCCTCAAGGTGGCGCTATAACTGGCCGAAAAGTGTTTTTACCTCTAACTGCACGGATCTGTGGATAATTTACTTTTGTTGCCCTTTTATCCAACCACCAGATGAAGGCAAGCTGCAATGTCCTACATTCCTATCCTGGTGGAGACCTGTGCCCAGAAGGGCACTTTTTCTAGTTATTGTTGTACAGTAACTGTTATCGCCATTTCTGCCATTCTGTGTGTGTGTGTCAGTGTCAGGCCAAAGACAGGCTTCCAGCTGTGGCTGGAGGAGAACAGGAAGAGTATTAATGCTGACCAGCCTGACCTGGAGGAGACCGACGTCATTAAGGAAGCCATGAGTCGCTTCAGAACGCTGTCGGCAGAGGATCGATTGGTATGTAACAAGTCTTAAACCACACAATCGCAAAAAAATCCTAATGATACCTATCCCTCTATGAGACAGGAGTTATGTTTGTGATAATATGAAGCAACATACAGTATGGTACCATAACCACATACTGTATCAATCAAATTGTTTGGTGATCCGATCTTGTACTGGGGCGTGTGACATTTTGTACCGACTACCGGCCCAAGAAGTCAGAAACCACAATGTTTCTTATCCCATTTTGGGCGGGAACCCTTTTTGGTGTTAGCAATATGTTACGCTTTAGCTATTGAAAAATAGCAGATCTACAAGCTCATAGCGCGCCACCGAGTGGCGTCCTACGAGCTTGTAAGGTCTGCTATTTCTGTAAAATCGAAGAACGACTGACATAGAAACATAGCTTTTTCATAAAACTCAGGATGTAGAAGACATTTATAGAATCTGATCTCAGGTCAGAATAACTCTTTGTCCGTGACCTTGTCGGAGCATCCAACAACCCTCTTTCGCGTTGGGCCCTCGTGGTTGAGAAACGCTGCAATAAAGGATAAAGAGATACACCCATGGATATGGGTGTACCGATCCCGACGGCCTTTGCCGCGTGTCTTCCCCCCCCATCTCTCTCCCTATTTCCTGTCAGTCTACTTTCAAACTAGACCCAAAAAACATCATTTTGTTCTTCACTGAGAAGGACAGTACGTTGACAGCAACCCTGTTCTTACTGTGGATTCCCTTCAGTATTTTTCCCAACACCCCTTCGGTCCTTTCATTAGCATTAGTCACCATCACACATGTCACTTTTCACCACGTCCAGCAAAGATGATTTAGGTCCCAGATTGCCTGGACTTGCTCTGTGCTAACCATCAGCTGTGACTCTGCACATACAACACCACTCAGGAGAATGCTAGATGGCACTTCACATGGTACACGAAGAGGGTGTGTGTGTGGTTTGAAGTGGTTGGTGATGTCATAGAGTAGACCATTGATTTAATGATGCCGTGTGAGGGAGGGAGGGAGAGAAAGGGGAATATGAGGTTTGGAAAAGTAACGATTCAGGTGAATGTCGGTTACACTGATCCGTGGCAAAATGCACTTCATTACTTGCACAAGCAGAGCGCGCAAGTAATGTTTTCGCCCGGTCTCCTCCGTCGTGATAGCTGTTCCGCAATTCAATGTTTATGCAGAAAAACATCAAATCTGTGCCTGTTTTGCTGGGACCAAATTACCACAAATGACCATATCTCTTACGTCATAATTTAGAGCTAGTCATGCGTATACTATATACATAATCAGTAAAAATAAAATAGCAAATTGTGCCTGATCTGCTGGGACCAGAGTACGTGGTGTGTATGTATGACTAGCTCTTAATGATGACGTAAGAAATATGGTAATTTGTGGTCATTTGGTCCCAGCAAACCAGGCACAGATTTGCTGTTTTCTTGCATAAACATCAAATGGCGGAACAGCTGTCACGGTTTTTGGCGCAAAGTAACCACAGTATACCGCTAATCAACTTACAACTACACACTTTATACAGTATAGAGTATATATGTATACGTATATAGTATATGCCTATATACTATATATATACTATATATATTTCTTACGTCATCATTTAGAGCTAGTCATACGTATACTATATACATAATCAGTAAAAATAAAATAGCAAATTGTGCCTGATCTGCTGGGACCAGAGTACGTGGTGTGTATATGTATGACTAGCTCTTAATGATGACGTAAGAAATATGGTCATTTGTGGTCATTTGGTCCCAGCAAACCAGGCACAGATTTGCTGTTTTCTTGCATAAACATCAAATGGCGGAACAGCTGGGGGATATCAACACATATCAATGATTTATTTGTCTCTGAAAAACTAAAAAGGGATCCAGAATATATCTACAACGATAAAACAGTATTTCTTATATAGATAGAAACTTGAACCATACTTAATAATACTAGGTGTTTATATGCATAAAGTAGGTAGGTAGCAAATAGTTACATCTAAACATTAATCATTTCAAACGTTCCTTCACAGAGATACTGAGATTTGACAGTTTACAGCGGTCGAAAGGACTTGCGCGCTCTGCTTGCGCACTAGTTGGCCATTTATGGCCTACTAGTGTGCAACAAGCAAGTATGCACTCGACAGAGTGCAGTTCTAGTTTTGGGCTGTTTTAACATTCCTTAACAAAACTTCTACAACAAGACAATTGAAGACATTTAGGCAGGTTGTATATGTACTGTGTGTGACCAGTGGCCTCTTAGAGGGGGGGTGGTCATTTTGATTTAGAGCATGAGAGAATAATAGTCATTATTACAGCCTTGTGTGTAAAGATTTCCTCTCAAAACTCAATGTAATTAATAATAATCTTATGTAATTATATGTAAAGGCTATATGATATAGCTCTGACTACTGAGTACTTTGTTTGCTATGGTAACTACAGTAATCGATTTTACAGTCACAAATCTCACCAAAAGTCTTAGCTGAACAATGATACTGGTAGGACCACAGCCAAAAAAAGTGAACTTTGTCCTTGAATGTTTTAATCAATGATTATTCAAATATTAACAGTCCTCTGACACTACTTTTTTTTTAGAGATCTTTTTCTGGCTTTTTCTGCCTTCATTGATGGAGACAGTGGTACACAGTGGAGATAGACAGGAAATGGGGGGGGGGGGACTGGGAGTGCCACGCAGCAAAGTTGGGATTCGAACATGCGACACGCTGAGCCTGTCAGGCATTATAGTCTCTAGTCTATGTGGTGTGCCAGCGGGCCTAGTGTTTTCGCATAAAAGAAAACTTACTTACTTATGCCTGACACCCTTTCCAGGGTATAGGCCGTCGACAAGGGTCCTCCAGACAGAGTTCAAGGTCACTGGCGTTCTTTTCTATCTGCGACCAGGTGCATCCCAAGCTTCTTGGTGTCTGCCTGGAGGTCCCCCCGCCAGGTGTTTTTGGGCCGGCCTCTGTTTCTCTTCCCCTGGGGGTTCCAAGTCAGAGCCTGTCTGGTAGTATTTGACACTGGTTTGCGTAGTGTGTGCCCGATCCATCTCCATATTCTTCGCCCAATTTCATCTGCTGCTGGTAGTTGTTTGGTCTTCGTCCATAGGTCTATATTGCTGATCTGTGTATGTTCAGGATTCTTCTGAGACATTTATTGATGAAGGTTTGCACTTTATTTGTTGTGGTCTTTGTTGTTCTCCATGTCTCTGCCCCATAAAGCAGGACTGATTTTACATTGGCGTTAAATATTCTTATTTTTGTCTATCTAGAGCGTCAGATGCTCTTAAAGGGATTGTGACATTTAAAACACATTTTTGTAGATTTTTTGGCTTTTTTGGCTTTTCTTGACATCAATTTCACCAAAAAAAAACGAAGTTTGAACATTCAGTGTATTCTCTGCTGTCTGGACTTTTGTGAATAATTATGCAAAAATGTCTCATCTGGTTGGACGGCAGAGATATACGTAGATCTCCGCTAAACCTCCGCCCCCTCCCCTCTGCTCCCTGCCTAGTGCCTACCCTCTCTTCTCCGCTTCCTCATTGTGATCGCGACTTTGTTTCTTTGTAATACTTACTAATAATGGCTTCTAGAGAAAAATCAATCTGCTCTGTTGTTGGCTGTGTCAATCAACACAAGTCCTTACACTGGATACCAACTGGCCTAGATGACTCTTTTATTTTTGACGACGTTCCTACCACGTTGTCAAAGAAGCGCATCTTGGGTTGACAGGAAAGGGGGAATTACCGACATCTACAGGCTAAAATAATGTGTTTTTCCATGGCTTCTCAGGATGAACTTTACACATGCACAAAAACTCGTGTCAAGAAATACTGGAGTGGAGTTGAGTGTTCAAACTTTTTAGACACGTTTGAAGGACCATGGCCAAGACTTTTAATGTTGTTAAAATTATGTTATAAATCATGTCATAATACCTTTAGTGCTGGAATGCTGTTCTTGCCTTGCCTATCCTAGCCATCGGACTGGCCATCAAAGAAAAGAATGCTCTAAAATAGGGCTGAGCAATCTATCAACATGTCATTGCTGTGACAAAATATTTGGGCCATATCATCTAAAATTACCATTCTGATGACGAGGATGTATATAGACATTGTCGGAAGCTATATGCTTAAGGGAACATGCTGTGTCGCACATTTAGCATGTTCTCAGTATCTGTGAAGATTTCACTCTTTAGATCTTTCTGTACACCCCTGTGAGGCTGTATACGACACACCTGTGGTGTCGCTACAAACAAGGTAGCATCAGCCGACTCACAATGGTTTATGACTGTAAGGATTCTGCTGCTGAGAGCTCCAAGGAGCTCAATTGCAAGCCAGATGTTTGTTAGTGTTGGGGTACCCACATGCTCTGCTGCATCTTACATATGTGTAGGTCATCCTAGTCAGTAATGAGTAAATAACATCATTGCTGTCATAAGTTAACTAACCCTATACGTAGTTCTGTCAGGTTCTCTAGACTGTGGGACCATTGGCGCACTTGTCTGTGTATTCTCGAAACTGGAAGTCTTTGTATTTCTTCTGTTGTTTTTCTTTTTATTGTGGTGTTTTTATTGTGACAGGGATCTCCCTTGGGTCTGAAATAAAGATTGAATTGAATTGTATTGTTATCTTTTCCTGGTTTTAGTCTTATTACCGGTATAAATATTTATAAACAAAATCAAAAAGTCTACAAGCTCACAATGCATCACGATGCAATATGCTGTAAGCTTGTAGATCGGCTATTTAAGCTATTTTATGTTTGCATTAATTTAAAGAAAAATATAGTCATAATATATTGTCACAATATCAATTAGACCCCCCCCCCCCATATCGCCCGCTCAAGCTTCTAAAGACCTACGGTGTTATCAGCATAGGCCGTAGGGCAAGCTGTTGGATGTCTGCTTGTTGCATAACAGTTCAAGGATTTTGCAGTACAGATTGATTGGGGTCATGAAATATCTGGTATCAAATCACGATCCTACAGTAGCGTGTGTGAATGTTCTGCATGGGGTTAATAGATGGGCTTCAAATGCAGTTGTTGAGGTGTGGGGTGGGCATTTGAGGGCAGAGTGGAGGCTCAGGCCCTGACTGTTGAGGTGGTGGGTGGGCATTTGAGGGCAGAGTGGAGGCTCAGGCACTGACTGTTGCTAGTCGTCTTCACGCCGACCACTGATGAGTCATCCCAGCTCCATTACGTTACAGGAAAACGCTTCCTTTTGTCTTAGCTCGGGGGAGGATAAGAGCCAGCAGGCCAAACAGAGGGATGGAGCCTGTCAATAGTGATTATACATGACAGGATGCAATTTCCAACTGCATGGCTGAGCGAGTGTGTGCATTTGTGTTTGGCCATCATGTGGGTGTTTGGTGAGTAGGGTCGGCACAGTAGAACATCGGCCATTTTGCCTTTTTGACCCCCTCCTATGCACAGCTTTGTGTGTTTGTAGCATGGAATGTGATGATTTGATTGGCACACGAGTGTGAGTATTATAAAAAAAAATCTAAATATATATACATTTGTTGGTCGTCATTGATTCGGTAAAGTGAATAATTTCTGTCAATCTCCTTTCCTTCCGTCACCTACTTTGTCCTTTAGACATGGACAGAGAGAGCCAAAGGTCCTCAGGCCGGAGATACGGATTTGAAGAAGAGAAAGAGGGATGGAGGCGCAGAGAATGATAACATGGAGGTGGAAACGGATGACAGTAATGCCAAGAAAAAGAAGTCCCTGGATACCTCAGCCAAGCTGTCGGCATTTGCATTCAAATATTAACAAAAGCTAATAATTTACTATGTAAGATAATTTAATTTGTGCTCTATTATTTGCACCTTTCTAGTTGGGTAGCACAAGACCTTGGTCAGTGGTTCTCAAAGTAGGTCCTTGAGTGGGTTTCAGGGGGTCCGAGCATCACATTCCACTTTAACGCTATTTTAAGATCACGATTTCAGGAGAGCAATGTAAGCCCTTCCCTGCATTGCGTATTTAGTAGCCTGTATGACATGCTACATATGCTATATAGCCTATATTAAGTGGATTCATGTGGTTGAATTGTTCAGTTGCAAATGTGAACAATGGTCATTGGGCTAATCTGCTGAAATCTTCATCTGTTTATTGTACCATTTATTTTTGTACCTGTCCCTGTACATGTCTTCTTTTTTATTAAAGTAATTGTTGAACTAAGAACAAAATAATTTGATCTCCTCTTGATTACTTTGGACTGCTGGGAGTGAACCAGTCCACCATCTCCTGTCTACAGATGGTCCAAAATTCAGCTGCTTATATTAAACTGGAACCAAGAAATGAGAAAATGTCTTAATTGGTTACCATTTTTTAATTGAGTTCAAAATGTTGCATTTTGTTTTTTTAAAGGTCTAGGCTAGGGCAACGTATGGTCTGGGTGGTGGACCTGGCCCAACAATCTCAATCCTGACCTCAAAGAAAAACACCATTTGTGTCAGCCTGTGTCTAGGTGAGACATGTCAAATTGCTTTTGGAGCAGCTAGTACAGACCAGTGTGTGAACTCCCTTCCTCCTTCATTGTACGCATTTTGTTCAGCACCTGTATTTTTGACGGGCGCTAGCCGCTAGCAGCCCCTCCTTCAACGTCTGGCTTTCATGTGTGACGTCATGTGGCAGCCAAGCCTCACTCCACAAGTGTGATTTTTGAGATGTGCGTGCTTCCCGCTTGGACTTTATTTCTAGGTGAGACGCGACCTTTACTCAATGTCTCAATAGAAGAGCAGGAATACTAAATGCAACCACTACAATTGTATAAGTTATTATATTGTAGTATTATACTCTACCATACAGATTGGACAAAATTTGCCTACATTTTATTCATTAAAACAAGTTACATATGTGAGGCTTAAATTTAAATCCATGCAATCAAAAGACCCACCTTTTTTCTTTTAACACAGTTTGAGGTCATTATTTTTTGTTTTCTGATTACAGGTATGTAAATGGTGCATTTATATAGCGCCTTTATCCAAGGTGCTTTACATAGACTGTGCATTACATTCACCCATTCACACACACACACCGATTGAGGCGGAAGCCATGCAAGGTATACCAACCAGAACATCGGGACCAATTTGGGGTTCAGTGTCTTTCCCAAGGACACTTCGACATGTAGACATGAGGAGCCGGGATTCGAACCACCGACCCATGGATCATTGGACGACCTGCTCTACCTCTTGAGCCATAGGTTATAGGTTTTATTATTGTAATGGACTTGGGTCTAACTATTCTTGCAGCTGTTTTAAACGTGCTATAAATAAACTTGACTTGACAAAGCAATTAAGATTAATTGTAAAACTGATATTTCCGAAGATGATGTATTTATTTATTTTGTCCAAAAATCAGGGAGCCAGGGTGAAAGTGGTAAAAAAAATGTTAAATATTTAAACAAATCTGCCTTGATCTACTCTACTCTTAGATCTCTACTGTGTGAGTCACTCAGCTGAATATGACGTAGCCTACTACAAGTAACCGACCAATGGGGATCCTCGGGGATTATTGTGGGTTTATTATAAAGACAGAAGGATGCTGAAACTGCGACATGTGCGCTCCCTCTTTTCCTCTACATACTTTGATCTCAGGTAACATTCTCAAGCGACAACATCCACAGAAACTTCGAGACGAGTCCCTGCGAAAGACGGAGAGAAAACGCACCGCAAAGAAAACCAAAGTCAGATTCTTATAAACTCGAGTTATGGAGTGCTCCAAACATTGTCATCAGTATGGCCAAAGCGAGAAGAAAGACGCCGGTGACAGCGACGCCGTGATAGTCGGACACTTTGACGGGAAGACGGTGAGGAAGCCGACGCTGCCAGCTGCTGCCGGGGAGTGCAGCAGCTCCCAGACGCCGAACACCTCCTCTGTCGTGGAGAGCTGGAGTAGAGAGCGCACCAGGAGCGTGGAGGACAACGAGATGAGTCTGCCGAGTCTTGCGGCAGCCTACACCACCATCCTCAGAGGACTCGGGGAGGACCCGCAGAGACAGGGACTCCTCAAAACTCCATGGAGGGCTGCCACTGCTATGCAGTTTTTCACAAAGGGATACCAGGAGAAGATTATGGGTAAGGCAACATATTTTGTTAAAAACCAAATTGAAATTGAAATGCATTTCGGTGATTTGTCTGTCTGATGATCAACAGGTGGCATAGTAGCTACTGTATACCCGGCTGATGGCTGTCAATTCAGGAACATTTATTGTACAATATAGGCAGCCTTATCGTTTGCTTTGATTATCCATGTCCAGGAATAATGTTCTTCCCCATTCTATAATTGGTTGCTAATTAGCTGTACATGCGCAAATGCAAATGACACTTCTGAAAGAAGCGAGAATAGAGAGAAAAAAACAGCCTATAGGCAAATATGTTCCTTTCATCTGTGAAATACTGTATCTATACTGTCTACTCTCTGTTATTTATTGTGAAACAAATAGGTGAAAATAAATAATAAATACAACTATAATTCATGGCAGCCAAGAAAACATTGAGCTGAAAGAAAAAGATAAAACTTTATGACTAGTACCACTGCAATATCTCAACTTGAGTGGAAATGTGGGGGTAATATATAGGCTACTTTCAAAAAGTTCAGGGGCAGGAGGCTATGGGCTTGCTACTTTTCTACTTCGGCTAAAAGTATAGTTTACTTGGGCGAATTGCAAGTACAATATTTTGAATTGATTATAATTAGTCTAATTAGTCTAAAAGTTTAAAAAAAAAAAATTTGCTAAAGGGGTTTACCCCCTCACCCCCCCCCCCCCCACACCACAGGTTGAACAGCAAAACAGATACAAAGTTACACACTTATATTATAATTAGTCTCATCTCTCATATATATATATATATATATATATATATATATATATATATATATATACACACACACACACACCCCATACAGTCATTGTAATTCAACAGGGGTGAAGATGCCATCGCCATGGGGTTCCCAGGTAGCTCACCTTTACAGCACATGCATACCAATGTTAAGGAAAAGTCTTTGCCACAGCTGGCCTGGCTTTCAATCCAACCCGAGGCCTTTTGCTGCATTCATTCTGACAACATATTCCTTGAAAGGATGAATACTTAATGCATCGTTCATTGATGAACAATATATCAGCAATCCTGAAATGTTACATAAATCTGCTTATCTAATTGGACAGATTAATTTAGCTTTTGTCCTTTTCATATGAAAGAATTAAGTAGAAACATAATTGTTAGAAATGTAGTGTTGTAAAATGTATTGAAATGCTCTTTGAGATGTAGTGGAGTGCTTGTTGCATGAACTGTTGCTTTGAATTGTAGTGGAGTATACCGGTAGTTGCTTTGAAGTACTGTGTGTATATATATATATATATATATATATATATATATATATATATATATATATTAATTGCTTTTAAATGTAGTGGAGTTACTTTGAGATTTACTATAGGGTTAAAATGTTAAGTGACACAAGCAGGGCCAAATTAGCCATTGGGCCAATGGGGCTGTGGCCCAGGGGCCCTTGGCTCTCAGGAGCCCTTTGGGGAAATTGGACCGCTCTGTACTGGGTTTGAAAGCCTGAAAAAAGCTCCCGGGGACCTTCATTGGCCATTGATTTTGTTAAATTTAGGTCAAAAAGTTGATAAAAACACGGAAAAACTCAAAAAAATTGTGCGCACGAGCGCTATGTACCAACCCATAGGGGCCCAGGCCCTTGTGGGGGTTAATCCATCCCTGGACAAAAGTAAACAAACCTAGGTAAAGAACAAATAATTTAAAAATGTATGCAAGTACCGTAACAAACTAAGTAGCCTACTGGTATTTCATTACTTTCCACTGCAAGCCACAGCCAGTGAGGTACTGCTGCATCCATATGGACTGACTTCTCCACGCCACTTCCTTCGAGTTTTTCTTCTCGAAATTCACTTCACTCCCTCTGTTGGACCTCTCCTGTCCCTGTTGAACTATCCTCCTCTTGTAATGCATCTGGAGGTAGTTTAGAGGCGTTGGGCTTGGGGGGTGGTTGGGGAGGAAATCTGTGGTTGTGTATCGTTAAGCTGTAACATATTCAAAGAATGTTGAGTTTCTCTACAATCCTAGATACATTTCACAGGAACAGTAGTTTACATAGAGTTCTACAAAGTGTAATCTCAATGAGCTTATGTCCATTTCCTCAAATGAGCCATGTCATATAGTATACTATCCACATAATCAAGTGCCATTGCACCTCTGAGGTGTGTGTGTGTGTGTGTGTGTGTGTGTGTGTGTGTGTGTGTGTGTGTGTGTGTGTGTGTGTGTGTGTGTGTGTGTGTGTGTGAGACGTGTATGTGTGTTGTTGGGCAGTTATAATGCCATACATATGTGTTGTTCTGTAAAGTCACTAAGCAGTGCTCTTCCCCTCTTTTGATTGGTTGTTTCTAGAACCGCCCCGTTGACCCCTAAAGCAGAGAAAGCAATGAAAAACTAAACAAAAAAAACCATTTGGATTCAGAAGTTTGACAAACACAGAGCATTTTGTGGTACTGTGTTAGTGCTGTAAAGAAAATAAATGGTGTATTAGTGGCAGTGTCTCAACCTTTTCATGCAGTGACCCCCAAAACAATCATATTTGACCTGGGGACCCCCCACCCTGATAAGCACTTGGAATGTACTGTATAGGAGTTGAGGCATTACATTTAGTTGACTCCGTTCCACAGATAAATATTGTGAAAATAGACGATCTACAAGCTCACAACATCTTGCAAAGCAATGTTTGACCAGTTCTTATAGTATAGTTTGCTGATTTACTTTTGATGCATTCATTTTCTTTCTTTCTTTCTTTCTTTCTTTCTTTCTTTCTTTCTTTCTTTCTTTCTTTCTTTCTTTCTTTCTTTCTTTCTTTCTTTCTTTCTTTCTTTCTTTCTTTCTTTCTTTCTTCCTTCCTTCCTTCCTTCCTTCCTTCCTTCCTTCCTTCCTTCCTTCCTTCCTTCCTTTCTTTCTTTCTTTCTTTCTTTCTTTCCTTTCTTCCTTCCTTCCTTCAACATGCGTAAGCTAAGAAAGTAACAGTGTATATCTATATAATGAAGCTATACATATAAACTATACATCTATACTACTATGCTATACATATGTACTATGACGTGCTATGACTACATACAATGCAATTATAGTACTGTCTACATAACATGCTATAAGTCTGTATCAAAGTATCGAAGTCTACAGAAATGCTATCTAAGGGGGTGGGGTAAGTGCTATGGGCCATGATGGAGTCTGAAAAGGTGGGTTTTCAGACTACGGCGGAAGATTGGGAGTGATGCTGCAGTTCTGACTTCAATGGGAAGTGCATTCCACAGTTTTGGAGCCAGAAGGGAGAAGAGTTTGGGACGTGTGGAGCGCTGTCCCGGCGTTTTTAGTGAGGGTACTTCCAGCTTCCCTGCGTTGGCTGATCTGAGTGTGCGGGAGGGTTTGTAGGGTTCGATCATACTTGCAAGATATGGGGAAGCCATACCTTTGGTTGCTTTGAATGCCAGCATCAGAGTTTTGTATTCTGTGCGGGCAGCGACCGGGAGCCAGTGGAGGGAGCGGAGCAGGGGGGAGACATGTGAGAATTTTGGCTGGTTGAAGACCAAGCGAGCTGCGGCATTTTGGATCAGCTGGAGAGGCTTAAGTGCACATGCTGGTAGCCTAGGCCAGTAAGGAGGGAGTTACAATAGTCGAGTTTTGACAAGACTGTTGTCTGTATTAGGAGCTGGGCTGGTTCCTGGGTGAGGAACGGTCTAATTCGTCGTATGTTATAGAGTGTGAACCTACAGGATCGAGTGACAGCTGTGATGTGAGTTTTGAACGTGAGTTTTGTCCCTCCCTCCCTCCCTCCCTCCCTCCCTTCCTTTCTTTCTTTCTTTCGATGGTCCCGACCTACAGGTTGAGAACCTCTGTATCAGTGCCGTGCGTGCGTGTGGTGGTGGGTGGATATGATCAGATGTGTCCCTTCTGACCATAGCAACATACTTCTACGGTCTACACAAACCTCACTGGTTTAAGCTCCTTTTTTTTTTTTAAACAATATATTTATTGCATTTCTTTTTTTTAGACAAACGGACAGTACAACAAAACAATACATAATACAGACAATACAATTATTTAAAATGAAAAACAAACAAACAAAACATACAATACATACATATATAAATACAGTATTAATAAAATAAAATAAGGGCACTTAGAATGGTAACAACAGAGTCCTTATAGCCACAAGATCAAACAGCTGCAGAGAATACAATTACACATTTTCAGTTTCCACCATTAAATAAGATAAATCATTAACCGTAATATATTCGATAAACCGTCCCCATATCTTATCAAACATCTCCTGTTTATTCTTCAAAGTGTAAGTGATTCTTTCCAGAGGAAGACACAATGATAACTCCCTAAACCACTGAGCAATACTGGGTTTGCCTATCTTTTTCCACGATAAGGCTATAGCCCTTTTGGCTTGTAGTAAACATAAATCTAGAAATCTTTGTTCGCTACTCTGAATCTTATGGCCAGGTGGGTAAAGACCTAATAGAAACAGTTTTGGGTCAAGCTCAATATCTATCGACAATATCTTCCGAATCTCCCTCCTCACTTCTTCCCAGAATTTTTTCACTCTTGGACATGGTTTAAGCTCCTTTGACTCAGAATCTGCTCACACTCAATTTGGGAATCCATTGGCAAAACAAAGGAAATCCTTTTGAATTTGAGTCAACAGGCTGTGTACAAAGAGGCTCTACGCACACCAAAGTCCTTGTGTCTCGAAAGACTAGCTCACACTTAAGACCAAGTTCTGTGCTTCTTTTCTACATACGGTAGAAATGCAGAGCAGCATTTCTGAGCACTTTACTTTTGAGAAATAAATTGCTACTTACAAATCACTAGACTGGTGCCCGGCTGTAGAGTACAGTACGTCAGTAACAATGGAAGTTGGAGATCCATGCCCCACCTGACTATGCAATCAATACCCATTGTACCCGTGTCAGGGTACCTGTTCCACCCAGCTGTCTGTGTCCCTTTTATACCCATATTTGTAGATTTCTGTATCTTTCTCTCTCAATGTGTCAGGCATGCCCAAATATGGAGTGTTGTGATGTCAGAACAGACCAGCTCCATATATGGACCCTGGGCAGGAGCCCTGTCCAGAGCCCGGACAGAGGCCTTTTGTGGCGGTTCTGGACAACTGTGGGTCCGACCGACTCGACAACGGGCACTGCACTCCCTGTGGGGGTGTGGAACACGTGTGTCAGATTTGAAGTCAGTGAGGCGAACGGTTCTCGAGTTACGTGCATTACAGCCGTACACACAGACAGAGACATGGTGCATTTATAGATAGACGTTTAGACCTGAGGCTGACTCTAAAACTAACCTGAGGTTTCTGAAAACCTTCAAATTCTTATTAAAAAAATGAAAAAATAATGTTGTTGCTACGTATAGCAGCAGGTAACTCCTGGATTCAAAGGTATAACAACGTATAGGTTGCACCAGGTCAAAATGGGTTTTGCACAACTTATATGTAATCACAGGAACCCTATAGTGTCCCTATTCTGGGGTGAACATTCTGCAAAAAAAAAAGACAGAAGTGTTTGTACTAGGCCTAGCCTAGTACAAACACCTGGGGGACATCGGCCAATAAAGTCTATAATTTAAGTGGTTAAGACGCAACCAATGAAACACAACACATAGCATGCTGCCCTACTTCAAACAGTAAATAATACATGTTTTATTCTCTAGTTGATTCACTCAGCTCTTGATATTTAATAGTGGAAACACATATGTCAATTTTTACTTATTTGAAACCCCATCATAAATAAATACAATCGGGATTGGGACTGTGTGTGTGTGTGTGTGTGTGTGTGTGTGTATGTGTGCCTCTGAGTGAATGACTCACTCACTCTCAGAAAAATCATGCCCAGGGTTGTGCCTTTGTACAGGATTTGAATATGTACTGTATGAGGACACGGTCATGATGAGTGACACACACACACACACACACACACACACACACACACACACACACACACACACACACACACACACACACACACACACACACACACACGCATAAAAGCGTACACCCACACATATGCACATACAGATATAGATAGATACATACCGGTAGATACACAGTGTGGCAAGTCTGAGTCAACATCAAGAGCTGTTCGTCGTCTTCAAGCCAGGGTAGGTGTGAGAGCCTCGGATCTCTCTAGGAATTGATCCCGTAGCTGGACCTGACTGACGCGCCATTCTGGTGCCGTACTGTTTATTCGCTCTGTGTCAGCCCCAATAACGTCACAGAGGCAGCTCTTCATGCTTTTAATGTATTTATTTCACCATGCAAAGAGTTGAGTACAGCATCAGATCTGCGTGATATTAGAAATAAACCATAATTAGACAGATTACAGACAATGAATACTTCAGACAAACATTTCGCGCCACACCATTTCAAAGTGCTGACGTACCTGCGGTCAAAGCCGTTTTCCCTTCCGGGTCAATCCTTCCCTCACCATGCACGTGAACTTGACGCTTATGTAACAACAGCGCCACCCCAAGGTTACATAGAGGTGTTTTACATTGGTGGTCATTTGGCCCTTACAGTAGGTCTTTACACTGCAAGGACGATTACAGTGATCAGGTGACCTGATAACGGGGGGCGGGGGGATATTTGGGGCCTCAGGCTCACACTGGCAATCTAGTACCAACCAATTAACAACTGCTCTCTTCTTCTTTCCCTTGACAGAATGAAGGCAGGTGCTTTGGCATGTTTGCATATCTATTCTACGGCCGAGCATAGACATGGTAACGCCCTGCCTGCCTCTGATTGGCCTACCGACACTCCCCGTCTTGCCAGTCCTCCGAGATGCAAGGCTACTCCGTGGTGGGAAATAATACAAGTACAAGAGAATGGCAACACGCAACAGTAAATTAATTGTATTGTATTTGTAACTTAATTTTTTGTAGAAGAGGCAACTGGCAAACTAATATTGTTTGTGCCGTTTGCTTTGATTGAATAATTGATTGAACACGTATGTACTTTGATTTGATTTGGCTGTGTTCTAAATGAAAGTGTTAGTGTTGATTATCGTGTATTAATCTAATTATAGTAAAATAATACTGTTACACTAAAAAAGATAAAGATCAAGGGAAAAGAGACCTTTTTACAGTACAAAAATGTTTCAAGTTTACACATGTATACAAATAAACAGGCCAACGGAATAAATAGTTAAAATTAGTTTGCCTCTTCTACAAAAATAAAAGTTACTGTCGCGCGTGCCAAGCTGTCATTCTCTTACTTATATTTATTTATTTCCCACGACGGAGTAACCGCACAGCAGACTATCCAGCATGTATGTTCCACCTCGGAGGAAACTCTGGCAAGGCCGGCAGTGTCGGTAGGCCAATCAGAGGCAGGCGTGGGGGTTACCATGTCTATGCTCGGACGTAGAAAATACAGTATATACGCCTTTGGCATAGGTCTGTTTCCCACAGGAAGTAGGTGAGTATAAATACTTCTCTTAACAGGAAGTCGGTGAGTCTCTTGTGTTATCAAACAATGTCTCTTAAATCAAAATAATATCTTCTTTTTTCTCCGCAGGCTTAAGGTGAGTAGTCAACATTGTTCATTCTCTTCTCTAATTCAACTTAAAAGTCCTCTTAATGCATCATCAGACGAGGCTCATCAAGTAGGCGTTAACTTTAGCTTCTCGACCCTTAGGGAGTTTCTTCAAGTTCAAAGGACGTGAGTATAAGCTACACTGTTTGCTTACGACCTTAGCGTTTGTAGACGGTTCACACAGAGATACTCCCAGTATCCACTCCCAGTCTCTATCCACAGAGCCAGGTAAGATACGAGGTTTCTCTTCCAGGTTTCCCACACGCTCCATATGCTTTAAGCGCCACTCCTAGCTCCTATAAAGCCTTTAGGATGTAAAGACAGCATGCATACATATCTCAAAATGACGAGGAGAATGAGCGGGTATCTTAGGGAGAGAAGTTTGAAGCACTTGCCACCCAGATGCAATGTCACGGTCACGACTGCGTTTGGCACGTAGACATTGGATATCACACGTCCGAGCGCGTGTCTAAGCGGTCGGTGTCGCCTCCTCTGCTCTGTCTGGCTGGTTACCATAGCAACGCACTTATTAACACGCCCATTAACATCCTATATAAGGCAATAAGGCTATATAAGGTTTTAAGTAGCATGTGACGTGACAAACTAGGGTTTTTTCATAATTCTGAATCCATTCCAAGCATTAATATTGCACAAAAAACACTCAGTGGGATAAAAACGGCCATAGCCATCATCACAAATGTGATGAGGTAGCACAAAATTGTGATGAGGTCAGCACATTTTGGGCTATGGCTGTTTTTAGTCCAATGAGTGTATTTTGTGCAAAACTTATGCTTGGAATGGATTCAGAATCATGAAAACCCCCTAGTTTGACATGTCACATGCTACATAAAGCATAATTAATATTTGAAAATATTGCCTTATAGGATGTTAATGGTATGGTCACATTATTATATCCCCCTATAAAATAAATTGCTCAATCCCGACAGCCGGTCAGAAAGTGGATTCATGAATGTATATAGTAATAATATTTTGGGCTAATAAAAAAACGATATACCAAATGTCCCACTTTGAACAAAAGAAACCTAGGCTGTTGGCTGCCGGAATATATCAAGTTTTTTGTGCTTAAGCGAGTCTCACACATAGAGCTCGTAAATGGGTGCATGTGTGTGATTGTTGTCCATTTATTCCTGTGGGTGGTACACAGGTGCAGTGTGTGATGTGTTGGGGTTGAGCATAGAGGGTGTCTGCGTAGGTGTTGACTGTTGATGGCTCTTCTAGGCCGAGCAGCTGTCACATTCTGCTTGCTGACACAAACCGAGGCCCACGCTCTCCATTCATCAACGCTGACTGAGTGGAGCGCACATACAGGCAGCAGGGGTCACTCACATCTGGTAATAGCTGGTCTATTGTCTGACACCAGCGGGGCAGAGCCAGCCAGCCAGGTGTACTATTCATACCTAATACTGTACTTTAGTGTATAGGATACAAATATACTACTAGGGGGAATAGATCATTAATTTTCCGATCAAATCAAGAACGCAGCGCGTTGCGATTTTTGTGAAATGTTGCATGCACATTCCCACTAGGCAGTGGAAGAAATGCCACTTGATTTTTTTTAAATGGTGGCGCTATAATAGGTCGATTCATGTTTTACCTATAACTGGACCGATATACGTGAAACTTTGCACATACACTCTCTAGATGGTGACATTTCCTGTCACCATACTGTACACTATAATGGCAGAAAAAAAAATATCTTAAAAAAATATATTTTGTCCAAACATCACGCAAATCTGTGCACAGTATCTCTATAGTCATGTGATCAACATGGATCTGTCCTATTTTTCATATACCATTCTGTTTGGCTAAGATTGCCATCTATCGTTTTGAACAAAATCATGAACGCAGCATGCGATTGCTGTGACACTTTAGTGTGCACTGTACACGCACATTCCCACTAGACGAGGGGGAAATGCCACCATTTTCCACAACAACCTACATGACCTGGTGGAGACCTGTGCTCCGAGGAGTAGTTGTGTATTGTTGTGCTCGTAGCCTGAGCTAACGTGTTAGGTTTCTGGTCTAGAGGGGCGGGTCGCTCAGATTTGCGCACGCCCTGATTGGATCTCATCGATCTGTCCGTCACCCCCGGCCCCTCCTCTCCCCCCTAGTGCAGCGCTACGTCACATCATTTGGAGCGACGCCCACCCGGAAGGGTTGACTCCCACTTTTAGACCAGAGCGGCCAATGCGTTCCTCCAGGCTTTCAATTTTTTCACCAACAAAAATGAAAGCCTGGTACCGAGGCTATTGTGCTCGTAGTATTTTAGTATATGTTTTGAGTGTACAGCACTTTGGTTCAACGCTGTTGTTTTAAATCTGCTTTATAAATGAAGTGGATTAGATTGCATTGAATAAACCTTTATTTATCCAGGGTATGTTGTATTGTAAGTTACTTCAACATCTTGCGCAACACTGACAATATTTAGACGTTCAGTACTATGCGCTGTGAGCTTGTCGATCTACTATTTTCGCCGAAAGCCTTCCCCACAATAATAGAAAAAGAATCCAGTCAATCATATGGGGTTTAACACATCGATTGCGCAAAACGCTCTAAAGCGCTTTATTAATATCGAACGCCGTCTGCGCATAACGCTCTAAAGCGTTTTATTGGTTTTTTTTATGATTAATGTGCTTCATATTTATACGCGCCCGGACAACATAGAAAGTAACACCGATGTCTCTAGGAAGGTCCGTTATGTGATCCGGGAGTTAAAAGCCCCCCCTCCTGAAAAGAGGTCTGGTCTATGCTGCATGCCGTATCCATTACGACGTACTGGAGGCGGCCTCGCCGGCATGCACGGCATAGACCAACGCAGATGTCAAGGGGATCTAAAATGGAGGTACCCATGCTAGTGTGTGTGTGAATTAGGGCTGTCCCCGACTAAGGATTTGTATAGTCGACTGATAGATGAATAAATTAGCTGTTAGTCGACTAATAGTCGACTAAGCAAAAAAAATTTCATAAGAAAAAAACTAATACTGTAATAATAATAAAAATCACACCCCTGTGAAGTGAGCAGTGCAATGTTGCACAACATTGCACTGCTCACTTCACAGGGGTGTGATTTTCATTATTATTACAGTAGAAGTATTTTTCTTATGAAAGCAGAGAGTCTTCTGTTTCATACGGTATATAGTATGTACATGTCGCTATAGGCCTTATTTTGTGAATAATGGTTCTTCAGGTCCATGCATTTTCTGAAATCCTCTCTGGTGGGCGCAAGCTGCATTCAACAGCCAATTACTGACAAACTATACATGGGACCATGTGTATTTGTTTTCCTCCTAAAAGTAGACATTCAGGGCTTTCATTCAGTGTGTAGTATGTATATGATATTATTTGTGTTCATTTTTATATCTGTCTGTCAATGTCTGTCAACTTCAACCTTCCATATCTCTGCTGTTTTTTCAAAAGAGCAGCGTGCAGCGAAAAGCAGGTTTTAGAAAAAGGTCAATATCTCCAGAATGGAAGATGGTAGAATCATTTTTTTTTTTTTTAATTGAAGTGGACTAGTTTGGCGTTCTTTTGATTTATGCGATGTGCGATGTGCTATAAGAGGCCCCTCGCTGTGGGCCCCTAAAAAGTTAAAAAGTCCAATGTTAATCGTGTAGCACAAGCAATCCTGAGTAGAATTTCAAGCGTTAGCAATCAATGTGTTAAGTGGTTAATTTGTGTGAGTGATTAAAATGTACTTAAAAAGAAGGGGAAAAAAATCGGATAGAGACAGATTACTACAGATTCATCTCAAATTCATTAGAGGTCAGAGTGCTGTATTGCCTGCGGTCAATGCCCAGTTGGTGGAGTGAATTAGTTAATACAGACTGGGTAAATAAACAGTGACATTTGTCTACCAAGCAGGGAGCTGTTAGCACACACGTACTCTCCTTTGTCATACAGTGCTCACAAAGAAACACATCTGAGGTAACAAGTCAAAGAACAATAAGTTGGCTAACTTATTGTGGAGTCTTTACACACACACACACACACACACACACACACACACACACACACACACACACACACACACACACACACACACACACACACACGCAGAACAATCTCCCACCCCTTCCTTGCTCAAACAGATAGGCAGTCAGGAAATTAAAACGTGCGGTCTTGCGAGAGAGGCCGGTACACAGCCACAAACAGATAAAGCAGCCTTTATTGAAGCCACAATATGAGCCCTCGGCAACAAGAAATGCAATAAACCCACATCAGAAAGAGCATACGGGATCCCATCTATAATAAACACCAGTGTTTTCCAGGGAGAAGCACCGTAACGGATGGAGACACTTTTTCTAGTTTGACTACTCGCCACATCAATTTTGATGTTGTTTCAGAATGATTGTGTGTTTTTGTTTTTATATTGTATATTCTTCTTAGCTTTGTATAAATGGTATTGAGCTGTGTGAGTGGGGGGCCAGTGCCGGGTTTATAGTAGTGAAGGCCCCTGGGCTAGAATATCATTTTTGAGCCCTTACTTCGTTCGTTCCGAATCCTTTTTGGGGGAGCCAGCCCAGCAAACAACCCTGAAATGGATCAGGATCTGCATACTCTCCATAGAGTTTGGAGATATGGGGGGAAATGTATACAGATCACGATCCAATCACGATCCAAACCCTCTCCGGACCAGACTTTCCACAGCCACCACAGCAGAGCAGAAGCTCTCAATGTTTTAACCATAGGATAAAACTATATATATATATACAATAACTAAATACAAATCTCACTACATTATACATTTATCATTAAAAAAAAGTGTTTCTGGGCCCCCGGCGACTGCAGACCACCCTAGCCCAATGGTAAATCCAGCCTTGTGTGACGGCGGGTGCTATAGAAAAGTGTAAAGACACTAAACAATATGATACAGTATATATAAGCGCATGGCTCCCATGTGACTCAGGAGGAGGCTCAGGAGGTGGAGTGGCAGCTTGGGAATTGGAAGGTTCCCGTTTGGATACGTGGCTCACCCGTGTTAGCATCCAAGTGCACTTACCTCTAACTGTTCCTGATGAGGCCTGGTGCCTTGCATGGCTTCCAGTGGTTCTGAAGTAACCAAGTACATGTACTCAAGTACTGTACATATAAGTCTGAGCTATTTTTAGGGCCTATACACAGGTTTAATGTTTGTCTTTAGTTCAATGTTTGTTTTGTAAACGCCTTTGACAATGAAGGGAAAATGTACGTCATAATGTGCCTCATTACGTCATTTTGCCTCTTTATTGTTAATGGCGTTTAATGTTTGTGTTTGCACCGTTTGTTTTACATCAGCTAATCAACATGAGTTAGACTTTAATATATTAGCGCCCCTCATTTCACACGGGTGTGGTTTTTTAAACTGTACTTGAGTCTTATATTCAATATACTCCACTACATCTCAGAGACAAATGTTGTACTTTTACTTTGCTCTGTATGCATTTTGACCATTTGATAATAGCAGATCTACAAGACGCATTGTGAGCTTGTGAGATTTTAACAGTGAGGACTTTAGTGTGTACTGCCCCTTTAACTTGGCCTTGCCCCTTTGATCCAGACATACTAACGGTCCGACAGGCATTAGTCCGACAACACCGTCGCTCCCGACATGCGTGGTTACAACTAACCCGTGGCAGGTTAAAACTAACCAGTGGCCAGGTTAAAACTCACCTGTGGCTCCCGACATGCGTGGCAGGTTAAAACTAGCCCGGTTTTGGGTAGGGTGTCGGACTAATGCCTGTCGATTGTTAGTACGTGGGACCAAACGCATGCACCCCTTTGAACCCACATGGACCCCTCAGCCAGCCTGGTATAGAGCGTCGCAGTCCCACCCCCTTTCAGAACGACGAGTGGCCCAGGAAATGAATCCCAGTGCATTTTGCCCATAGGCTTTTCTTAAAGTATTTATTTAAAGACGGTTACGCCGCGGACAAAGCCAACTCGGATCGTGACAAATCATGACAATGAACACTATGTTTTGGGCCGATCAAATAATTTATAAGAAGAAAAACAAAACAAATAGTGTTGTCTCCTGCCTTTATTTTCTTCTTTCTAATGATTTGATCGGCCCAAAATATTGTGTTCATTGTCATGATTTGTCACGATCCGAGTTGGCTTTGTCCGCGGCGTAACCGTCTTTAAATAAATACTTTTAAAAAAGCCTATGGGCAAAATGCATTGGGATTCATTTCCTGGGCCACTCGTCGTTCTGAAAGGGGGTGGGACTGCGACGCTCTATAGAGTCCCACTAGTGTCTAACAATACAACGTGTTAACACAATACAACTATATAGAGAGCGGACCGCCTCTGACTAAAAACGTGGTTTCCCCCTCCACAGATGTAATGAATGACGCCATCTTTGATGAGGACCATGATGAGATGGTGATCGTAAAAGACATTGACATGTTCTCCATGTGTGAGCATCACCTGGTCCCTATCTTCGGCAGGGTACGCACACACACACACACACACACACACACACACACACACACTTGCGCACACACGCACACACGTGCGTGCACACACACACACACACACACTTGCGCGCACACACACACACACTTGCGTGCACGCACACACACTTGCGCGCACACACGCACACACACACACACACACACACACACACACACTTGCACCCACACACACACATTTGCGCACGCACACACACACACACACACACACACACACACACACACACACACACACACACACACACACACACACACACACACACACACACACACACACACACACACACACACACAAACACGCATGCAGGCACACACACACGCTTACACAGTACACACACAGCCAAACTGACCACTTTCCCGTATTACCCTGTTAAATGATTGATTCTGATTGATTGGGCATTAATTCATTGACTTAAGTATTTCAGTATTTCATGTTAAATTATTGATTTTGTTCTTAAGTAGCTATATAAAATCTTAAGTAGCTAAATAAAAGATAATGCATAGTCAGGAGGTCATTGTTGCAACATCACCCAGAAAGGGTTTACGTTCCAATAATGACCAATAATGACCATTGTCTTTTTGCTACTTTGATTTCCCAATTTCACCACATAACATGCTCTTAGATTTTTCTCTCACCATAGAGTTAGTCCCGGACTAGCCTGAGCTAACGTGTTAGGTTTCTGGTCTAGAGGGGCGGGTCGCGGCTGAGATTTGCGCACGCCCTGATTGGATCTCATCGATCTGTCCGTCACCCCCGGCCCCTCCTCTCCCCCCTAGTGCAGCGCTACGTCACATCATTTGGAGCGACGCCCACCCGGAAGGGTTGACTCCCAATTTTAGACCAGAGCGGCCAATGCGTTCCTCCAGGCTTTCAATTTTTGCACCAACAAAAATGAAAGCCTGGTACCGAGGCTAGTCCCGGACTAACTATGCACCAACATTTGGTGCCCAAAATGCGGAAGTAGTAACCTCCATGAACGTGCCTGAATCGATTCATGTACGTTAAATCTGCGCGCTCTTTTGGTCGTGCATGTACTTTGTCCACCTGCAGTTCCAGCTTTGGCCAGTAGGGTGGGGCGGCTTCACCCTTTCCCAGCCGCTCTGGGGGCCTGGCCCCCTCACCAACCTCCCATCTCCACTCTTTGTTCTGCTAATGAACTGCAACCTGTTGCTTGATAGTTGCTACCGCATAACCCACTGCCATGACATCAGTTTGTGCTCCTGGGAAACAATTTAAGCCTCTGTTCAGAAAAGAAAGAAGCCCTTCCTTCCTGTGGGTTAGATAAGACTGAGGCAGAAACCATGATCAGAGAGGAACACGGGTGTGACTGGACCAGCGGAGAGTAGAGGGAACATGAGATCCAATGAGATTAGCTGAGATCTAGTTATCCAAAGATCTCTGTCCATAGTCGTTTCCTTCCTGGCTCCACCTGGATACGCCTTTGCCATAATTGGCCTTCTGTAAAGCAGTGAGGGCCGTCGGGATCGGGAGTCAAGCCCGCGGCACACTGCCAGGCTCGGGCTGCCGGCCAAGGTGCCTGGACCGCTGAGCCATGGCCCAGGCCCCTTTACATCTTTTAAATAGCAGCTACATTGTGTTATATCAACTCATTTTGTTGTGGACTCTGGGGAGAACCACTGTTCCTTCCTTGTGTATTGATTATAGCCTGCAGGTGTGAGCAAGCAAACAGGCTGTCTGTTGATCCTTCTCACCACGTAAATGGGCTGACAGCAGTGAATCCTGCACGCACGCACGCACACACACACACACACTTTTACATTTACTGCATGGTTCCTACCTGCATCATCAGTGTGTCTGTCTCCATTAAACCCACAATGACTCACCCATCTCCCTCCGGCAGGCACTGCTGACAGAGACCGACATCCTCCTTATCAGCACTGATAAAGTCCATAGACTTGGCTGCCACATGACATCACGGAGGGGCGTGCTGATTTGGGGGGGGGGGGGGGCATGAATAAGACAAACATTAAAAGTCCATAGACTTGGCTGCCACATGACGTCATGTCATGACGTTGGAGGGGCTAGCGCCCCACACAAAAACAATAGTAAGTCAGTCAATGGATTTCAGAACCAGACAGAATTTGGATTTGCATACTTGGTCCCTGATTGGCCGAGCGACACCACCGTCATACGCAGCCGATTACAAACCCATGACACAGATGCAGCAGCTAAGCTGGCAGGCATCTATGACATCAGTTGTCTGACATAATGATGTATGACGCCAAATTTGGCCAGGTTTTAAAATCAGAGTCCCTTTATAATTTAAGTTAGCAGGTATTTGTGGGTGTGGTCATTGTTAGCTTAGACATGCTGCTGTGTTAGCAGATAATGACTTGTGAGGTATTGTCTTGTTTATTTGACTGGTCGACAATAAATACAATTAAGTGAAGGACAAATCAACTATGAGTAAGAGGAAAGCACCGGAGGAAACCCTAAACAAAGGAATAACAGACTTTCTAGTCGAACTGGCCAATTATGAGAGGAATGTCAACAGAGCCATCCACAAATACAATGCCTACAGGAAAGCTGCCTCTACCATTGCCAAATATTCCAAAAAGATCAAAAGTGGTACAGAGGCGAAGACATTGGATGGCGTGGGAGCAAAAATTGCAGAAAAGATTGATGAGTTCCTGCAAACCGGCAAGCTAAGGAGATTGGAGGAGATTCGTAATGATGGCACAACCTCCTCCATTAATCTCCTCACCAGAGTTACTGGAATTGGTCCTGCTGCAGCCAGGAAGTTCTTTGAGGAGGGGGTGACAACACTAGAAGATTTGAAAAACATTGAACACAAGCTAAACCATCATCAACGGATAGGACTCGGGTACTTTGAGGAATTTGAGAAGCGGATTCCACGAGCTGAAATGCAGACAATGGAAGTTTTCATTCTAAAGCAGTTGAAGAAGGTAGACCCAGCATACATAGGAACTATTTGTGGAAGCTACAGGAGAGGCGTTGCATCCAGTGGTGATGTTGATCTCTTACTGACCCACCCAGACTTCACCTCTCAGACTGAGAAGCAGCCAAAGCTCCTCCATGCTGTTGTGGAACACTTTGAGTCCGTTGGATTTGTGACAGACATTATATCGAAAGGAGACACCAAGTTCATGGGTGTCTGCCAGCTGCAGAGCAGTAACAAATATGACGAGTACCTTCACAGACGTATTGACATCAGGTTAATTCCCAAGGACCAGTACTACTGTGGTGTTTTGTATTTCACAGGGAGTGATATCTTTAATAAGAACATGAGAACTCATGCTCTGGAGAAAGGCTTCACCCTTAACGAGTACACCGTACGTAAACTTGGGATCACCGGAGTGCCAGGCGAGCCTCTGAAGGTGGACAGTGAGAGGGAAATCTTTGAATACATCCAGTATAGATACAGAGAGCCAAAGGGCCGCAGCGAGTGAACCAAAAAAGATGACTGCAAGAATACACAAACTCTGTCTGTGGGGGGAGGCTTGTAGAGCAGGCATCAGCTTCTAAGACTAGCCAACTCAACCCATGGGCTTCACGGATTGTCCGAGCTTCGTGCCACAGTCAGCCACCAATATAAGTGGTGGCATGCACTATGACTTCAATCTCTTACAGGGCATTGTTGTGTTTTCTGTATACATGGATCCATTATGTCATCAATTGTTTTAATGCACGATGAAATATTCTTTGGGGGGCCCTAGCTCCTATGCACAGCTTTGTGTGATGATTTGATTGGCTGAGCACGGAATGTAATGATGTATGATGATAAGAGTGTGAATTTATATATTTATTTTAAAATGTTCTAACTTTAGACATTTAAAATGAAAGAAAGAAAGAATCCATCCATCCATCCCATCTATCCAGCCGGATGGATGGGTGGATGATTGGTTGGATGGATTCATTAATAGATTGATGGATGGATGGAGGGTTGGCTGGATATATGGATGGTGGAAGAATGATGCAGATACTATATTACACTGTTTTTCGTAGGTTTGTCTTTTAGATTTGTTTCAATTGACGGGAAATGGGGATAGAGTCAGGGAGTGACACGCAGCAAAGCTTCGTCGGGCTCAGGAATTGAACCTGGACTCGCTGTCAGGCTGTATCAGAGCCTACTGTATACAGTATGTGGTATTTTATACGCCTTAACTGTTTTTTTTGAAGAACATTTTTAGTAGGGCAGACAATAGGACAACCTGCTAGTGCCCACTAGCATTTCCCCTCTTCATCTGAGCAACAGAGAATGTGGTGAAATGTATACTATTTCTACTACTTCAACAATTATTAATATTCCTAATACTAATGTATAGTAGTATACATTTCCCTGTTATCTGTGTTATCTTGCAGTGTGTACTAATAAAGATAGACATTATGTTTAACATGACAGGGGGTTGCGTACAGCAGGTAGGGAGAGAGATGAGAGAAGGGAAAATAGACAATAGAGATCTTTGCATGCCTGTTGCTGCTGCCCTTCTTCCAGGCTTGTCAACAAATTGCGTCTGACATTTGAGTGTGTGTGTGTGTGTGTGTGTGTGTGTGTGTGTGTGTGTGTGTGTGTGTGTGTGTGTGTGTACACGCGCGCGCGCCTGATGCTCAGGCAATCGACAATAGCAATTCACCAGCTTATTCACCTCCTCTCATCTTTCCGGCCTCTCTTCCCTCCTCCCCTTTTCTCATCTGTTGTTTATCTACTCTCCTCACATCCTCTGAGCACAGCCTGTCTGTCACATTTTGCTTCCTTATTACAGTTTGTCCCTCCATCTCTGCATGTCAGAGTAGAAGGGAGTGTATCCTGTTGGCTCAACCAGCTAGTGTGCGAACCATTTAGTCTCAGACATTTTGCTTAATTGCTTTTCAATTCAATTCAATTACTATAGATTGTGTCCAAAACTCACAAATCGGTAAGAAAAACAAGGAAAATAAAAATCACAAATCATGAACCATGTCCATCCAAACACACTTTGAGCGGCCTAAACAACACAGAGCCAAAAGCAATTTTACACAAACAGTGACAAATGTCACAGCAAAAAATGATTTACTTTCCCTAAATTTGGCACAAAATTGTCTACGTCATGTGACAATGACCGTTAAACCGTTGAATACCGTTAAATATGATACTCCATACCATTTCCCTGTAATTGCCTCAAAAGATTTGTGAGTGGAGCTTATTTCTGAGCAAAAAACTGTTATGAACGCGATATCCAATCATCCCCAATTTGGAATCACATGTTGAGAGGCCTTTATAATGTGTGTGTGTGTGTGTGTGTGTGTGCATGTGTATAATGTGTGTGTAACCACTGTGTACCTCCAAGAGCATTTTCACTGGCCCTGGGTAGTGGGTAGGCAACCCGGCTATGTCTAGGAACACACTGTTCTTGTTAATATTGTCAACATATTACTTGGCATTGCCAGACTGATGATGTGGATTCACTCACACGTTCTTCAAACGTGTGAGTGAATCCACATCATCAGCCTGGCAATACCAGTCCATCTTAAAACATACATGTCCTCAGTAGCTTTGCTGGATAGTGGGTCTGCAATTGGATAGCCTGTTGCCTTTTTTTTGTCAGTTTACAAGAAGCATCATTGTAGTCCGACTCCTTACTGTTGGTTGCTTGTAGGAAGTAACTTCGGGTGCGGATATACTGTAGCGCACTGAGTGCACTGTGCAATACTTGAACTAATGCTTGAGTGCACTCCCGGTGTACATATCCCAACACACCCATGATGATCTTATTCTACATGGCACTTGAAACTGAGCATCAACTACTAGATGAAAAACTGTACTGTAGTGGTTGGACAGTAACATTTACTTGAGGACTGTACTTAAGTACATTTTTGGTACATTTTGACTTTCAATCTACCACATTTTAGTACATTTTGATATTCAATTTCCGTACTTTTAGTAACCACCGGTCAAGCTACAATGCATATCAGCGTGTTTCACTATTTCTGTAAATACTGTAAATGTAGAGTACAATAGAATGACATAATTCATATTTTGTGTTTGCTAGTAATGGCAGCATTGCTAGCAAACACAAAATATGAATTATGTCCTACATAGTACCCAGAAAAGCTAATGTGGTGTGTGTCCATTCTGCGCAGGTTCATATTGGTTACCTCCCTAACAAGAGGGTCCTTGGACTCAGCAAACTGGCCAGGTAAGTAAAATGTCAAATGTATGCATGCACACATTGCTTCAGTGACGCATCTGTTCCCAGTCCCCAGTTGGCTCAGCCTGTTGTCGACTTGGACTAATGACCTACTTGTACTGTACATGTGTCTTCCTTCACCTAGCTGATGTTCATAACCGTGGTGTTAAATACAACAGAGACAAAGAGATAAATAATTAATTGGATTTGCCGCATGTGCATACATCACATTTGCCCTGCTGTAGTTCTTCACCTGAAGTGGAAGACAAACTACACATTAGTTTGAATTTGTTTTAGTTTGTACCTGCGTCACTCAGAAGTTGCGTGACGTACAGAATTGCGACGTGGGCCCTGAGGGTGAAGCACGAGGAGAAGCTGCGCTGAGCAGAGATGAGGATAATTAGATGGATGTGTGGTGTGTCACTGAGGGAGAGAAAGATGAGGGCAGAAGTGAGACAGGATGGCAGTGGAGGCAAGAACGGATGTGATGAGGAGAGGCAGACTGAGATGGCACGGACAAGAAAGAAGCAAATGGCTGGGTGGAAGAAAGCCATAATAGTCCGGCAGCCGACAGGCTTCTGATTGATTGATTGATTTATTAACAGTTTGCAGAATTACAGTACATTTCAAGTACAACTCAATACAAAAAACTGTTAACTGTGAGTGGACGACACCATAAAGCATTACACTTGTTTACAATAGGGTCCACCATTTTTAATTCATCAAAACATTAAGAGACGTACGAATATAAACAACTATATATAGTCAAAACAGGAAATCATCATAGAGGAGGTAAAAATGGAAAAGAAACATATACAGTGAGGGGGAAAAGGGGTGGGTGGGGGATTCAGATTTTACGGGGGACAGTTTCGAATTGCAGCCGTCCGTAGGTTCCCTTTGAGAGCAGTTTTGAAGGAGTCAAGGGATTTGCATGTCTTAATGACTGTTGGTAGGGCGTTCCACATTTTGGTGGCATAGGAGCGGAATGAATTTAGACCCTTGTTTGTGCCGAATCTGGGTTGCACATGGTTTGTTGAACTCCCTCTGGTGTTGTGGGTGTGGACTTCGTTGACATTAAGGAAGTATCTAGACATGGGTATCTTGGTGGTGTAGCGAATCTTGTGGACCAGACCCATTGCAAGATGCTGTACTCTGTCGTCAACCCTAAGCCATTCCAGCCTGTCAAAGTGGGCAGGGGTGAGGTGGGTTCGGGGAGTGAGGCCAAGTAGTAGCCTGACCAGTTTGTTTTGGGAAGTCTGAAGCCGTGTTTTAAGGGCCTTAGAGCCGCTGTGGTAACAGGAGGTGCATGCATAGTCGAAGAAACCTTGTACGAGAGCTCCTGTTAGGGTGTTCAAGGTGTTTTTGTTGACCAGTGAGGAGATCCTGTATAGGAATCTTGTTTGGTTGACTTTTTTTTATTGCGTTGGTGGCCGGAAAGATTAGCCTCCAGGATGGAACCTAGGTAGGTAATTTCATCTTTTCGTGTGATAATATTGTCACCCACTCACCAAGAAGCCATCTGCCTTGCTGAGATTACTATTTGATCCAAATAGAATGGATTCAGTTTTTCCCAGGTGTAAAGATAGTTTGTCTTTTGTTTAAAGTGGGACATTTGGTATATAGTCTTTTTTTATTGGCCTAAAATATTGTCTATATACATACATTAATGAATCCCCATCCTGACCGGCTGTTAGTATTGGGCTTTTCTTTTTTCATTAACATCCTATGTTTTGCACAAAAACCATTTGGGCTAAAAACGGCCAGAGTCACGACCAAGTCATGACATGTGATGAGATCAGCACAAATGTAATGAGGTCAGCACATTTTGGGCCAGTGGCTATGGCTGTTGGCTACGGCTATGACTCCCAAGGAGTGTATTCTGTGCAAAAATAATGCTTGGAATGGATTCAGAATCACGAAAAACCCCTAGTTTGACATGTTACATGCCACTTAAAGCAAAATGAAAGTTTGAAATGTTTTGCCTGCCATGTAAACGAAACGGCACTTTCAGATTTTTCATATTACATCCTGATTGGCTAGATTGGCTTCCAAAGTTTGCAGAAATGCTCTGTATGAACACAATTCCTCAGATTTATCCACTTACTACAATAACCATGATCCAACACTCTCCACTTACTACAATACCATCATCCAACATCCTACTCGCTCCACTTAACCCTTGGACTACCAATCCCAATTTTTTAACACATTGGCATATTTTTAATTCATCATTTTAACATTAATAGAAAGATCTGATGGTTTGAACAGATCGTTTATTTGGTGGTGGTGTTGGTAATGTATTCTCTCGCATTGCCACCAGATGGCGGGAACGCACCATTATGCTGATTCTGACAAAAATAGACGAATCTGGTTAAGTCACTTTCGGTTCAACGATCGATAACATCCGATTTTTTTTTGTTTTTGCGGCTTACGCCTTTTATTGATTTTTTTGAAGGGACAGACAGTAGGCTGACAGGAAACGGGAGAGAGATGGGGGGATGACATGCAGTAAAGGCCGTGTCGGGTCCGGGAGTCGAACCCGCGGCACACTGCGACTGGATCACCAGTCCGGTGCCCAGACCGTTACGCTACGGCCTGGGCCCATCCGGTAGTACTTTAACCCTGTGTCACTCGTTTGGCTGTCCCCAATGCTAAGCTAATGCAAACTTTTTCATAACTAAGTCAAATTAAGGTCAAATCAACCCCAAAACATCGCAAAATATCACATTTTTTACAGCGACGCACATAGAGACGGTGTGCAAGCACGATAGCGCACGATCGCGCGGATTTCGGCCGTTTTTTTGTAAATTACATCCAACATTACCGAAATTAGCGAAAACATGCTAATTTTTGCTTCGTTGAATCCCCGATAACTGACATTGATTGACATTCCGTTAACGGTAGGTTTGTATTTTTAGCAATAATCCGTTTTTTCCGTTAATTGTAGCCCAGGGGTTAACTGAACACATATGTCTCCTCACTCAATCTAATGTCTCTCGATCGGAATTAGGCGTAACTTTAAGATAGTGTGTGTATTTTAAATTTATTTTTATTTTGTGCATTTATATAGCGCCTTTATCCAAGGCGCTTTACAGAGATTGTGCATTACATTCACCCATTCACACACACATTCACACACCGATGCCGGAAGAAACCATGCAAGGCACCAACCTGCACATCGGGAGCAATTAGGGGTTCAGAGTCTTGCTCAAGGACACTTCACTAACTCTAGGGGAGCCCGGGTTCGAACTGGGAACCTTGCGGTTTCCATCCGGTCACTCTACCCCTGAGCCACTGCCGTCCCAGTAGTCTGTCTCTGTCTGTCTTGGTACTGTATGTTTAAGCCGCTTAAAATCTGCATTGGTGAGTCTATAGGTGTGTGTGTGTGTGTGCGCGTGCGCGCGCATTCGTGCGTGCGCGTGTTTGTGTGTCCAGTACTACAGTTACTGAGATAATTAGGTCTAGGTATTGGGGTCAGTGGGATTCACACACACCTCTAATCAATAGTTAGTGCTAAACCCCCAAAGCTCTCCATCTATCAAATTAAAGCTGTTCTAGCTAGGTACATGTACTTTATGTGTGTAGACACTAGACAGACCAGCTCAGTGGCCTTGTGGTTAGAGTGCCCGCCCTGAGACTGGGAGGTCGGGGTTCGATCCCCGGCCGGGTCATACCAAAGACTCTAAAAATGGGACCCAGTGCCTCCCGGCTTGACACTCAGCATCAAGGGTTGGATTGGGGGTAAGTCCCTGCGACATACTAGCGTCATGTCCAGGGGGTGTACTTGTACATCAAGCTGCCTCACTCTACAGAAACAGGAGATAGGCTCCTGCCCTATGGGCCTCATGGCTCGGCAAGGCTTACTTACTTACTAGACAGACATCAAGCAAAGTCTGTATGTAACCTGTACAAGTACAGGTTAGGGATAAGATTATAAATAAAGTTAAATGGTGGATGGGGGGCAATTTCTGCTTGTTCATCAACCTTACACTCAGCAGGAGCACATTGACAAGCATGTATGTATGTCTACAATCATCATTCAAATATTGGTTTGGTCTCAAGTTCTCAACTCTCTATATGGGGCTTGGCTGGATGCTTGTCACATTGACGATGCCAGTCGGCTGGATGCTTTTTTTTGTGCCTTTTTCTGCCTTTATTGGTAGGTTGAAAGTAAACTGACAGGAAATGGGGAGAGAGATGGGGGGGAAGACATGCGGCAAAGGCTGTCGCGATCGGGAGTCGAGCCTTTGTTGTCGAGTCGAGTCTTTGTTGACGCTTCATTTCCGCTGCTTGTGCTTGATCAGTCTCAAGTTTCTGAACACCGGGATGAGGGGTCCTCTGCCAGGACCTCCCAGTTGTCCACAGGGATCCTGGTCTTTTTGAGTAGCTGTTTAAATTGGTCTTTCAGCCATCTCTTGGGTCCCCCTAGCTGGCCTAGCAGCCTAGAGCCATAGAGTTCACAAAACATGGTCTGTTTGGGGAGGGATGAGTCTTCCCTGCGACATAAATGACCAAGGAATTGCAGCTGGTGGTTCTTGGTGATGATCGCTTCCACGCTTGGGAGGCCGGCACGGGTTAGATTAGAACAACGTTGTTAGTGATGCGTTCTTCCCAGCCGATTCCCAGGATTGTTCCTGATGTTCTTACGGTAAAGGGTTGCAGTATTATATGCAGTAGCTACATGTGTTCATATTGCTATTGTCTACCTAAGAGCAGATGCTTTGCCTGTGTTTGGGGTTCACTTTCAACAGAATACACCATTTCAAATCCTTCATTATGGTGGGAATTTGACACGAAAATTTACAAATATCTAGTATATATATATAAATGATTTTCATTTCACAAATCAAACCATCCTGTTTAAATATTTTTTGTTTTGTTTATCAGGCTAGACTACTCTTCAGAAGTGTGTGGGTTGAGTCACAAATGCAGAATAGGCTACTTTTGTTGAACCACAGACTAGACAGGGAGGCTTTGTCATTTTGTTTAAATCCCATTTAGCATCCTACTGTACACTACGACTAAACCCCCCCCATTAAATAAAATCTAACAATGAATTAATGAATATCCTTTGTCTCTGGATCTCCTTTAGGATCGTTGAAATCTACAGCCGGCGGCTACAAGGTACCCATTGAATTGTTTTGCTTCGGAATTTGTGTGCATAAAGTAATTCACTGCTTTTTTCTGTTACAAAAGAATGAACTTTACCCATGTTACATTAAGTTTATACTTTGGTCTGATCCTTGTTTGTTCACAGTTCAAGAGCGCTTGACCAAGCAAATCGCTGTGGCCATCACAGAAGCTTTGCAACCATCCGGGGTCGGGGTTGTAATTGAGGCAACGTAGGTCATCACATGTTACTTTACTACATGTATAGCATTATTAGCAACAACTAGCAACTTCAAAGGTATAACAACGTATAGGTTGCACCAGGTCAGGTCTAAATGGGTCATGGAGATGATTGTGACAAGCTAATTACAGTAAGCTAATGTTTCACAAGGGATTTAAAATACTTTCTCCTCTCCTCTCCTCTGTAGTCACATGTGCATGGTGATGCGTGGTGTTCAGAAGATGAACAGTAAGACGGTGACCAGCACCATGCTGGGGGTGTTCCGTGAGGACCCCAAAACACGTGACGAGTTCCTCACCCTCATCAGGAGTTGAGGGGGGCGCTGTGGGCTCTATATCAACAAAAACCTTCTTTCCTTTACACTCTTTGTTACTTTGTCTATCTTCTGTCTATTCTGTCTTTCTCCTCCGGTTGCCTGTATTGGGGCTGCCTCATCTGTGCTGTCATGTATGTTTGTTGGTATGTGTGTGTGTGTGTGTGTGTGTGTCTATATTTTGCTTGTGTGTACAAGTACAGTACATGCACGTAGTTGTTTTTCTCTATCGATCTTCTGTACTATCACACAATGTGTGTTTTTGTACTTAAACAACTCGCCTAGTCATTTTGAGATAATCCAGTCGTGTGACTGTGAACCTATTATGGTTTTTTTCAAAAGGTGAATCTGAATCTTTCCAGGTAGTTTGGTGGAGGCTAGAGACAGTGATGTTTTTAATCTTTCCAGATAGTTTGGTGGAGGCTAGAGACAGTGATGTTTTTAATCTTTCCAGGTAGTTTGGTGGAGGCTAGAGACAGTGATGTTTTTAATCTTTCCAGGTAGTTTGGTGGAGGCTAGAGACAGTGATGTTTTTTGTTGATTCACTGGTTTGTTTGCTGTAGCAGACGGTGCAGACTTTGTCCCAGTGATCCTGTGATATCTGCTGGTGTGTGTGTGGTTTTGAAATCAAATACACACACAAAACATGCAGAGCCATTAAGTTCCATGACATTAAATAATAAGTGGTATCTGAGAAATCATCCGTCCCTTCTGAAATGCAAGTGAGAGCGTACAAATGTAACCAACTTGACCTGTGGTTTGGTTACATTTGCACTCTCTAAGAGTTCAATTAACATTGAGGAAATTTCAGTCTACAGTAGATTAATTGTGCTAATTTGCTAAATGCATGATTCTTGTGAAAGCAGTATGGACTTTTAAATTGTATAACTGCGCACAATTCCATATTTGGTTGTAACATATGTAGTAATATATCCTGTGAAGTTACAGTATGGTTTAATAGCTACTTTAGTTTTTAAACAATTTATCCTAATGTCTAAGAGTGGATAGGACACTAGGACAGTGTAGTGTACAGTTAGCGGTTAGTGAGTCTTGGCCAAAATGAGAGGTTGTGGGTTTGATTCCTGCAACAGCCAATTTATACTTTGGTATCCGATTTGTCAAATTGTCTTTGTGCGAAGACCCCGAAATGAGCGGTTCTCTTAATCTAAGTTTCTCTAAATATGAATGTCCCAGTCTAGGATGTATCTAATGATCATATCTAAATGTATAGATGTTTCTGGGCAGTGTCATCATTTGTGCTTTGTGATTGCCTGCACCAAAACAAATGATGTTTCTTATGTCCTATTTTTAAGTCAGTTAAACTAATACTGGCCTGATCATGGCAGCCAGGGTGCATAAGCATAACACATGAAAGTATAACACATAACAGAAATAGACCTCTTGAGCAAAAAGAAGAAAATAACAACATTTTGGCATTTCAAATTGAAAAATAATGGGTCAATATATAAAGAACATATGTCAGGAGCGACGGGTGATTTCCGCATGTCGGACCTTTGGTGTGTCAGATAAGCGTAGGCATGTCCATTTTAAAACACATACAGCAATTAAACATACCTTTTTAGAGAATATGGTCAATAGTACAGCCTGTGTGTCTCAACCAACTAAAATGGCGGACGTTATTGAATTTATAACAAACTTTGACTGCAGTAGTATGCTTATGCCAATGCCCTTTAGGCAGCGCTGCTGTAAGTCCCTAGCTCACACATGATTATGTGTCCTGGAAAATTCTTGAAGCTCTGTCCTCCACTTAACCCATTATTAATGTCTTCTAAACAGTTTTCCAAAAAACTTAATTTCTATGTCAGTGGTGCTCAAACATGCTCATGTCAAGGACCCCCAATATTAGGTATGTATTTAGCCACCGACCTCCATCTCAACATATTTTGTTGCAGGGACCCCCCAGAAGCAAAGATTTTAGTTAAAAATGTTTGCTTATATTATTCAAAGATTTGTAAAAAATGTCATGATTTTTCCAAAATAGCAGATCGGCCCATATGAGGCCCAATTAACTCAGGCACTATGGCCTGAGTTGAAAAAACTGTACCTGGACCGATTCTGATTCGTCATCAGAACCAAAGACAGGTGTTTTCAATTAATCGAAAATGGACTTTGAAGTTGCGATGGGTTTGTATAGGAAGGGCGTATCAAATATCGAAATACTGAATCATTGAACATAAAAACTGTCTGGGGTGCACACAAAAGCCTGAGTAGACGATAAGATTACCTGGCACAAGATCTTTTCAGATGGGGGTCCACATATATCCTAGACATGTAAACATAATGGGAACCACTGCTGGAATCACGTCTGTACACATTTCTCCATTTCCATTGTCAGTGGAGGAACTCCATTCACTGTAATGTAGTCGTGAACAATGTGGAAAAGGTTTTGTGTATGTGGTGATTTGTAGCTCTATCCATATTTTTGAGCATTCTTTTGACATTGACATTTTAATGAAATATTACTCCCAGACTGAGTGTTAACCTATGTAGTCAGTAAGACAGTAGACAGTAAAATCTTTCATTTTTAAGTCAAAGAGGGTACAGAGTATGGAACGGTTCGATATGGACCTTTATGGGGACCATGTGGGTCCATTTCAGAATCACAATATTTGTTGTCACGTCATAGGTAGGTCGTCTTTTTGTGTGTGCGCTCCATATGTACACATAACAGAGGATTTTACTGTGTACTGTACATTTATCACTGGGGTTCTGTCAATGTACAGTATGTATTATTTGTGTGTGTGTGTGTGTGTGTGCATGCGTGCATTGCGGATGGGAAGATGAGCGTTATAGCTGACTAAACAGGTCTTCTCTTATTATCTGTGGCCTTGTTGAGAGGGGTGTCCAGTACTGTTGGCCCCTTCACCACTATTGTATTGTGTTCATTTCAAATACTTTTTATCAAAGGACAACAAATAAATCTATACACGTGACAACTATTCTTGTGACTGCTATGTGCTTGTTCACAGAACACATGTTTTCTCCCCAAGTAGTGCTTTTAAGTGCCCAGAAACGATTGCCAAATTCTACAGAACAGAGGTCTAAAATGAAGGAATTCTACATTGTTCACCATTCTGAGGGTTACAGAATGGTGGGGTGCAGTCAGCAGGGCCAGCCAGGGGGAATGACTCAGCTGAAAACCTTACATCACATTCCACCACACGTCACCACAATGAATAATTTTTCGACTCACAAAGGCGTCTTCATCAGGGCATCATGCCTGCCCCGATGAAGACTCCTTTGTGAGTCGAAGCATGTTGGCTTTTTAAACTTTTCTAATAAAGTACCTTGATTTTATATCCACCCTCTCCTCATTTTTATACCTTTTTTAGTGCTCGGATCGCCGCCTTTTCTTCAGTATTCCAGTCCCACTGAGCACCAGTCTACTTTTAAACTTGTTTTCCACCTCCATCGAGCGGTTGATTCTCTTTGTCGGCTTGTCGCTCTGAAATTGAATGTTGTTGATGGTTATGTTATTTTGTCATCTGACACCCATACAGTGTTTATTTAATTATTGTCTCCACCAGGCCGAAGGCATGGGGAGAGTATGTTTTGCATTCCGTCCGTGTGTGTGTGTCCGTCCGTCTGTGTACAGCTAATCTCCGGCACTGTTAACCCGATCGATGCCAAATTTTGCACACACACTCCCTGGATGCCAACATGAACCTCTGCCCCAAAGAACGGCCTGTTATAGCGCCACCAGGAGGCCTACTTTTGAAAAACACATTTGTTGATATTACTTCTCCAGATTCTGTCCAAAAATCCTGCAAATCGTTAAACACTATCTCTATAGTCATGCTATCTCTATAGTCATGCTATAGTTATGTGTTCAAGCCAGATCTGTCCGATATTTCATATTCCATCCTAATTGGCTTTCAAAGTTTGCAGGATTGGCCCATTTTGAACAAAAAGCCTCATGAACGCAGTGTGCAATTTACCTGAAATCTTTCACAGACTTTCCTACTAGGCTGAGGAATATATCCCACCCTTTTCACATTGGCCTGTTATAGATGGTGGATTTTTGCAAAACACATTTTTGTAACAAAATGCCTCAAATCATCCACTTGTCATGATTTGAGGCAATTGTCACCCTTTTCACATTGGCCTATTATAGCGCCACCAGGAGACCACGACCTGCCCTGCCCTGGTGGAGACCTGTGCCCCGAGGGGCACTTTATCTAGTCTTATGGTATATCTGTCGCCACAGTGAGGCAGGGAAATGGTGACCGGAATAGTTAATTACTTAATTCCCAACGAGTCTCCGCCCTACGCCCTCTCTTTATACAGGACAGTTGGCCACTCATCTACATTACATTGTTAGGAAAGAAACAATAACCCACCCACTTATGTCGGTACTGCGAGGGGGTACTTTATTTGAATGAAAACTGTGGATATTTTGATATAGGGCCTATGTTTTGTGTGGTGTCAATCATGTGGTGCTAAAGTCGAAATCCAGCTTTTGGCTACCTGGGGTAGCCAAAAGCTACCCCAGGTAGCCTGGAGGAGGGTCGCCTGGAGGAGGGTGTTTGTCACAAGACTCGAAACACCAGTGACTCCAGAAAACACTAATGATTGATGGGTCCAAGTTTGTGCATCAGATTTGTTAACGAGCTGAAGGCACTGAAGGCAGGAGGCCCCTTAGCCCTGGTCCAGTGCGTCGAGACTCGCTGATGCACTGGACCAGGGCTAGAGGCCCCTTCGCCTTTGTTGTCGAGGTGGGAGAAGCCACAGCGGATCTGTTGGGATGGTAAGTAAATTGCAATGGAAGATGAGCAGATACCGGTACATACACTGAGGACTCAAAGCTGGGAAGGATATAAGGCCCATGGGCTGTAATTGGGGGGGAGGGGGGGCGCTGAACGGTAGGCCAATCACTCAGCAGTCAGCACTGCATGCGTGAACTAGCTCCCACACACACTGCAGTGACTGTTTTATCGGTTCTGCAGTCATGGCTCTGATGGCTGTAGCAGTAGAAAGTAAAAAGAGTATGTTCCCCATTCCCCACCCTGTGATAGTCGACAAGACAGACCGGACTGTACACGGTCGCCCTCTGTAGGATAGAATGCACTCTGTGGCTGAGTAAACACACCGTGAAGAACTTCGGGGAGAGGAGAGGAGGGCGTCACACACTGGCTTCATTGATAGAAAGTAAGAAACTATGAAACACGTTACATTTTCCCGTTACTGGCCATATAGATCGAGTATCTTTTCCCACCTTACTACTTATTTTGAATGACACACACACACACACACACACACACACACACACACACACACACACACACCTGTGAAGCAAATGCCTACCCCCACAAGGCTACATTTGAGCTGTATGTATCCTTGTTTTGATTTCGAGTTGTTTGCTATGGAGACCTATAAAAAGGGAGGGAGAGAAATAGAGAAAAAACTTTCCTCTGTAATCCCTCTCTGGGTCGTCTCTTGTTTCTGGTTAGGCTGCTGAGCTGCTCTGCTGTGCTGTAGGCTCTGCGCCGTGTCCCTAAATTCTCCATTCTCTATTTTTGTGCTTCCTTGCGCTGCCAAGCCCCTGACGTAATGCTCCACGTTAATTATTAGCATGTGGAGAGAGAGCAACGGGTATAGTCTAGATCCCATAGATTGGAGGTACGAATCTGTCGCGTCGTGATTGGCTCGTGCATTGTCATGCCAAACGTTGGTTTCTCATGCCTATAATGAAAGCTCATTTGAATTGAATTGAAATTGTTCTGACTGTAGGCTATATATAATATAATAATAAGGCTTTTAAAAACAAAAAACAGCAACATTTTTAAAATGAATATGAAAATGTGCAAAAAAAAGATATTTTGATAACATAGGCTATTTTGTCTAAGCTTATTTTTTATCATTTTTTTGAAAGTCCAAATAATACTGAATATTATTGCGAACGCAGTGAGCCACTTACTATGACAGCAGGGGCTGAGTGTCTGTGTGTGTGTGTGTCACGCTGTGTGGTGTCACGCTGTTACACCACCGGCCCGCCACCAGAGGGCGCAGCTGTGGCACGCACGCACGCACGCACACACACACACACACACACACACAGGGCGCAGCTGTAGCACACACACACGAGCTGCGTTCGCTTCACGCGTTTGCGCGTCTTACTTGTTATTATTACGATATTTTGGGGGCTTTTTTGACAGGAAATGGGGAGAGAGATGAGTGGAAGATAGGCCTACAGCAAAGGTCGTCAGGTCTCGAACCCATGTTGCTGTCAGGCTTACCACCAGCAGGGCCAAATTAGACATGATTGGGGCGGCTGGGCAGGGGCCCTTGGCTCTCAGGGGCCCTTCGGGGAAACTGGACCGCACAGACAGTACTGGGTTTGAGACCCTGACAACGGCTCCTGGCTCCCATCATTGTGATTGTGTTCAATTTAGGTCAAAAGATGATTAAAAAAACAGAAAATGTCACACACACGCGCACTATGAGGGGCCCAGGGGCCCTTGTGTGGGTTAATCCATCCCTTACCACCAGCCTAGGTGCCCGGACCGCTAGGCTGGTCCTGGACCAAATATTTATTTATTTATTGATTGATTGATTGATTGAATAGGCCTACTTTATTAACTGTTTGCAGAAAAAAGCATAGGAAATTACGGAGGATTTAGCCTAATTATAACCCAAGATTGCACCATATGGCCTGTTTCCATTGGGGTCCTTCATATTCAATTCATCTGAACATTTAATGACATACAGAAGTTACATTACTATGCAGAAACTTTTTAAACGGTTTATATGGACTTTGACTTTTCACTGGTGCAAGTTTAGAGATATATAATAGTGGGGATTTATGAAATTATTTAAATCAATCCGAAAGAAATGTCAGTAAGTATTAAGTAAGTAAGTAGGGTAATTAAGTAAGTAAGTTTAAAATAGTATTAACAGTTAGCCTAGTAGAATCAGAATGTGTACAGTTCAATTATAGTAGCCTACAGGTCAATACAAAAACTGCTAAGAGGATAAAACCGGAAAATGCACTAGACTTGTTTAAAAAAATATATTTTTATTTATCTGAACATTTATAGAAGTACATTTGATACAAATATGAAATATACACTTCTATGCAAAAATAATAATAGAATACAAGCAAATCACAATGAAAATGATATTAACAAAACGGCTACATAGTGGCACAGTGCACACACACGCACGCACGCACGCACACACACACACACACACACACACACACACACACACACACACACACACACACACACGCGCACACACTGTAGTGGAAGTGGAAAAGCTACACTCAGTTTTTTGGTTGCTCCGTCAACCAACTGGCAAATCACGGAGTTGTGACCGCTCCGGGCTATGGGATGTGGATTTCCACCAAAGCAATGCCTGTGCTCTCCTCTGGTGGTTATTAGACGGAGAGTGGAGGAAAAGTTAGTCAAGATGGCAAATCCCACAGAGTCGTGAGAGTGAAGGGGCACCGACCGCTGCCCCGTATGCTGCTTGAGACCAGCTAGCTCGAGACACACCACCACGGATGCATTTGAGCCAAGAAGAAGTAAGTATAGCTATAGCTTTGACTTTGTACTTTTGTTATTTCTTATTCGCAAGTGAACTATTCAGCCAATCTTGGACAAGCCAAATCTTCTCTTTTCGCCTCAAATGTTAAAATATGACCTTCCTTCCAGGCTCTATTTTATCATTAGAAATTAGACATAGGCTGCCGCCTATCCCCGGATTCCGCAATTCACATGTAAAAGCTATTTTGAGCGCCCTAACGTAAGGGAGGGGGAGCATATTGAGTTTGAATTATATGTTGGTGTATATATTACTATGGCATAACGGGTTGGTTTGTAATATTCTAGATGGGGGTGAGATACGATGGTGTTTGTGTGCCTTCCTTTCACTGCATGTGAGCACATTGATTATTGTCTCTCTGCTGATGAAGGCAAGTGACAGTTTTAGACAGCGGTTTATGCTGACTCTGACTGACGTTCTTGAAGGTAACATTTCGACAGGCGAGATTCGTGGGCTGTCCAATTTTGTATTTATTATTCGCTTCAATCCACTAGTAGAATGTCCGGTGTTTACGAAATATGGCTTTTATAAGACGAAGCCGTTTTATAAATACCGGTAATAATATTGAAATGAAGTTTAGTGCTATATCCCTATACTCCAAAACGTCGCCAGATCTGCAGCGACCCGGCGTCGTTCCTTTGGAAAATCCTGAGTGAGATGTGTTGTGTGTAGAATGTACAGTACAGTGCAAGTACATACACAGTATTTTTAGGAATGGGGTGGATACGAAACGGATTATTTTTAATTTGGTCTCGGCGGTGAACGCCACAGGCCCCATGCATATGCGACAGCGAGGAGGTGGCCTATAAATGCAAGTAGGACCGTTTTGTGCTGGTTTGGGTGAATGCATTATTTTAAAACGGCTCATTGCAGAAGTCAGTAGTCAGAAGTGTGCAGTCAGTGGTTGGTCTCTCAGACTCTCTCTCTCTCTCTCTCTGTGTGTGTGTGTGTGTGTGTGTGTGTGTGTGTGTGTGTGTGTGTGTGTGTGTGTTTTAAGCAACAGCTCTAGGGACAGTGTGAGTGTCACATTTATTTCCATTGTTCGCAGTCAAAGTAGACTCTTAAAAGCAGAGACATAATGGTGTGTGTGTGTGTGTGTGTGTGTGTGCGCGCGCGTGCTGGGATGTGCACGTGTGTGGATGTAATGAAGGTAATTTATTTTATTTTTGTAATTTATTTGTATACTTTTTTTACCTCATTTTTGCAGGCCTAGGGGGGAATCCCTGAAGAAAAATGCCAATGTGGGTGAAACTGATGTGACAGGGCGTGTTGGAAGGAAGCTGACTCATCATAAATCAATCCTTCTGGTGCAACAAAGTACCTGAGAGCAGCTAATATCACCTAATGCCAAGCTAGATGAACACTTTCGAGCGCCCTGTTGGAGACTGTCAAGCAGTGTTTACTGTACTAGGCACATGAGAGGACTTCACTTCGCCTGTAGCTGTAAATACTATAGGAAGATACTCAACGATACATACAGGTCAACGACAACAAAAAAGGGCAGATGCTTGCAAATGCTGTCCTGCTGTCCCCACCATCACTACAGGAAAGAAAATGACCATCAGCTGAAGCCTCTCGCAATCTTTACAACTTCTCATGAATAAACGGCTCATCAAACAATCGGCTAGTAAGACCACCTTCGCCCGGCCTCATCGACAGCATCCTCGACCGACCAGCCACCTTATACCACTGAACTACTGCAACTGAAGGGAGGTCACTTGCTCCATCACCACAGCACTAGTCCCACGGGTGGAAGGGACGACTGTCTTCCACCTTTTAGGTCTTGGCGTAGCGGTGATCAGCAGGAGGGCGTCCACACACTCACAGTTGCTCCCTGCCTGTGCCGGTGCCCGCAGACCATGATGTTTCGCGACCAGGTGGGCGTGTTGGCCAGCTGGTTTAAGGGATGGAATGAGTGTGAGCAGACCGTGGCTCTGCTGTCCCTGTTGAAGCGAGTCAGTCGGACCCAGGCTCGCTTTCTGCAGCTGTGCCTGGAGCACTCCTTATCCGAGTGCACCGAGCTTCACGTGCTGGAGGGCGAGGCCAACAACCCAGGTAGGTCAGACGCTGTCAATGCCACTGTTCAGAGGGGGGGGGGGGGGTCCACGACATATTGTTTGAAATTCTTTATTTAGGAATACCCCATTGAGATATTACTGCATGGGGTGCATGCACACACACAATAGATACGTTAAAACACACTTAACATACTTGGCTGCCACATGACATCACGTTAAAAGTGCTCTAAATCAAACATTAAAAAGTTGAGCGCCCCTCAAAAAAACTCATATTTCCTATTTGACAGACACCATCCACTAATGACACTAATGTCATGGTTAACTTAGCAATGCCTCCAAAAAAAACCTTTCCACTCCATATTGCTGACTTATTGATGATGCACAGTGCACACTGCATTTAGGGACATCATGCTGCTATTCTTAGCATTGCATCAGGATGGGATGTTTGTGGAAAACCACTCTTCTTTGAACGCCGAGCACCTTTTTTTTCATCCTTCACTCTTATCAGATCCTACCATTTCAATTAAAAGCTTTGATCAGTGGTGGATGAAACTGTGTCGGGCAAGAATTCAACACAGTCCACATTAACCCGGATGTGGAGAGTGTCAATACGTTGTGTTGTCTCAGCTGGCACTGTAGCGGGCTAGAGGGGGTCAGTCCATCAGGCAGCCAGAGTGAATGTCTGGCTGTTGCTCTAGTATGTACCAATCTCCAGGCTGGTATAACACTTCGAGGCACCCAGTGGGGTCTGACCAGGGTTGTTGCATCAGACTGCAGCGTGGTGGCCATGGAAACGGGAAACCGTGGCAACTGACCTGGCTCATGAAAAATAGAAACACTTCTGCCGACACCACTGGTGGCGTTGCGCATGCAGGGCATTACTTCTCTGTCTGTGAGCGGCACCCATGGTAACACATCTGCCCACTCCTGCAGAGCCTTCAAAGGAATTGGAATGATTAGTGATGAGGACACATGTAGACACCCTCTGCTGCAGTATCTGTCACACACACACACACACACACACACACACACACACACACACACACACACACACACACACACACACACACACACACACACGATTTCTTTATTTTAATCCACAAATTACAATTAATTTTTACAAGGAAACAAATATAACGGGGTTGACAGTTCATGTTCACTTAGGGATACACATGGCACCTCCTTCTCCACACAGACAAACTGCCTATAACAGACGAGACAGAACAGTATTTGGCAAGTTGTTTGGCTTTGCTTTTTGTCATGCCAGCTATTCTTAGGCCACTCATGGTCAGTTTATGCACATGGCCCAGGCTTCCGAATATCAGTATGGCAAATCTAAAGCGATACCCCAAGTTTGTTATACTTCCAAGTAATGGTTGATACTTAGAATATTTATCTTGGAATGCCTGGCCTGTACAAATCAAAAACACAGCCCACCTCCAGAATCAGGACCTCCTTGTGTCTGGTGTCAACAAAGACAACATCAGGTGTATTCGGGATGTTAGCAAAGACATCGCATGCACAGCTAAACCAATCTGTTAAGGCACATGAAGTGCATTAACCACTTAAACTATGCACTTTGTTGACCAGGGCCTATCATTTTCTCTATCTGTGCCAAATATGTCTTAGCCGAACATAGATGATCTACATTAAGTATAGATGTTCTATACTTGCCAAGTGTTCAACCTGTTAGACATGATGCAGCGCCCAATAGGGACGCTTGGGTTCAGGTGGTTAAGTGTCAGTGTCCTACCCAGACTACTGTCAGTGAAGCTGATTATATACTGACAGGGATCAGAGCAGAGTCAGTAGTAAGGGGCTGCTGCAACGAGGCCCTTTACAGGAAATATGCTCCACCTGCCAACATCTTTTTACATTGTGTGTGATTGGTGGACTGGACACTGGTTGGGTTTCTCTGTGATGAGTTTGCCGTCATTCCAGAGGAGATAACGCAGTCAAATTGTCTGAATGTTTTTTCAGAAAGAATTTGCTTTATGCCCTACTATGACGTAGAGGTGATAACTGGAGGAAGTAGCCTGTGTATCTATTCTAAGGCAAGCTTTACATGAGAAAAGCTTTTGGCATCTAAATCTGAATAATATATGAGTCATGTTACTGCATTTCTCATGAACGTTGTTCAGTAAAATATGTGTAATAATACTTTGTATCTTTATGTTTTTATTCTGTATGTTATATGTTTAACCTGGGTAAAGGGAAATTTGCTGAGCTTGAATACATGTATTTATTTACTTGCGTTGATTTGTAGGCCTGAGATAGCATGAATTCATGATACTTTGTGACACTGCCCAGTGCAATATATTTTCTTCTGCCAAACAAGGAAGCCTCACTGAGCAGTGGACATTGTTTTAGTCAAGCAGCCGAGGTGGACGGGTGGGACATTTGGTATATAGTCTTTTTTTATTGGCCTAAAATATTGTCTATATACATATATTCGTGAATCCACTTGCTGACTGGCTGTCACTAATAGGGCAATTGTTTTTATAGGGGTTTCTTGTGACCCTACCATTAACATCCTATGGCAGGCAAAGATGTAAAAAATGTCAAACTTTCCTTTTGCTTTAAGCAGCATGTGACATGTCAAACTAGGGTTTTTTTCATGATTCTGAATCCATTCCAAGCATTAGTTTAGCACAAAATACACTCCTTGGGCTAAAAACAGCCATAGCCACTTCCTCAAAATGTGCTGACCTCATCACATTCGTCATGATTGCAATGGCCATTTCTTTTTGTGCTAAACTAATGCTTCGAATGGATACAGAATCATGAAAACCCCCTAGTTTGACAAGTCACATGCTACTTAAAGCAAAAGGAAAGTTTGACATTTTTGCCTCCCATAGGATGTTTTCTTTTTTAAATAACATTTTTTATTGAATTTGGATGTTTTCACATAATTTAACTCCCATAGGATGTTAATGGTAGGGTCACAAGAAACCCCTATAAAATAAATTCTCCAATAGTGACAGCCAGTCAGCAAGTGGATTCATGAATGTATGTATATAGACAATATTTTAGGCCAATAAAAAAGACTATATACCAAATTTCCCACTTTAAACAAAAGAAGCCTGTCGGCTGCCGGACTACGAGTTAGTAGTTTATTTATGCGATGCCACAAATTGAATTATGTACAACACTATGGTAAAAATCTCAATGAAACACTCCGTACCTACACATTGTAAAACAGTGTAGTGCCAATTGATAGGTTGGCATTTCTTTATCATTAGTCAACTCTACAGAGTGTCGCAGTCCCGCCACCTTTCAGAACGACGAGTGGCCCAGGAAATGATTCTCCATTCATTTTCTCCATAGGCTTTTGAAAAGCCTATGGAGAAAATGAATGGAGAATCCTTCTGAAAGGGGGCGGGACTGCGACGCTCTATAGTCTCATTCATTAGTTTGTCTCCCACGTGGATAGCTTTCTCCCTCTGTATTTAGATTTCACAGTTCAGGAAGCTGATGGAGAAGCACAGGACAGAAAGTCCTGATAGGACACTAGGTCACTTTGGGGTACAGTATGTGTGTGTCTGGAGGTAGAGCTCCTAACCACTCAACCAATAACAGACATATAGTAGGCCTACTGGCCTAGTTTATTTTATTTTAAAAAGGAGCTGACCAGCCCTTGTACTCTAGTTTTTAGGGAGAGGCAGGTGTATAGAGTAAAGTCAATATGTGGTTATAATTGTTTTGTAAAATAATAATAATAATAATAATCTATTGTCTTGGTTATTTGTTTTGGCATTTGTGATAAACGGCCAAGCTACACCAGGCTTTTCTCCGTGCATTTAGAGTAAACGCGCGGACCGTGCGTGCGTAAGCCAAATGCCCTGGCTACATCGATCTGTTAGACGCGCGGCAGGTTTGTGCGGGACCTTCCGGGAGGATATATAGATACGCGCGCATGGGGGCATACGCACGTAAAAAATTTAGAACCGATCCTATTTTTAGAGCACGCGTAGGATGGCCCGCGGTATCCGTGCGTCTGGTGTAGCTGGTATCATTGACATATATTGGTCCTATCCAAACGCACTGTATGCGTGCAGTAAACGCGCACAGTAAACGCATACGCACGCGCGCAAAATTGCCTGGTGTAGCTTGGCCGTTAGATCCAACCGTGTTCCCCAGTGATTGCGCAGTGAGTTTGCCTTCATTATCATAGGTGACATTAAATCCATAAAGCCTGAAAGGATGGTGCAGATCAAGATCAATGCATCATATTGTGTGATTTAACGGACATGACCATGACATATACAACCTTTATGCTGCATATACTGTTATTATACTGTTATTTCATCTAAATTAGTTTGTTCACACACTCACTAGTTGCCAAACTTGCCAGCATCAGTAACTTGAGAGAAATTAAACTCTTTTAAGAGTGCATATGACCACAAAAGACATGCACTCACTCTCCCGTTTGGAAAACCTTGTCAACTGCAATTTGTTATTTTGAGTTGGGGAGGGACTAAGCCCCACAGTTGCTAAACTATTTGGATTGGCATTGGACAATCGCTTTTTTGGGTGGGATTTAGCGAAGGGTTAATTGGCTGTGATGGAATGTGTCACGGGTTAAATTCATTTTGAGCTTGTATATCGGTTATTTTCTGACTAGCAACACCATCGTACTATGGAGTGTAGGCTAGATGGGGCGCGTTTGTGTGTGTGTGGAGAGAGATTTTAATGTTACAGTTATGGACATTGTTGTGATCAGGCTGCTTTGGTTTGCATTATTGTCTCTGCCAGGCCAAAGGCTTGTTTCGGCTATTTTCAAATGGCCAAAATGTATATGGGCTGAAGTGGGTAATGTATGTTTTGTAATAATAATCAAAATCTACAAAGTAACTAGTAACATTTACAATAATTGTAGTGGAGTAATAGTAATTATTTTGCTTCAGATGTAGTGGAAGAAGTAAAAGTACAAAAAACCTTTGAAATCAAATACTCCAGTAAAGTAAAAGTACCTAAAAATTGTACTTATGTACAGTACCACTGACACTAAAAGAGTCTTTGAATGTTTCTACCTCCACGCTGACTGAGAGCCACGCCTTACGGTCCTATCCCACCTGTGTCAGCTTGCGGTCGTTTCCCTTCACGCTGACTCAGCTAGGCAAGTATGACAGTATCAGCAGCCCTGTCCCAGCCTCTGAGAATTTACATTAGGCCTAATGCTCTTGGAAGGTAGCAGAATGGTTGTCTGGTTACATGATCTCTCTAGAACAAGGGTTCTGTCTAGCCGTTAAATAAAGGCCTTTGGCTAATTGTCTCCACCAGGCCGAAGGCATGGGGAGAGAGTATGTTTTGCACTCCGTCCGTGTGTGTGTGTGCGTCCGTCCGTTTTTGCACACACACTCCCTGGATGCCAACGATGAACCTCTGCCCCAAATTTTCCAGAACAGCCTGTTATAGCGCCACCAGGAGGCCGACTTTTGAAAAACATATCTTTTTATATTACTCCTCCAGATTCTGTCAGAAAATCCCGCAAATCGTTATACACTATCTCTATAGTCATGTGTTCAAGATGGATCTGTCCAATATTTCATATTCCATCCAAAGTTTGCAAGATTGGCCCGTTTTGAACAAAAAATAAATGCAGCGTGCAATTTACGTGAAATCTTTCACAGACTTTCCTACTAGGCTGAGGAATATATCCCACCCTTTGCACATTTGTCTGTTGTTATAGCGCCACCAACAGGTGGAGTTTTGCAAAACACTTTTTTTGAACAAAAGGCCTCAAATCATCCAATTGCCATCCAAGGTGTAAGAAGAAATGCCACCCTTTTCACATTGGCCTATTATAGCGCCACCAGGAGGCCACAACCTGCCCTGCCCTGGTGGAGACCTGTGCCACGAGGGGCACTTTATCTAATTTATTCTGTGTAATATGTGCACATGATGCTGTGTAGCTTGTAGATAGTGTATATCACTCGTCCATCCCAACGACTTAATTGTCTTTTTAGCAAGCAACAACCCTGCATGATCGATTAGATACATTATGCTTTTTTAAGCTATGGATAGACCCAGGAACAGCGCAGGGTGCAGTTTATCTGTGGATGAAAAGAGTGCACTGCGTTACTCAGCTGTAGCAATCCGTTGGGTGGTGCACGCTCACGTAAACGCCGCACATAACATGTAATAAACTAGATAAAGTGCCCCTCGGGGCACAGGTCTCCACTAGGGCAGGTCAGGTTGTTGCCTCCTGGTGGCGCTATAATAGGCCAATGTGAAAAGGGTCCCATTTCTTCTTACGCCTTGGATGGCAATTGGATGATTTGAGGCATTTTGTTCCAAAAATGTGTTTTACAAAAATCCACCTGTTGGTGGTGCTATAACAGGCCAATGTGAAAAGGGTGGGATATATTCCTCAGCCTAGTAGGAAAGTCTGTGAAAGATTTTACGTAAATTGCACGCTGCGTTCATGATTTGAGTCTATTTGTTCAAAACGGGCCAATCCTGCAAACTTTGAAAGCCAATGTTAGCCAATTAGGATAGAATATGAAATATCGGACAGATCTGGCTTGAACACATGACTATAGTGTGTAACGATTTAAGGGATTTTTGGACAGAATCTGGAGTAGTAATATAAAAAATGTGTATTTCAAATGTCTGCCTCCTGGTGGCGCTATAACAGATCGTTCTGGAATCCAGGGAGTGTGTGTGCAAAATGTTGCATCGACCGGGTTAACGGTGCCGGAGATTAGCTGGTAACAGACGGACGCACACACACACACACACACACACACACACACAGACTGACAGACTCACACACGGACGGAGTGCAAAACATACTCTCTCCCCATGCCTTCGGCCTGGTGGAGACAATAATAAGGATTCTAAGATCCAGTTGAAGGGTTAAACATGCAGCTGGGAGTCTTGAGTTGAGTGGAAAAGCGCAACTATTTGGAAAGTGGTGTACAAATGAATGGAATCCTCAATGACCTACTTCTTTCACTGCCTGAAGAGGCTGCCTTGTTTCTGGAAACCGGCAAGTGATGCGACGTATTTGTTGGTTAAGCCACTGTTGTAGTCAATGGGGACACTTATTAATGTCAAAGACAGACACTAACTGTTGAGTCATGTAGGATATCTCTGCTGTCAGGAGGAAACCTCGTAACTCCAAAATGTTCATTTTTCAGGAAATGAAAAATATAATCTTTTAAGGAAATGAATAAAACATTATATTTTTTTAAACGATGTGCCTCATCAACGTTGGTGTTGTGAATTTAGATATTGTCAATTGCTTGCATGAGAAGGAGAGAGGTGGTGGAGTTAGCTGCTTTAGCAGACAGTTTGATGGTCCAATGGAGTTAAGAGGTTTTGTCCAATGCGTTCTTTCTACTTTCCATAATTGGTTCAATATTTTCGAAACAACACACAGACACAGTTATGAGGTTTCCTCCGGACAGCAACAGTATTATATTTGTTATCTTGTGAGTGTGAGCCTTTCTGTCATTTTGAAGATGTGACCTAATGATTATTGATTATACGATTTTGATCATATATTTTAGCCACCGCTCTCATTAGTACGACAATGAGTCAACATGAGGAATCCCTATACTTATTCTAGTTCCCACACGCTTCCTCACAAACTATGCCAACCAATCCCACACTTGTTGTTATTTCAATTGCATTTCTCCTGACTCCCAACTTTAGGGGCCCATTTTTGCCTTCAACAACACAACATTCTTGTTGATGCCCCCTAGATGAGACACATTTTAACCCATTTTGGGCGGGAACCCCTTCTGGTGTTAGCAATATGTTGTGCTTTAGCTATTGAAAAATAGCAGATCTACAAGCTCGTAGAGCGCCACCGAGTGGCGCGCTACGAGCTTTTTTAGAGCTAGACATTTTTAGAATCTGATCTCAGGTCAGAATAGTCCACGCTTGGTACTCTCTCACACGCACGCGTACACATTCACACACACCACCACACGCACACATATAGATGTCTGGGAGGTGGAGTCCAGAGCTCGGTGTAAGAGGGGTGGTGTTAGCAGAGGACAGTGGGCCTGGTGTTCAGAATGACTAGCCTCTTTGGGACGTGGTGTGGTGCATGCACTGCTGACCTGGCTCTGCCTGCCTGCATGGCCGGGGCTAGGAGGACTGGTAGGAGGAGGAGGGGTGTGGACTGTGTAGGGACAGAAAGGGAAAGGAGAAGAAGAAAGAGAGATATAGTCTGTCTACATGTACTGTACTCAGGCAGCTGTTTTGTGGGCCTGTGAGCAGAGGTCACTGATCTCTGTTTTAACTGAAATTATACACAAATGTGACTCATTTTCACTGGAAAAACTTCAAAATAATCTCTTGAAATGGTGGTTGGAAATTAACATTGGCTCCTTTTGGAATATGTGCAGTAGGCTTAGTAGTTTCTTGTCAACTCTGTTGTACTTTCATTCACAAGAACTGCCTCAACCTAAATGAGCATTCCAAACCAGGGTTATAGTGCAAGTCAAGAGTAACATGGAACTGTGTAATTTGTACAAAACTGTATTAAAGCTTTATAGAGGGTATGCGCGTGACATCATCATAAATCCAGGAAGTTATGCAGGAACGCCTACTGAGTGGCAAAAAACTACTTTCTGGCCTTGACAGCCCATGCATCCAAACAGAAAAGTCCTATCTGATTGCATTAAACAACATTAAACAATGTTAAACTCACTTTGCCTGTTGCTTTGCCACTCGATTTGCCACTCGATGTGCCATTCACTTTAAGTATGCGCATACCCTCTATTGGCTAGTGTAGCAGCAAAACAATCCAACGTGAACCACCGTGGCATGAATCACATTGTGTTTTTCCAACATTACTGATTGCAATTTCAAGTAGCAGACAGAGCTCAAAACTGCGAGCGCGGGGTCGCATATGCGGGATAATATGCACCCTCAAAATTAAATTTGTGTGACCTCAAAACATAATTTGGAGCATTTGTGCAAGTGCAATTTATTGAAAAAGCAGGAAATCAAGTAAACCAAAACGAGTGCTCCTCTTCCCATCCTCTGCCACGTACGATCTCTCCGGTCCATGTGTCAGTCTTTTTACTTGAGAAATGTGACAGGTCAATTGTGTAGAGAACTGTCTCTCACTGTGAATGAAAGCTAGGGCTGTGTGTGTGTGTGTGTGTGTGTGTGTGTGTGTGTGTGTGTGTGTGTGTGTGTGTGTGTGTGTGTGCCACTGTCAGAGCTTTTCCTCTAGTCAGAGATGAGAGAGTCATACTAGATAATATGCTATATTTATGGTAATGAGATGTGGGGGACCTAACACAATCATATTATGAACGTCAGGCATTTGGTATTAGTACAGTGCAAGATAATAAGTAAGAAAGAAAACTAGTATATTCATCCGACATCCGTCAACAAGATGAGTGACAGACAGAGAAAGTGGGCGATTGTAATAATAACCTTATACTATTACTCTGCGAATTCCTCTCTTTGCATCTCACATAGAGCTGAGCCGGGGCCTCCGATGAAAACCTGGGCTGGAAATCAGCATTCCTGGCCTAGTCAGTAAACGGTTCCGGCGTTGGAGGGATACTGTCTAGGAATGTGGGCACGTCGTAGCACACTGAGTCAGACTCGCTCAGCGAGAATTGGAATAGAGTGTGTTCCCAATGAGCGGAAAAAAGGCTAAAAGACACAATGGAAAAGAAGGGAAAACAGATTCCGCCTCGAGTAGAGCAAAGGTCCCTGGAGTGTGTCGCGGTATGGGAGAGTGGGTGTGTGTGCGATGACCAGAGGGGTGGCGGGGGAAGTAGTTTTGACTCGCATTCTCTCTGCTGCCAGACTCATTAGTTGAGTTGGTCATGGTGAGAAGGATTAAGGTTCAACTTTTATCTGCAGGTTACAGCATTTTGTCTTGCGGTTAGCAGTGGGAGACAGGTGATCCGATCCACATGCCGTGCCTCGACTCAAAGTCATGCTGCCTGTCCCAGCCTGTCCGCTTGCTGAGAGAGAGTGAAACAGGGAAGAACAGAATAAAGAGATAAAGACAAGAGACATAAAGAGGGAGGAAGAGAGAGAGAGAGAGAGAGAAAGAAAGCTTGTCTCTCGTTTGGGTGTCAAACTATTTCATCGCACCCACGCATGAGCAAACAGTTTATTTCTGGAAGTCAGCGGCGTGTTCCGTGAACTCATACTGAACCTCAGGAATGGGGACGGCGATGGCTGCCAAGACAACCGGGGGAAAAACGAAAAGGTTGCCTCCTCCCGATCGCCGGCACTTTCTCTATTCAGCTTTCTACCGTGACGTAAAATGGACCCCTTGGTCCATTTTTACGCTTGGTTAAATTGACGAAGAGGATTTTGCTGTACATAGATCTCGTCGTGCTCATTGAGTGTGTGTGTGTGTGTGTGTGTGTGTGTGTGTGTGTGTGTGTGTGTGTGTGTGTTTGTGTGTTGTGTGTGTGTGTGTGTGTGTGTGTGTGTGTGTGTGTGTGTGTGTGTGTGTGTGTGTGTGTGTGTGTGTGTGTGTGTGTGTGTGTGTGTGTGTGTGTGTGTGTGTGTGTGTGTGTGTGTGTGAGAGAGGAAGGATGTACTGGGAGAACCCTGTCTAACACTCATGTTAGTTAGTGAGGAGACAAGCTGCCAATGGCCTTCTGAGGCTCTATGTTGTATCGATGAGAGAACGAGCGGGTAGTTAAAAGCACTGGTTCCCAAACTTTTTCATGTCAACACTAATCAGCCCCGTGGACCCCCTATAGAAAATATATGCCAAGGACCCCCATGAGAGGAGATTTGTCCCGCTCTAGCAGTGATTCTCAACCCATTTAATTTCAAGGGACCCCCCAGTTTGACATGCATTATAGGCTACGGACCCCCATTTAATGGCATTTCTATCTCTCAGACCCCAATTTATATAGTAAAATCAATGTTAATGTAACTCTCAGAATTACAGACCCATAAGGGCCCATTTGCTTCCAGACTATCATTTAGATGGGGACCCCCTAGAACTCCCTCAAGGACCCCTAGTGGTTCCCACTTTGGGAAAGGATGGTTTAAAGGATGGCAGCGGTCTGTAGTGCAGTCGGTCAAGCATTTCCCTGAGAAACCTCGAGAAATCCTTTTTGTGAGTCAGACTGGTTTTAATTCTCCTCACACGTACTTGGACGAACACTGTGTGTATGTCTGCTTTTACCCTCAACCACAAATGAAGAGTATTGCCCAGAGGAGACTGATTCATTCAAGTAGCCGATTCAATTGTGCACAGAGGAAGTGTCGAAATAGACAGAATCCACGGAAATGTGGTAAATGCATTTTTATTGCTGGTCGATTGCTTTGCCAGCAAGCGGGCCAATGAGTGTTAGCTGATGATGAAGCGACATGTGTTCCTAAAAGGCTGAAAATGAGGCAATTTGGAAACATCTAGATCTTTCCTTGTGTTGTTTGGCTACATGTCTGCCTGTGTGTCTGGACGATTGTGTCCAAGCGTTTCCACTTTCGTGGGAACAGGTGAAGGGGTGTGCAGATGCCAGCATGTCTCGACGCTGATGGCCAGTCTGTCTCTCCAGACTAGACATACATGCATATAATGTTTCGTCATATATTATATTATCCTCCCTCTCTCTCTCTGGCCCAGCCCTGCCCCCACCAGTCTTTCTCCCCTCTTTCAGCTAAGCTGACTGTGCTATACTGTGTGTTTCATTGTATGGAGGCTGGTTAAACTTGGGTCCCATCCAGGCCCAACTGTGCTGCAGAACAATAATGAGGTTGACTCAGGACAGGAAAAACATCATCCTATGGATTATATTCAGTATAACACCATATACAGTATATATACCCATGGTAATAATGAATGACATGCTTGTGCATGTGTATACCTACAATATTGCCGAACTATTCCTGGACAAAATGGCTTAAAAGTGATATCATACTTGTGGCCCTAACGTCGATATTCCATAAGTCTTGCAGTGATGTTGATTGTTGAACCATTTTTAATGTAGTGCGTCACCCTGCGACCCATGGGGGCCATTCAAGTGCATTCCGGGGAAATTGAGTGTGTCTCCTATAAAATCAATAATATTTACTTTCCTGTGGCATGATGAATGCTCTTATTTTGAAGGCACACCGGCGATAGACAGGCAAGGTGCAGGACGCGTGCTCGCCATCTCTTGCCTCAACATTATTTTGATCAACCATATACCTGAATATTTCAAACATAAATAACACAAAGAAAGTGAATGATAATAATCTCAAATTGTTCAACAAAGATTGTTCAAGTTCAAATATTAGGACTTACAGCTGTGGGTGAATATTGAAAAACCAATTGTAAATTTGTTTCAGCGAGGTTTTTGGATTGTGGCCAATTTCCCCCCGCATTTTTGAGATTTACATGGGGGCTCAATTTGTTTAATAACCCTCCTAGATGACACATCCATTGAGAAACGGACCTTTGCTCTCCGCGGGTCACGGAACTGCCGTCACTGGATTCAATTCTAGAATCAGGACACTGCAGAGCATACATACATACACACACACACACATTCATTCTGACAAAATAATATGCAGACAACCGTACTCTATATTCACTGTTGATTCTGAATAACTTGATGACAGTAGAACTGTAGTGCTCACATTGAGAGTATGTTTCAGCTATAAGGAAACAAACGGCACACAACCTCAGCTGGATTGTCTCGGTCTCTTGCCTCTGCCCTGTCTTAATCCATTTTGGGCGGGAACCCGTTTTGGTGTTAGAATTACTTTATGCTTTAGCTATTGAAAGATAGCAGATCTACAAGCTCATAGCACGCCACCGAGTGGCGCGCTACGAGCTTGTAGGTCTGCTATTTTCGAAAAATCGAAGAACCACTGACATAGAAACATAGCTTTTTCAGAAAACTGTCAGGATGTAGAAGACATTTTTAGAATCTGATCTCAGGTCAGAATGGGTTAAACATGAATGGGGCTGACAGCAGAAGGACACAGCAAGGCGCCATCGGTCGGACAAGCTCACTGTCCTCCTGATTGGTTGACACAGGGTTTGGCCACGATGACTTGAATGACACCAGTGCGAGCAGCCGGTGAGACGGAGCTCTGTGGCAACGGTTACCGTGACTTCAGTAAGAACACAGGGGTCTTTGAGTGGGTGGAATGACCTCATCTTCTCCACTGTGTCCAGGAAGTTGTGTTCAACCATCCGCTTCCAGATGCAAAGGGCTTCTTGCTTTCTGGCCAAGCTGCTGGATCGTTTGCCCCCAAAAAGTGAATTAGATGTGAACCATGCCTGTATGTGAAATATCTTCCTGTGTGGCTTGCCATGTATAACTGGATATAGTAGGCTATTTAGTGCCGAACTTGGCTAAATGCTATGAGATTTTATTTTGTGTTTTAGATTTTGTAGAGACTTGAATTTAGTCTTCCTTCTATTGTACTTTTCATAATGTCGTATTTCTTGGCACCTGAAATGACAGATGTCTTGTCTTGTCATATCTCATCAGATCATAAAAAAGGGGCGTCATTCTCTTTTTTTTTAGGGACTATACACAGGTTTAATGTTTGTCTTTAGTTCAATGTTTGTTTTGTAAACGCCTTTGACAATGAACTGAATGAAGGGAAAATGTACGTCATAATGTGCCTCATTACGTCATATTGTCTCTTTATTGTTAATGGCATTTAATGTTTGTGTTGGCACTGTTTGTTTTACATCACCATTACATAATCAACATAAGTTAGACTTTAATATATTAGCGCCCCTCACTTCACACGGGTGTGATTTTTAACTGAACATTAGGGATGGGCGATAATGTCACAATATTCCCATCAGCCACTGTCAGCCCAAATATCGGCAATTGATCAATATATTCATATGTGGAAGCAATTTACGCAAGAACAGCTTCCCAGTGTAGTGCTACTGTGGGTTACTATAGTAACGTGACGTTGTCAATGTGAGGAGCAGAGATGAGACTGAATGTAATAGAGACTAGATCCTAGACTAGAGTATGTACAGAACCCCTATAAACCCTTGTCGGTGCAGTTTGCACCACTGACAGCAAAGATGCTGAAAAACACGTAGGCATTGTCTCTTTTTTTTTATTTATCTTCAGGCTAATCACACCGTTTTCTCTGTCTCTGCCTCTTTCTCTGTCGAAAGGAAATGCAAAATGCTTTGAACTTACTTGCCAATATGTGTGATGTGTTTTATTTTGAACAAATGCTCCATTGGAACTGCTCAGTGGCCAACAGTATCAGACTGTGGTTGTACTGGTCACCTCCCAGGTTTTAATGTGTGTCTGTCTGTCTGTGTGTGTCTGTGTGCACAACGTTGCTGAAAATGAGCACTTGTGCTCATGCTCAGCTAGCTACTACTTTCCTGTCCTGGAAATCTATAAAGAATCCAGTATTTGTGATGTATGTCACATACGTACTTTGTGTAAAGATGTAATTCAGAAAAGTGTCCATACACCCCATGCAGTGCTTTGGCCCCTCCTCTCCCTGTGGATATGGAAGTAAAGCTGTCTTGAAGTTGATAGGAAAATAATTATCATTCTAGTACAAATGAGGAAGGGGGGCTCTAAGCAGAGACAAACTGAGAGAGAGAGAGAGAGAGCCTGATGGGCCCCTGACTGCCATTTCCTTAAATAGAGCTGTGGGCTTCTCCAATCCCACCCTGGCAGAGTCGAGGCTCACATTCCAGTCATAGCTGCGACTGCCACATACGGAGCCTCCTCAGCACTGGAGAGCTACATGGTCTTCCACAGGTACTAGAATTCCTGCACACTCCTTCAGGCTTGCCTGTAATTGAAAAGTGATGACTTGGTGGTTTGGACTTGTCCATTTAGTTCCAGGCCGATGTTCTGTGTGATAGCGGGGACATGCGACTACTCTATAAGGATATTTATGGTGGAAGCACTCATTTAGAATGGACAGGTGCCATCCAGCCACCTCGTGTTCACTGTAGCTATAATAATAATAATGTATTTATATTTACTTATGGCTGAGCGGGATGACTGTAAATCGCGCGATTGGCGGTCATATAAGACACATGCACAAAGACTGTCATAATCACCATTTCATGTTAGGGCTATGACGTTCAGCATACATTCCTGGAGTTGTTGGTAGATTGAGTTGAAATCGGAGTTGGAAGTTGTCAGGATGTAATCCAAGTAGGACCCAAATGCGAGGAAGTCAGAATCAAGTGGAAGTTTATTTTAACAGAAGTTTGCAGGAGAGCAACACCATCAAACAAACAGACTTGGAACTCAATAATCCAACACAACCAAACACAGGGCTTAGATATTCACAAGATTAACAGGACACAGGTGAACTCAAATCAAATCAACACACGGATTGGCTAGGGGAAAACAAGACACAGGTGAAACAAAGAACCAAAAATCAGGGAAGGTGAGACAAGGCAGGAAACAACTACAAAGGAAAACAGGAAACGCAAAGCATCAATAAGATTCAAGAACACCATAGCCTAACTTCAGAATACATTAAAGAAACAACACACGTAAGGCAGATCCTGACAGAAGTAGAAAAATGTGTTCCTTCTCAGAGCACAGGTCTCCGCCAAGGGCAGGTAGCTTGTGGGCCAGCAGTGTTTCATGGCAATCAGACGCTGCGTTCATGATTTGAGGCATTTGAGGCTGTTCTAAACTCCTGTCCAAACTTTGGAAGCCAATCTTAGTTGCCAATCTCAGTTGCATCCATGCGATGTATTTTCGTTCTGAGGTATTCTATTCATAGTGACTCATAGGAATAGACTATGTGACAACCAGGTATAGTCTGGTGACCACCGGAGAGACGGGTGACAGCCGGAATGTAGACGGCACCCCCGGAGCAGTATGGGTTAGCGCCCCCAGCCTGCATCCTCCGTGAGGATGTACTGTACTCCTGGTGAGAGCAGGATGGACCTGGTGAGACGTAGGAGGGGCCCGGACAGGAGTCAACCCACAGAGCCTAGTCCCTCCACATCCAGAATTGTACCTCTCAGTTCCGGCATAGTAGTTCCGGAGTGGTTCCAACGGATTGTGTGGCCCTGGTCTTTCCCTAGTGGGTCTGATCGAGGGTAGCTACTGGGACGTAAGTCGGGACTTGATCACCCCGGGTGGGTCAACCGAGTGAGGGGTATGATGTTCGCGAGACCCGAAACCCTGATGACCTTGGGATACATCACTGAAGGTACGTCCCAGTTGCATCCATGCGATGTATTTTCGTTCTTAGCCAATCAGGATGGAATATGAAAAATTCGACTGATCTGCTTGCTTGACCACATGACTATCTAGAGATAATGTGTAATGAATCACCGATTTGCTTGATGTTTCGACAAAACCTGTAAATATTTCAAAATCGGCCTCCTGGTTCCGTTATAACAGGCCGATGTGAAATTGTGTGCGCACAGTTTCACATTAATCTGGCCAATGGTGCCAGAGATTAGCTACGCACGCACGCACGCACACATACATACATACACACACACACAAACGGACCAACACACACACACACACACACGCGCACGCACACACGCACGCACGCACACGCACACACACACAAAAATGCTCCCCGACAGCATAATCGGAGCAAATATCGTGCAGTGTGTAGGAGCCATTACGTTGATTACAGACGTACACAGAGACGTGGTGCATTTACAGGTATTGTAAAATGAGAGAGGACATGCAGGTGGCTGGAGAGAGAGAGCGAGAGAGAGATCACTAGATTACAGGGGAGGGTCACCCTTTCTTTCCTTTGAGAAATAGGCTAATGTTTATCTGTGTGTCAAATACATGATTGTGACTACATAACAGAACCATGACAGATGTCTGTTAAAGGTGGTGTTTGTGATCATTTATGTTAAAATAAGAGCTACATAGCTATAGTAATCATTTCTATAGTAATCATTGCTATAGACCTTTTTTTCCCTTACATTTTTATCTCACGATTTTTTCACCCAGTGTCAATTATCCTGGGCGTGATCCTGGGCGCTACGCTTCCTCTGCCAACCTGGGGAGGGCAGCGGACTGACCTCATGCTTCTTTCTATGCAAGAGGAGTCCAAGCTGCTTCTTTTCACCTGACGTGGCGGGGGGGGGGGGGAGTTTCCCCGGCACGTGGAAGGAACACATTATTCGGACCTGTCACAGTCTGAGTGGGAGTGTGGGTGTGTCTGAAGCACCTGCATTCTATCCCCTGCAATCATGCCCACAGTATTTAAGGCTCAATCTCTCTGCAATCTCTGCCAGATTGTCTTGTGACCTTCCACGCAACCAAGCCATATTCAAGCCCTGTTTTACTGACTTCTGTTTGCTTCTTCTAGACCACGATTTCTGCCAAACCCTTGCCGGTACTTCTGCCCTCGCTGACTGCCTTTGGATCTGACCCTTGCTTTCTACTGTTTTGAGTTTTTGCCTGCCCCTTGCCTGTTTTGAAGTTTTGGAATAAATTCAGTTTTTTCAGTGGCTTTTGTGTCTGCATCCTGAGTCCTTTCCACGTGTGCCTGACAGGACCAGTTCCTTTCCCATCCATCGGGTGCCCCGGCTGGCCAGGGGGAGGTAGTTTGGAGACCAGGATTACTGCATGTTTTTTGTGAGGGTGCCCACTGCCTACCCTAGGGGATACGGGGAGAACATGCAAACTAGGGGACCTTTCGCCAACCCCGCCTCGGGTATGGGCACTGATGACGCGGGGGGAGGGCACGCCCCTGGCGCCCACGGCGTCCCCAGCGGGAATCGAACCCAGGACCTTCTAGTTGTGAGGCGACAGCACTGCCGACTGTGCAGACTTGTTCAGTAACGGGTGTCTCCCTATCTGTCCATCTCTTTAATTCAGAAAGACATTGCTGATGGCCACCGCCTAGCAGCGTCTCCGTCGCTTGGTATCCCAACCTGAAAATGCATTTTCTGTTTAATAAAAAGCTGGAGAGACATGGAGACTCCTGTTACTGAACAAACACTCTGTACTAGCAACGAGTACTATCACAATATAGAGCTTTTTAACACTTATTTTAACCAAATGAAATCACTAAGCACAACACATTGCTGCCTACATGTAGGCTATACACAAGTAACACAACATGCTATGATCAATATAGATCTCACTCAAAGTTGATGGGCACAGTGGGGGCTTTTACATAGGAAGGGACTAAACGCGCTTTTTTCCAGTCGTGTTGAAATGGAGGGAGGCACAGGTCTTGTCTTGTCACAGTTAGATGAGTAGGGTAGGGTAAAAAGAGAAAACAAAAGTCCAATAAGAATTATTTTCCATCGAATCCCAATGGGATCAAACAAACAAAGCATGTAGGCTTTGAAGTAGCTACTCTGACGGAGCAGAGAGCAACGTTTTGGTGAACAGAGATGCAGAGTTTCAGAACGGATCCATGGAAAAGAGATGACAAACTGGTTTGTAATAATATGTCACTAACAGGGCCCTGCCAACAGAGAAACATCTGTATACTGACAAATACAGATACAGTGTAAACGCACACAGCACACCACTGCATGGCATGCACAGCTCTATACTCAGAGGTGCACATAACTGGCATGCATAGTCAAAATAAAGGTTCTGCGGCAGATAAAACGAAATTAAGCACTATTGCGTCCTGCTGCTATAGTACTATAGTATTTAGTAGCTCTGGTTTCACGTACTACAAATGTCTGTCTGCGTCCTGTACTGTAAGTAGACTTAGAAATAAAACTAGTGTTGACTAATCATTACAACAAGTGGCTCTTATTTTGAAGAGGAAGAGGAAGTCTGTTTCGGTTGTAACAAAGCTGCCGTGACAGTGGAAAAAAGAGAGACGATCAGGGCACTCAAAGTTAAAAAGAGGAGGAAAGCCTTTATTATATAAACAAGAAAAAAAAGCCCAAATTGATTAAATCAATTAATTACCAGCTGCATTATTATTATCTGCGGGTGTCCGCTATAGAACTGCCTCTGTGTCAGTTTCAGCGCAGTAGTTTAGGTAGGAACCAAAATTCTCGAAGGCGGAACTATCGTGTTCTGAGTTGTTCGTTTCCGCCCGGACACATACCTCAGCCAATAAGAAAACTATCTGGACTACAGGACAAGAGGACTACTGGACTACAGTAGCTTGCACATCGATTATAGACTCAGCTTGCTATTGCATAGCAGCTGGTAAAAAGGCAATAGCCAACATGTTTCGACCATTAACTGGTCTTCATCAGGGCAAGAAGACCAGTGCCCGGATCGTCTCTCGTTTTTCTATGCCTTGATCCTGTTTGATCCGTGTGAGCACCTTGTTACCATCATCACCTTTTTATATCTCCGGTGAGCACCTGGTTATTCCCTCTTTTTCTGCCATGACAGTTGTTGAATTTGAAAGTTATCCTGATGCAGCTGCCGTTCGGAGTGCTAGTCTATCCAAATAAACATGAACCCACGTAGATTAAACACAAGCTTTTAGCCAAAGTTCATATATTTACAATTATGCAGTGTTTCCTGCAGGAAAAGGCCTTGGCATGGTGCTGGGCGCGGGGGGACCTTCTGGCGAAAAATTCGATTCATTAATTAATTAATTTGATTATTAAATTAAGATTAATTTGTATTATTGGTCTTGTATTGCTTTTGGTGACACTGGGGGGACACTGGGGAGGCACTGCAGGGGCACTGGGGAGACACTGGGGGGACACTGGGGGACACTGGGGAGGCACTGTGGAGACACTGGGGAGGCACTGCAGGGGCACTGGGGAGGCACTGGGGGGGACACTGGGGAGGCACTGGGGAGACACTGGGGAGGCACTGGGGGGGCACTGGGGAGGCACTGGGGAGACACTGGAGAGGCACTGGGGAGAAACTGCAGCCACTGGGGAGCCATTGGGGAGGCAGTGGGGAGGCACTCAGGGGGACACTGGGGAGTCACTGGGCAGACACTGGGGAGGCACTTGGCGGAAACTGGGCAGACACTGGGGAGGTACTGGGGAGGTACTGGACATTTCATATCACACACACTGATTCACTAAGCTTGGCATGGCGCGATTTATTTCAAGCATGGTGCAGCGCCATGCCAACAACATTGTGCAGGAAACCCTGTTATGAAAACCATGCATCTGTGACTTAAACAATATACACAAACACACACATCCATCACACACTCTCTTAACGCCCTCTCAACCACACACAGTATGCACCTACTACTCATACTGGCCACGAGGAGAAACTAAGGTTCACTGTGTTGGATCAAGCAATTTTCGAGTCTCTTGCAAGTTAATTGTCAGTTTCCTAAAAAAAAACAAACATGCAATACCACTGGTATTGTCCTTTTAATGAGCATGGGGAAATGGATAGGTAATAGAACCATTTCCACCATAGCAATGGTGTGTCATTGTCGTTATGGAGTTTGTAGACACACCACATTGTTAATTTGAAGTAGTCATTTAAACAGTTCATTTGATTCATTCCTATTCCTCCACAGCACTGCAGTGCTGACACAATTGTTTAAGTCATTATGTTAATGCATTTCGGTTGTAGTTCACTTGACATTTAATTTGCTGACCAAGTGCATGGACATATGGGACTCACACAATGATGATAGGTCTGATTGTTGAGAGTGGATGTCGTGGGCTGACATCAGGAAAAGCACTTGCTGTGACAAGACCATTAAAACTGGACAGAAACGTGTGTAAGGTAGCGTTTCCTCTTCCTGTGGAAGTCCTGTGGACACTCACTGAGCAACAAATGTGTTAAACCCATCGTCAGTCACTTAACAATGGAGAAGTAGTCGCACGCACGCACGCACGCACACACACACACACACACACACACACACACACACACACACACACACACACACACACACACACACACACACACACACATACATACATACATACATACATACATACATACATACATACATACACACACACCAACACGGTGCCTGGCTGACTGTGACAGGGATACTGACAGAGGCAGGTGTTTCCCATGTTTTATTTGCCTGTCCAGCTGAGCTCAATAGTGAGCTACTGCAGCCTCCATCTCTCAACCATGCACCTCCAACACTGCGTTGCCTCTATTTCCAACACAGACAGAAATATATAAAAGGAGCAACCAAGAGCAATACACACATGCTCGCTCGCTCGCTCGCTCACAGAGGGGGTTGGGGGGTTGTCTGGTGCTCATAATACACACTCCCTCATTTCCTCACTGTCTCTCGCTCGCTCTCTCTCTTTTTCTCTCTCTCTCTCTCTCTCTCTCTCTCTCTCTCTCTCTCTCTCTCTCTCTCGCTCTCTCTCTCACACACACACACACACACACACACACACACACACACACACACACACACACACACACACACACAGAGTTGTGGGACAGCTGATAGCAGTGCTTTGTGTAATGTTCTATAATTTGGCTGGTTGCTGGACTGCTATGAAAAGGTGTTCCTCTTCCGCTCTTATTATGGCTCACAGGAGACATTGTGTGTGTGACGTGTGTGTGTGTGTTTGTGTGTGTGCGTGCGTGTTTGTGTATATGTGTGGGTGCGTGTGTGTGTATATGTGTGCGTGCGTGCGTATGTGTGCGTGCGTGCGTGTGCGTGCGTAAATCAAACACTGATTGGTGTTGTCTGACAGTATGACTGCTTGTTTCCTGTGTGTTGTTGGCCATACCTGTCTGTTGTGTCCCTGTCTGATAGACAGAGGGAAGCAGGCTGTCTCACTAATTGTCTGGAGAAGAATGTTCTTCCCCTCTCTCTTTCTTTCTTTCTTTCTCTTTTTCTTTCTCTCCACTATAGCTACAGTTGTCACTTGTTTCATGGCCTTTATAACTACTACATAACAAGTGACCCTAATTGCAAGTGGTGGACAGACTTTTCTGTTTCTTTCTGTAGCTCTCTTTTCATCTCTCTATTTACTCACCGCTTCTGCCGTCCAACATATATAGTAAACCCTTTAGCTTGTTCAGATGCAAAACTGTCTTGTGTTAGTTAAAAAACGTTAAAAACTCAGTGCTCAGTACTCAGTCGAGCCCTTATAATTGTTACTACAATGATTGTACAATGAATAATCAGCAAATGCAAAAAAGGAAATACATTCTCTCTCTGAAGCCAGTGAGGTCAAGCCAGATATTGTACTGTCTGACCCCGACTTCTGCAACATGCCTGTCGTACATCCTTCACATCTGTCTCGTCACACACACACACACACACACACACAAACACACACACACAACAGCTCCTCTAGAGACTTGTGTGTGTGTGTGTGTGTGTGTGTGTGTGTGTGTGTGTGGGGGGGGGGGACGGGGGGGGGGACGTGTGCGCACAGGCTCCCTGGCCTGTAGGGGCCTGTCTATAGTACTTGTCAGGGCCTAGACCTCTACTGAGTAGTAGAGTCTTCTCTCTCTATCTGTCACTTATATTCTTTCCATTGGGGAGGGAGGGTGGAGAGCATGAGCTCATACAGAGCACACGCACGCACACACACACACACAGACATCTGTCTGTAATAGCTCCCCCTCAGCCTTTGTTTCTGGCTTTCTTTATTCATTCATTTCATTATCTATTCTTCACTATCAAAGGAGATATACCTCTCATGTTATGTTGTTCTTTTTAAATGTGAAGGCTGTCAACTAAAAAGGCTCTATAGCTCTGTGTTGTTAGCTCTGTATAGTCTTATAAATAAGTCCCACCCTATCCTTTGGAGCAGAAATGTGTTGGGAGGCCACGTTAAGGAATTATTTGTTAGGGTTGGGCTTGATGTTGACTAAAGGCCAAGTAGAGAGGCTCCAGTAGAGAGAAGTATACAGGACTGGGGTTGCCTGTTTTCTGAAAAGTTACTTTGGTGTTTTTGAAGACATTTTGGGGCCGCCCCTGATAGGGGACTGATGGGGCAATACGTTACATTAAAATGCATTCTTCAGTATGATGGACATTGACATGATTACAAAAAAAGTGAGCGGCACTCTTATCATCATACATCACATTCTGTGCTCAGCCAATCAGCGGAGTGCATTCCGTGCTCATGCCGACAGACATACAGTACACACAACTCTGTGCATAGGAGCAGCTCTGATTTATTTCAATGAGTGAAGATGCTGAATGGAAGGATGTTTAGAGAAAGTTAAGGGGTGTAGTTCTGATAAGAATGATCTTAGCTCAGTTGAAGCTGCTAGCTGCCACCGCTGTCAGTGTGTTAATCCATTTTGGGCGGGGACCCCTTTTGGTGATCTACAAGCTCATAGCGTGCCACCGAGTGGCGCGCTACGAGCTTGTAGGTCTGCTATTTTTGAAAAATCGAAGAACGACTGACATAGAAACATGGCTTTTTCAGAAAATTGTCAGGATTTCGAAGACATTTTTTGAATCTGATCTCAGGTCAGAATGGAAAACTGTCAGGATGTAGGAGACATTTTTAGAATCTGATCTCAGGTCAGAATGGAAAACTGTCAGGATGTAGGAGACATTTTTAGAATCTGATCTCAGGTCAGAGTGGCTTAAAAGGCCACTAAACCTCTGGAAGAAAATCCAGTCAATGTTAATGGTATTTGTAATGGATAACCAGGGCTCGACGCTTAGCATTTTTTTTTATCTGATGATGTATGATGACAAGAGCGCCCCTCACTTAACATGGGTGTGATTTTTCTTTAAGAAGTGATATGAGGTAGGGGTGGAAAATAATATGTCAAAATATTATATCACTATATTTTCAGCAATTATCACAAAATAGTGATATTCATCATGATATCATTGTTATGTTTGTTTTCATATAATCTATATAATCAATTTGTTTTATGCTAATACTTTGTAGATAGATCGATAGTACCTCTAATACGACACATTAGAGCTATGGACCAGAGCTAGATAGATAATATGTTGCTCATGGATGGATAGACAGGCTATCCGTTTTTATCCTGCTGTTCTATTATGTGTGACATTCAGACAGTGCAGAGGCTGCTCGATGGTGAATTAGTATTGTAACATTCTCCTTGGCTTTGACTGACTGACTGATATTAATACGGTAATCCAGCCAGTTTATCATTCGCATTATCATTTATGCTGGGCACACGCTTTTGTAAGCAAACGCTAAGCAAGGGTTGTTTTTGATAAATAATATCAATCCGTCCACTCCATGTGTGTGTGTGCGCGCGTGCGTGCACGGCTGTACGGTGTTTCACCCGCGTTTGGTTAAAAGTAAGAACTTACGTTTGAACTTTGAACATTACAAACAAACTTTGCAAATAACGTGTCGCCGTGTCGGGGTCCAAGCAATTCCTTCTGACTCTGTGCTATCATGCTAATCTGTCTGCCGCTGCTGACAGTCAGCAAGCAGTGACAGCCGGGAAGAGCACGGAGCAGCAACACAGGGAGGGCAGGGGCGGTGGGAGCAAAGGGGACAGATCTTCAAATGAACACCGCATTGAGCCTCGACACGTTGTTAGCTGCCTTGTAGCTCTTCTCTTTTTGGTGAACGACACCGCCGTTCAGAAATATAAATTTAGGTATAGAACCATGACTATAGAATGTGCACTTGCTGTAGACAGAGACTTGTCTTTATCACGATTGAATGGTCAAATCCTGTAGTCGCACCTGTGCTCCAAATTTAATTTGACAACTCGCACAGTGATATTTTTAGTCGCAAATGCGAGTACCTAGTCGCACTGTCGAGCCCTGTAGATAACAGTAACACAATTTGAAATTTGCACCCTTTGACCAGAAAAAGAATGAAGTCTGTGTATTTGACTAGGCGGGGTTGACTGGATTGCTGAATTCCTACAATGCCCATAATGCTTTGCTGCGCTGTTCCTCAGGGGGAGGCTGTGTGTAGGTGTGACTTTATCCTCCCATTTTCTACAAACACCAAATACACGTGGAAGTGACC